>NC_137866.1:31699134-32070574 GCF_963924005.1 Protomyctophum bolini | reverse complement strand
TGTGTCATAGGCTCAATATGTCAATTTGACACATTCAGTAGATCTCGTGATCTTTTGTGGCCAGATGTAATTTCTTGGGGTCTAGTACTATAGTAAATGATAGAAAAAACAAATCGCTATAACATTTTGTAAAAAAAAAATACATATTTAGCCCCTTGTTCGAATGCCCCTGCCCCCCTGTCAAAAACAGCTAAAATCCCTAAAACAAAAGAAAGCAGCAAATTAACTTTCTCTAATAACAACCTAAAACATGAACCGTGGTCAGATAAGCCTCAGATAGTAGCAGGCAGTGGTGGAAAAAGTACCTTTTTTTTAACTTAAGTATCAATAAACACAAAAAACATGCAGTAATCCTGGTCACTAAACTGCCTCCCCCTGGCCAGCCGGGGCGCCTGATGGAGGGGAAAGGAACTGGTTGGAATAACGTGTTCCTTCCACGTCCAACCAGCCAGGGGAAACTCCCCCCTGTCAGGTTTAAAGGAGCAACTTGGACACTCAGGCATGAAGGAAGCATGAGTTCAAGTCCGTTGCTCTCCCCATGTCCCCCATATATGGGGACTAGGTTGGTGGAGGGTGTGTAGAGCCCAGGATCACATTAGATGATTGACACAGGGGTGAAAAATGGGTTACAAAATCGTGGGATAAAAAATATATTAAAAAAAAAAAAGTATCAATAATGCACTGTATAACTACTATGTTAAAAGTAAAAGTCCGGAATTCAAAATGTACTTGAGTAAAAGTACAAAAGTATTGACATCAAAATGTATTTAAAGTACCAAAAGTAGAAAGTACTCATTATGCAGAATGAACCATTTCAAGTTTTCAAATGTATAAAAATCATTTGAAAATAGCAGATCTACAAGCTCACAATTGTGAGCTTGTACATTGGCTATTTTCAAATGGCTGAAATTTATATAGGGCTGAAGTGTTTAATGTAGGTTTTGTAATAATAACCACAATCTAAAAAGTAACTAGTAGGCTAACTAAAGTTTTCAAGCGGAGTAAAAGTACAATATTTGCCTCTGAGATGTAGTGGAGTAGAAATATTGAACATTTGAAAGTACCTTAAAACTACAGGAACACACTTGGGACAAATAACAATGTGAACGCATAGTATACACAAATATTTATTCATTTTCGTGCCGTTTTTATAGCCAAAGATGATGATGTCCCGTCCGCTTCCATTCTAAGCTGAAAATGGATTACAGGAGTCTGGGGGAGAAGCCAGGAAAGGAACAATGTGGATAAAACACACTTCTGCACGTCTTTAAAGGACTTTAAGATGACAGCTAAAGGTAATAAAACCGTTTTAGGGCGAAACTCCCCTTTAAGTAGCTACAGTAAAGGCCTACTTAAGTAAATGTACTGGAACCATTCGCCGACCCACACCCAGAACGATGATGACTCATGCACTGTGTGGGCTGGGTGGTCTCTCCAAGTTCACCCGAGTATCCTCCTCATGCATGTCTGCCCCATGTCCAACACCACGCAACGCCTGTGTGCCTCGGGTTCCTTCCTAGTGCTGTCTTTGCCTGCCTACCTGCCTTGCATGTCAACAAGTGTGCCATCATCAGAGTTGGAACGGTCAAAAGGGAGATAGCTCCCTTTTGACCGTTCCACCATGACACCCCAACGGGCCCCTAGGCCATGGGATGGAATCCACCATGACACCCCAACGGGCCCCTAGGCCATGGGATGGAATCCACCATGACACCCCAACGGGCCCCTAGGCCATGGGATGGAATCCACCATGACACCCCAAAAGACCCCTAGGCCATGGGATGGAATCCACCATGACACCCCAACGGGCCCCTAGGCCATGGGATGGAATCCACCATGACACCCCAACGGGCCCCTAGGCCATGGGATGGAATCCACCATGACACCCCAACGGGCCCCTAGGCCATGGGATGGAATCCACCATGACACCAGGGGGGCAGTCAGACAGATATTTTGTGAAGCCACTAAGGAAATCGGGATTTCCTGAAAGTTCATATAATGGCCTGTTGTGGCGCTGTCATTGGGCCCAAAAAAACCCATAGCCCCATAGAAGTCCATGTATTTGGGCCCAATTTCACCTAGACTGTATTACCTTAAAGGGACACTTCACCCTTTTTGCAAAAAAATATATGTTAATGACGTTTAGAAGCTTTAGATCACTTTCCTGGCGGTATTTATGTGTGTAATATGTGGTTTTAGATATTTTAGATTGTAGCAGTGAGCCTGTTGTCTCTGATGTCATGGACACTGGTCTCACTACCTTCCTGGACTACAATTCCCATAATTTTTTGGTGCACTGCTCCTCCTTGTGGATAGGGGGGAGAGCTGTCTTACTGAGACAACATGTAGTCCAGGAAGGAAGTGAGCCCAGTGTCCATGACATCAGAGACAACAGGCTCACTGCTACAATCTAAAATATCTAAAACCACATATTACACACATAAATACCCCCAGGAAAGTGTTCTAAAGCTTCTAAACATCATTAACATATATTTTTTTTGCAAAAAGGGTGAAGTGTCCCTTTAATAAACATGGTCATGAATACTTTCTGCTTCCAGTCACTAGTTTAAAGTATCATTTCTAATGTCATATTCTTTTTGGAAAATTATGGTCCCATTTATAAAAAAAATTGACCATAAAGTCGTGTATGTTCTGAGGGGCGTGGCTACCGTTACAGTCTATGATCGGGATTCCCCACCCACTCGAGTCTGGGTCCAAACGGATCTAGAAAGATGGTGATGTACAATTCAAGGACTGACAGGCTTCATTTTACGTTCATGTTAGACCCGCGGAACGCTTTGTCCATATGTTTTACAGTCTATGCATGACACCCCAACGGGCCCCTAGGCCATGGGATGGAATCCACCATGACACCCCAACGGGCCCCTAGGCCATGGGATGGAATCCACCATGACACCCCAACAGGCCCCTAGGCCATGGGATGGAATGGAATCCACCATGACACCCCAACAGGCCCCTAGGCCATGGGATGGAATCCACCATGACACCCCAACGGGCCCCTAGGCCATGGGATGGAATCCACCATGACACCCCAACGGGCCCCTAGGCCATGGGATGGAATCCACCATGACACCCCAACGGGCCCCTAGGCCATGGGATGGAATCCACCATGACACCCCAACAGGCCCCTAGGCCATGGGATGGAATCCACCATGACACCCCAACAGGCCCCTAGGCCATGGGATGGAATCCACCATGACACCCCAACGGGCCCCTAGGCCATGGTATGGAATCCACCATGACACCCCAACGGGCCCCTAGGCCATGGGATGGAATCCACCATGACACCCCAACGGGCCCCTAGGCCATGGTATGGAATCCACCATGACACCCCAACAGGCCCCTAGGCCATGGGATGGAATCCACCATGACACCCCAACGGGCCCCTAGGCCATGGGATGGAATCCACCATGACACCCCAACGGGCCCCTAGGCCATGGGATGGAATCCACCATGACACCCCAACAGGCCCCTAGGCCATGGGATGGAATCCACCATGACACCCCAACAGGCCCCTAGGCCATGGGATGGAATCCACCATGACACCCCAACAGGCCCCTAGGCCATGGGATGGAATCCACCATGACACCCCAACGGGCCCCTAGGCCATGGGATGGAATCCACCATGACACCCCAACGGGCCCCTAGGCCATGGGATGGAATCCACCATGACACCCCAACAGGCCCCTAGGCCATGGGATGGAATCCACCATGACACCCCAACGGGCCCCTAGGCCATGGGATGGAATCCACCATGACACCCCAACGGTCCCTCTATAAATAAAATGGTGAAGCCACACAAAACATAAAATAATAATAATAATAATAATCTATTGGATCCTCAAACTGTCTGCTAAAACAGCAGAGATATATAAATATATTCTCAAAATCTAATCAGGAATATGAAAGACATCCTCAGCCGTCCAAAACACACATTGTGCATTTCCTCATTTGCAGGGTAAAGGTGTCAATTATCTGCGAAAACATTCCTGTTCTGCACAATCAATAGAATATTATATTCGCACCAATTTTGGTAATGAAGCCCCCAGTGAGCTAGAAGTCATTTCACAGGAGTGACGGTCTGGATAAATGCTCCTAATATAAGACACTCAGCAAGCTCCCAAAAGCATGTCGTTAATGAATGCATGTGCCCCATGAGGGGATTCTTGCTTTTCCCAGAGCAAGATGATTTAATTTCCCAAATACATGATTTCCCATGACGTTGTCAACCAAAAGTACGAGAACATGGTAATAACTCACTGTGTCCGCGGCCGCCTCCCTCCCGCTCAACGATAGTGTTGTTGTGTGATTATGTAAATCGTGGCTAAAACGTGTAATTACAATAATACCACAAACTGGGCTTGGGACTGGGCGTGCTAATGGGCATCTATTTGGGTGGTTCCTCCTGACAGGTATAGCAGCTGACATCTTACATGTACGACATGTCACAGTTATACATACACAGAGCAGCTTGCAGGGGACCATGGTGTGAAGATGTGCTGGAAAGTAACTAAGTACATTAACCTGAGTTTATTGATTTAGTCTTTGCCTGACGAACCTGAGTTTCCCGAGTTTTGTTTTATTGTCTCCACCAGCCAAAGGTATGGGGAGAGTATGTTTTATTGTCTCCACCAGCCAAAGGCATGGCCAAGAATACTTTTGTACTTCTACTTCGAGTAGGCCTACATTTTGAATCCCGGACTCTTACTTGCATTACATTGCTGCAGTATTGATACTTTAACGTGCGCAGGGTGCATGGAGACAAATGGAGGACCACATCCATGCAGTCACTGCCTCAGAGAAGCAACACGCACTGCAATGTGGGGAGTTCATTTAACTCTGAGTACAACTGGAACCAAATGGACCCTTACACAGGTACATTTTTGGTTACATTATTACACTCTCAGACCCCTTTTCCACTGGTTGGTTCCCAATGGGAACCGGTTCAGTTATTTTTGGTTCTTACTAGCCCATGAGCTAGAGCTCCAAAATTGGAACGTTAAATGGGCAAAACTATGCCTATATGGCTCATGGACGAAGAACCAAAAATAACTGAACCGGTTCCCATTGGGAACCAACCGGTGGAAAAGGGGTCTCAGTGTTACAAAGGGATACATTAACACCCACATGACTGCAGTAAGGCCATGGTACCATGCAAGTACCATTGTCTTTAAAATGGAACAATGGGCTGTCTGGAGGTGTGAAGTCCACTCCCGTGGGGGATAAAGGATGTCAGGGGTCAGTTTCACCCAAAACGAATGGGCAGAGATGCCTTAATTTACATTTAGGGATAAGAAATGAAGACACTCGCACACTGTGGGCTCCGATGCTAGTGATAAGTGCCTTTATTTGCACAAATGGATGCCGGTGACGTTTCGAGCACAATGCTCTTCCTCAGGCTGGTTTATTTCACCCAACACCACATTGTCATGTGTTGTCCTTTAAGGTCTACAAAAATCGCCAGTGAGTATCCAAATAATTGATTCATTTATCGCTGTGTGTGTGTATTCATACTCTGTGTGGATATACTCGCGACACAAGGCTCTGGAAATGAAAATAAACATATATTCTTTCAGGCAAATTAACTGCACAAGAAAAAGAAAAACGCCCCCGGTATATAGTTCATCTCTATTCCAAACCATTTCAGCAATCATTTCTGCACTCACTAAAAAAATAATCCGCATGCACAACACCACCACACAGACACACACAGTGCACCGGCAGCATGCTAAAGCAGCAACATGCACACTTCACAGGGAGAGCAGGCAGGCATGGTGGGCTCCAGAGCCTCCGAGGACCACATGCATTCTGCATGAACGCATGCAGTTGAGCGGCGAGTGGGATCAATGAATCCTCATATACACACAACACTTGCATCATTCATACGCAAACTTCTGCAGCTGGTGTACGACGTGTGCATTAACCCATTCAGGCCCGGAACGCCATATGTGTCGCCTTATAGCTTTTCACCACTTTAAACCGGTTTTTAGTTTTTTACTTTAGCTGTTGAAAAATTGCAGATCTACAGGCTCATAGTGTGGCACCGAGTGCCGCGCTACAAGCTTGTAGATGACGTAGATCTGCTATTTTTGGGAAAGCTATATGAAAATGTGGCGCACATCTTTGAATATATATATTCTTTCACAGCGAACATTTTAACTAAAATATTTGGTCCAGAGGGGGTCCTCTGTTACAAAACATATTTAAGATGGGGGTCGGCGGCCAAATACAGACATTATTTTGGGGGGGGGGGGTCCTTTGTTTTTTTGAGAACCACTGACATAGAAACAGTATTTATTATTTTTTTAAATCAGAAAATGAAATGATTTAGAAGACATTTTCATAGAATCTGGTCTCAGGTCTCGATGGCTTAAAGCACCGCGCAGCCATCCATGTGCACAGGGGGCTCTTCAAAGCCATACCCTCCAGTGTCAAAGGTTCTTTGACAGGTCACGGTATGCAGGAAATAACATATATTATACAGTAGGTGCTAGTGTATACATACGGCAAAATTGCTCCTTCACGTTCCTTGTTCAGTGTGCCCGCGGGGTCTGTATAAACACCTGCGGTATATACTTTCAAATACGAAAAGCTGTTTGAATTTCTAAAGCGCATCGTGAGAACAGGGGATACCGTGTCCTTTTTTTTTTTCTGGAGCTGAAGAGAAAGACCAGATCGGCTCCCTAAAGAGCCTTGCAAACGTGAAGCGAGGAACGCAGGCATTGTTGCCTGGATCAACACAGGTCTCCTCCAGGTCTGTTGAAGAGGGGCGCAACAATGCAAGCGTAAAAAAAAAGAAGAATCTGGTCTGGTGAGTCGCGGGCGTGTGCACGAAACAAAATCACGGGACCGCGACTTCTGAGCAAAAATGCATGTATACATAGGAGCATTACCTTTAATCCTCCCAACACTAAAACATATCGTCATTACGTCACCATCGAAAACCAATTACACTCTGGCATTGGGTCCTTTAATCCACGTATTTTTAACGTCATCATCGAGAGCTAGTTATACATATACTATGTATATGTACAGTATATGCAATTTGTAAGTTGATTAGCGGTATACTGTGGTTACTTTGCGCCGTACGCACCATCCCAGCCGTCCCGCCACTTTTGATGCGTATGCACCGTCCCAGCAGACAGAGACTGAGAGATACACAGAGAGAGAGACAGAGACTGAGAGAGACACAGAGACTGAGAGAGACATAGACTGAGAGAGACATAGACTGAGAGAGAGAGACAGAGACAGATAAACCAAGACAATCGTCAGGAGCGTGCATCTGGGGCAATGAGAAAAGTGGGTATAGGCGTAGGTGTGTGGATCATGAGTTGTGTGAGTGTGTGTGCGTGTGTGCTGTGTGTGTGTGTGTGTGTGTGTGTTGGGGGAAATGTGCGTTCAATATCACGCTCTGTCAGAAGCTGTAATATCTCTTCCGTTTCATTAGCCGCGACATGAATGTACTGGATCTATCAGGTCCCATGCAGCAGCAGCCTGATGGCGGACGGAGGAAGAGAAGTGCCTATACGTGCCGCCTCGCAACGCAGCCGAGACGGGCTCAGCGCAGCTTGGCACTGATTATGCAAAACGTTTAACATGGGAGAGGAACCCATCATCGACCACAAGCATTATAGCCGCATGTCTTCTTGGCACTCGCTGTGCCAGTGTTTTCACATGATGCCAAAGACCATGTTGCTGTGCATGGGGAACTAAAGACCATGTTGCTGTGCATGGGGATATAAAGACCATGTTGCTGTGCATGGGGAACTAAAGACCATGTTGCTGTGCATGGGGAACTAAAGACCATGTTGCTGTGCATGGGGAACTAAAGACCATGTTGCTGTGCATGGGGAACTAAAGACCATGTTGCTGTGCATGGGGAACTAAAGACCATGTTGCTGTGCATGGGGAACTAAAGATGTACTGTAGCTGTGCATGGGGATATAAAGACCATGTTGCTGTGCATGGGTAACTAAAGACCATGTTGCTGTGCATGGGTAACTAAAGACCATGTTGCTGTGCATGGGGAACTAAAGACCATGTTGCTGTGCATGGGGAACTAAAGACCATGTTGCTGTGCATGGGGAACTAAAGACCATGTTGCTGTGCATGGGGAACTAAAGACCATGTTGCTGTGCATGGGGAACTAAAGACCATGTTGCTGTGCATGGGGAACTAAAGACCATGTTGCTGTGCATGGGGAACTAAAGACCATGTTGCTGTGCATGGGGAACTAAAGACCATGTTGCTGTGCATGGGGAACTAAAGACCATGTTGCTGTGCATGGGGAACTAAAGACCATGTTGCTGTGCATGGGGAACTAAAGACCATGTTGCTGTGCATGGGGATATAAAGACCATGTTGCTGTGCATGGGGAACTAAAGACCATGTTGCTGTGCATGGGGAACTAAAGACCATGTTGCTGTGCATGGGGAACTAAAGACCATGTTGCTGTGCATGGGTAACTAAAGACCATGTTGCTGTGCATGGGGATATAAAGACCATGTTGCTGTGCATGGGGAACTAAAGACCATGTTGCTGTGCATGGGGAACTAAAGACCATGTTGCTGTGCATGGGGAACTAAAGACCATGTTGCTGTGCATGGGGAACTAAAGACCATGTTGCTGTGCATGGGGAACTAAAGACCATGTTGCTGTGCATGGGGAACTAAAGACCATGTTGCTGTGCATGGGGATATAAAGACCATGTTGCTGTGCATGGGTTGATATATATATTGTTATTCAGGTTCTCTTAACTTTTGAATTTTACGAGCTTGTTTTAGATTTTTATCAGTTTATTGTGATTCATGTGTCTTTGTCTCGCTGTTGTGTATTATGATTTATTGTGCTGTCATGTTGTTTTTATTTGCCTTGTTTGGAAAGAACTTTGTTTTTAAAGGGGCTTACATAAATAAAGTGACATCATCATCAAACCAGGAAGTTATGCAGGAATGCCTACTGAGTGGCTAAAAACTACTTTCTGGCCTTGACAGCCCAGCCATCCAAACAGAAAAGTCATCTCTAATTGCATTAAACGACATTAAACAATGTTAAGCTCACTTTGACACTCGATTTCTCATTCACTTCACTCTATTGTCGCTAAACTCTCATGCAAGAAATCTTCATGATTACGATATGTGATAATATTAGCCTGGCTCCAGAGTCCACCCCAGACCATAGACCACGTCAGACACACACTGAGTCAATGCTGAGCACTGCATGTCGATGATTTGATTGGCTGAGCACTGCATATCGATGATTTGATTGGCTGAGCACCACATAGCGATGATTTGATTAATTGGCTGAGGGCTTAAAAAGTGAGGACAAAAAGTGAGGACAGAAAAGTGAGGACGCCAAAAGTGATTGGCCGGAATATGATGATTAGAGTGCCCCTCACTTCACACAAGTGTGATTTATGAGAGCGCTAGCCCCTCCTATGTTGAGGGCGTGTGTAAACACAAACATTGAATGCAATTGACAATGAATGGCCAGCTTTGAGTGTTTGTGTAAACACAAAGACGAAGGTGAGGACGCAAATTTTGATTGGCCAGAATGAGATGATGTATGATGATAAGAGAGGATACTTCACACAAGCAGGTGATTTTTTTAAATATCACAGACAGACAAACTGACACTACTATTACTTCACGTGTGTGTGTGTGTGTGTGTGTGTGTGTGTGTGTGTGTGTGTGTGTGTGTGTGTGTGTGTGTGTCTGCATGTGTGCATGCGTGCGTGCGTGCGTCAGTAACTGGTCGAGCATACTATGTATTCATATTACAGTATGTATATACATACTATACACAGACAGACAGACAGAGTCAGACACATAGAACGATATAGATATGCTCAAAGTGCTCAGAGAGGCAGAGTGAGGACAATCTGAATCGGGGCGTCTATATTTAGCTGGCGGCAGTACAGGGTGATATACGACTGTGTGTGTCAGCGCCGAGAGAGGTGAGCCTCCACAACACGGTGTCGAACCCTTACCGGAGCTGAGGCTGTCGTCCTTGTTGAGGGAGGCAGGACGCAAGGGCAGTGGCGTGTTGTTGAGGGAGGACGCAGGGCAGTGGCGTGTTGTTGAGGGAGGACGCAGGGCAGTGGTGTGTTGTTGAGGGAGGACGCAGGGCAGTGGCGTGTTGTTGAGGGAGGACGCAGGGCAGTGGTGTGTTGTTGAGGGAGGACGCAGGGCAGTGGCGTGTTGTTGAGGGAGGCAGGACGAAGGGCAGTGGCGTGTTGTTGAGGGAGGCAGGACGCAAGGGCAGTGGCGTGTTGTTGAGGGAGGACGCAGGGCAGTGGCGTGTTGTTGAGGGAGGACGCAGGGCAGTGGCGTGTTGTTGAGGGAGGACGCAAGGGCAGTGGCGTGTTGTTGAGGGAGGACGCAGGGCAGTGGCGTGTTGTTGAGGGAGGACGCAGGGCAGTGGCGTGTTGTTGAGGAAGGACGCAGGGCAGTGGCGTGTTGTTGAGGGAGGACGCAGGGCAGTGGCGTGTTGTTGAGGGAGGACGCAGGGCAGTGGCGTGTTGTTGAGGGAGGACGCAGGGCAGTGGCGTGTTGTTGAGGGAGGACGCAGGGCAGTGGCGTGTTGAGGGAGGACGCAGGGCAGTGGCGTGTTGTTGAGGGAGGCCAGGACGCAGGGCAGTGGCGTGTTGTTGAGTGGCGTGTTGTTGAGGGAGGACGCAGGTCAGTGGCGTGTTGTTGAGGGAGGACGCAGGTCAGTGGCGTGTTGTTGAGGGAGGACGCAGGGCAGTGGCGTGTTGTTGAGGGAGGACGCAGGGCAGTGGCGTGTTGTTGAGGGAGGACGCAGGGCAGTGGCGTGTTGTTGAGGGAGGACGCAGGGCAGTGGCGTGTTGTTGAGGGAGGACACAGGGCAGTGGCGTGTTGTTGAGGGAGGACGCAGGGCAGTGGCGTGTTGTTGAGGGAGGACGCAGGGCAGTGGCGTGTTGTTGAGGGAGGACGCAGGGCAGTGGCGTGTTGTTGAGGGAGGCCAGGACGCATGGCAGTGGCGTGTTGTTGAGGGAGGCAGGACGCAGGGCAGTGGCGTGTTGTTGAGGGAGGACGCAGGGCAGTGGCGTGTTGTTGAGGGAGGACGCAGGGCAGTGGCGTGTTGTTGAGGGAGGCAGGACGCATGGCAGTGGCATGCTGGCGTTTATTTTGGCAGTGTTGATTTGGTCGACTAAAACTATGACGAAAAATGTTTGTCAGACTACCCTTTTCCCCTGATGAAAACTAAATGGAAACTAAATGAAAACGTAGTTAGGAAGGGATCCAGTATACGTCATTTTACACTTGGTTGCATGCTGAAAATAGCCGATCTACAAGCTCACAACGCGTGTTATACAACACATGCGATGTTGTAACACTAAAACATTCCAGGTGACTAAAATGTGACTAAAACTAAGTGAAAACTATTCAAGAGACTATGACTAAACTTCCAGACCCACAGGAACGCGCCCAGGGTTCTGGTGAGCCGTCCGTGTCCAAAACGGTTGAGAAATGACAGAGTTACCAGACAGTTATCGGTGGACCCTTACCAGAGTTGCAGGTGTCGTCCTTGTTGAGGGAGGCCAGGACGCAGGGCAGTGGCGTGCTGCTGGCCTTTCTGGGAGACTTGTCCTTGGCGGCGCTCAGTAGTCTGAGCTGCTGCGTGGTCACCGGCGGGAAGCGGTAGAACTGGAAGGTGAAGTGGACGCTGTCGGGCCAAGCGGCGTCGGAGCCAGACGTCCCGGTCCTGTCAAAAAAGTTAAGAGCAATTATTTAATCACACAGATTCTAAAAGGGTTAATTAGTCCCGAAGTACAAATACCTCAACAGGGTATATTAAACTTTAGCTGATAGCTAAATAGCAGATCATACCAGCTCATACATAGGCACCGAGTGCCGCCCTACGAGCTTGTAGATCTGCTATTTATGAAAAATCCCTGGAACAACATATTTTCAGATGTGCGTCGGCGGCCAAATACATACATTTTTTGGGGGTCCTTGACATGAAAAAGGTTGAGCACCACCACAAAGAAACAGTTTTTTTCCCCCCAGAAAACTGTCATGATTTAGAAAACATTTTGTAGAATCAGTTACTTTCCACCACTTGATATCCAAGCATCCTGCGTGTACAAACATGCAGGCTAATAAGGCGGCCTCGTTTCCCTGAGAAATTTGCACACGTTTTCATTCACAGTACGTCTACTGCTACACTGTAACGTTCTCTGTAGGCTTACACCCTACAGGGTGTCGAGGCAACCATCTATGACAACACACACATACAGACAGACAGACGCCAGTATGAAGGCCGCTGACAGCTTTGTCTTCCCATTTGCGACACCTGTCATCGCATCTCGCAGGGGTCTCCCCCTCACGTTTACTCACTGCATGGGAGCTCTCTCTCTCTCTCTCTCTCTCTCGCCCTCTCCCTCTCCCTCTCGAAGGCTGCAATGAAGCGACGTAAAACCGCATATGCTACTTAGCAAACGGTGCGGGGGGTGAGAGGCAAGTGGGCTTCGCTGTGAGCTGTGTGGAGGGGGGGGGGGGGGGGGGGGGGGGGTTTGGTGGGATATATGCTGTCTTTGTGAGTATTACTTCATAAATATGATGAATAGGCGTCGGGGGGAGGGGGCGGACTGAGTGCGGAGGCGTGTGGCGGCGCAGCTCCCGTGGCGGGCCCGGAGACTCCCGGGACGAACGGTGTAATTCCTGCCGTAATTATCAATCTCGTCTGTGTACAGAATGAATATTAATGTAGCAGGCTTCTCTGTGAAGATGGAGCCATTTTGAACCCCCAGAAATATATCAAGAGGAGCGCGTGATTGACTTCGAGGTCATACTCCTCTTGCTGTTATTAGATTCCGCTCTGAAATCGCTAGTCTCGGATTGGTCGATCGCGCGCGCGCGCGCGCGCGGGTCTCTGGCGTGCATAGTGTTTCCCGCAAACGCCTATTCCGCTCCACTCGTTATCTAATACGCAATGATTGATTGCTAATCTGCTCTTTCCGAAGGAACGAAGAAAAAAAAGCAATCCTTTTCCGTCGTTAATCCTACTCCGCTGCTAATTTATTCTGCAGTGAGTCGAGGGCCGGCTCGGCTGGACCACCCGGAGTTTGAAAGCGTGCGTGCGTGCGTGCGTGCGTGCGTGCGTGCGTGCGTGCGTGCGTGCGTGCGTGCGTGAAAGCACACTCAGAGGGTGGTTTTGGATGGAGGCGGAACAGACAGCGCTATATTCTTTTTTTAATGACAAACACAGTCTTCTCTCTCTCCCAATAGGAGTCCCATTCACCAAGGATCACATTAAATGGTTCCCAAAAGTGTGAAAAGGATATATTTGAGCAAGTATATACCACTTTGACTGCTGGGTGTGTGCAGTGGGATTTTTGGTCCTCTCTGCAGATATATAATAGGCCTAACTGCATTTCGACACAGCTCTCGGTTTCTTAATGCGATGCCAAGTCATCCACACATGAATCATAGGTGGAGCACTGCTGAGCACGCGCCTTTTCAATCAGCCGCGTGATGGACGGTCATCTTTAAGAAATGATTTTAGCCACTAAATCCTTTACAGTGCTCATTTTAATTATTGGTTTTGGGGCTTTTATGTAGCTGTAAAACTGACTGATGGGGCATCTATGCGGATTGTGTGGGGGAATAAATATTAGATTTTTTTTGTGTTCGTTTTCCGGAAGTGATTTGCTCTACTCGTGTTAAAAAGACATTTTCTACCAGTCGTTTTCAAATCATAAACATTTGCCACTCAACACAATATATTTTTTTGCTGAGAATATCACACAAGCAGCGCAACATTAATGCACATCAGAATAAATCACACATACAGTATACATAACAGCCTGGATCATTACACATGTGCCTCTTTTTAATACAGAGACTTGATTCATTTTTTTATCCAAAACGAGATAATAGCACAGGAAGACTCTTCACATACTAGAGCATGTCTGAAATAAATGCCAGAGCTGAACTAAATGCTTAAACATGTAGCTACAGTTGGTGTAATGTTAGAGTCCACAGAAGGGAACCTTTCAAGCCTGTTTTCTCAACTCGCTGTGTCTCTGCAAGACATTACTCTATAAGCCATATCTCCAAAACTGGTGGGTCAAAATGAACAACCTATAAGTCAATTTGAAGCTATGATTCCCTGCTTTCATATTTCGAATGACAACGAATTTATAGATTATATTGTATTTAATTTAAATACAATCAATGACTTAGCCTCGGTCAGAAACGGTCACATACAGTACTGTATGATCGGAGGCATGGTGGGAGTCCAGACGTCTTGTGATGTCTATAGGAAGGAACTAGAGGCAACTATAGTCTTCATATCAAGGGCAATTCTCTTTTTTCAGGATTTGAGCCACGGACCACCATTTGATGAGATCTATAGACTTGCTGACCCAAAACTAAAGAATGCTGTTATCATTGGATAGGATTTTGTCCACAATTCCATTCTCTAATAATTATGTAGACTATACTTGTAAAGTAAGTAATGCAGATGTTTAACAGTGATGTAACTCTTAGTGCGTAACATGAAGGCTAATGGACAACGAAAACTGTCCAAATCCAAAATCACGGTTCTCAATGCCCAGCATCCCGCCTCCCGCATCCTCAAAAAGCACATGACATTAGGTGAGTGTGTGTGTGTGTGTGTGTGTGTGTGTGTGTGGGGGGGCTTTATCGTGTGGCTGACAGAGATTATGACAAGATAGAAGGGGCACAAAGAGGGTGTGTCTGTATCCATCCTTCCAGCATGGGCCCCCCTCCAGTGTCAGCCTTTTTTTGACAGACAGGGTGATGGCGGCGCGGGAGGTCTCTCTGATGCGCCGTTGACAGGACGGCGACCGTTGGAGTGCGAGGTGGATTGTATTCGCGGCGGGGTGCGCCTGAAGATATATGTACGTTGAGGGGATGATTGGCGGGACGCCAGTGTCTCGGCCCGGCGGTGTCGGACAAAGTGCAGGGCGGGGCGCCATGCTTGGCTGTCATGTCAAACCTAACCCATCGAGGCCTGAGACATGATTCCACAAAATGTCTTCTAAATCATGACAATTTTCTGAAAAACCTATGCTTCTACGTCCGTGGTTCATGTCAAGGACCCACAGAATGATCTGGCCACGGACCCATATCTGAAAATATGTTGTTCCAGGGACTCCCCCCCCCCCCCCCCCCCACTGTGCAATTCTTTTTTTTCAACAGCTAAAGTTTAGAATAATGGTTAAAGTGGTTAAAAGCTATACGGTGAAGCTATACGGCGTCCTCAGGTCTAAATGGGCTAAAGTGCGAGCGCCATGCAAGCGTCTATCTATGCCCACAGCTACGAAAAGCCTGTCACGTCAGCGCCAAGTGAGATGTATGTTGGGGGGAAAAGTGCAGACAAATCACAGACTCCTTATTTCTGCAGACAAAGACATGCTTTCTTGATACAGAGCCTCGGTGACTACATAGAGACTGTGCAATCTCCATTAGTTAGCATTCTGGACAGGGACCCCTTTTGGTGTTTTAAGCATTATATTATACTTTAGCTATTGAAAAATAGCAGATCTAAAATCTCATAGTGCGGCACTCGGTGCCTGTCATGAAGACATTTTGTCTTCGGTCTAAATGGGTTAAACACCCACCATTCAGACTTTTCTAACCCCGCACTTTGCCGTGACACCTCGTGAACACAGAACTTTGCTGTGACACCTCGTGAATACAGAACTTGGCATTTTCATTTCGTCTCTGGTAAACACACGACGAGCTATAGATCCATATAGTATATAGCGAACTCTCAACGAACACGTTTCAACAAATTGCCAGGCCGGTGGAGGTGCTCGCTCCCAATCAATATGAGCCGAAGGCGGGCCACATCAGCACGTGCTGCACGGGGGAGAAGAGCCTGCCATGAACCCGCCAAGGAGAAAAAATAAAGTACTCATATGTTGTACTTGAGAAAAGGTATCAATACTGCAACTTATCAGTTACAATTACAAGTAAAAGCCCCGGAATTCAAAAATGTACTTGAGTAAAAGTACAAACGTATTGCCTTCAAAATGTACTGATATGTATGAAATGAAAATACTCAGAATGTCCAGTTTTAAGTTTTCAAATGTTTAAACATCTTTTGAAAATAGCAGATGCGCGATGTGACGCATTGTGAGCTTGTAGATTGGCTATTTTCAAATGGCCGAAATGTGTAGTGGTGAAGTGTTTTGTAAAAACGAATAACTAAACTAGTAACTAAAGTTAAAATACAATATTTGTCTCTGAAATGTAATGGAGTAGAAGTAAAAGTGCTGAAAGTTTGACATACTCAAGTAAAGTACAAATACCTCAAAACTGTACTATAGTTTCCACCAATTAGTAGAGGAGGCTGAACAAACAGTCAAAAAGGACACACACATCTATACCTATAGGCTGGGTCTGGATCAAAATAAAGTCATAGAGAAGAAATGAAAAATCTGCACAACAATTAATGCTCCCAAAATATATTTTACTGAATGGTAGAATACTGTCCACTGCCTGGTGAGCTCACCTGGAAAAGGCCAGAAACTGGAAGACCATCAGATTGCCGCTCAGGGGGTCTGCCTCCTCGCGCTGCGGGTCGAAGTGCGTGGGCTCCGTGGGGTCCAGGACCTCCGCCACCTCCCCGCTACGGTCTAGGATGTCTGGGAAGCCGGCTGAGTACAGGTGGGCCAGGGAGCTCCGGGAACTGGCTGAGCAGGAACTGTTAAGTAAGGGGAATCAGAGAAAACAACAACAAGAACATTCAGTCAGAAGCGGTGGTTTTCACATACGGTGTGTGCCCCGACTGAGGCATGCAATGGGCAAGTCAAACCAACTCCCAGGGCTACACCTGTATCTATAGGCCTACATAGCTATAATAATAAAAAATCACACCCGTGTGAAGTGAGGGGCGCTAATATATTAAAGTCTAACTCATACAGTTGATGTAATGGTGATGTAAAACACACTGTGCCAATGTTACACACTTCAATGAATGAGTCCATATCAGTGTGGTTTGATTAAAGAACTGCAACAAGACAGTTAAACACACACAAAAATGAGTGAGGCACAATCACCATATACAAGATGTATTGGTTTCCTCATTGCCTGACTGGCAGAAACATGCTGACTCACTGGGGTATATTGCCCCCTTGTGGCTATCGCTCTGTTTTGTTCTTGGCAGGGCAGAAACACAGTGACTATTTGTATTTGAGACTAACATTACATAGAACAATGACAAAATGAAATACACTTATGCATGAACTTTTATCTTTTTAACTATTTGACTTGTAATACCATTAACTGCATTATGAACTTGAGTAGAATATGAATTATAATTAAATCAACAACCAAAAAATTGGGGGTGGCTTTGGCTTATCCTACACCAACACAAACATTAGACGCCATTAACAATAAAGAGACAATATAACGTAATGAGGCACATTATGACATACATTTTCCCTTGTCAATGGCGTTTACAAAACAAACATTGAACTAAAGACAAACATTAAACCTGTGTATACTCAAAAATCTCATCTGTGTGAAGCGCTCTTATCATCAGTGTTGTTTTTGGCAGCAAATTTCAATTTTAGTTTTAGTCATAGTCTTTGGAATGAAACTTCATTTAGTTTTAGTCACATTTTAGTCACTCGGAATGTTTTAGTGTTAGTCTAGTTTTAGTCGACTAAATCTACAGGTGATTTAGTTGACTAAAATTAATTTTGGCGGGCCTTGATGCCGATCTACAAGCCCACAACGCGTTGCAGCGCGGCACGTTGTGGGCTAACATTTTAGTCTAGTTTTTATTTGTTGACGAAATTGTCCGCATATTTAGTCTTAGTTTTAGTCATCATAGCTTATAGTTTTCATTTAGTTTCCATGTAGTTTTCGTCAGTGGAAAAGGGTATTCGACGAACAGGGGGTTGGGGCGGGGGTCACGAGACATGACCAAAGCATTTCCGGGGGTCCCCAGCCAAAAACATTGAGCCCATTGCTGCTGCCCATTCGTTATAAATTAACTAAACTGAAAAAAGACCTGAGCGAAAGTTATTTTTGTCCACCCTAGTGCTCCAAGCAGGCAGGAAGGGGTAACATGGTTAGTGTCCATGCTCCACCGAGCTATTGCACCCCTCCCAGTATTTTTAAGTATACTGTAAGTAGCTGTAATTGGAATGATTTCCCTCGCGGGCAAGACAAGAATTGGGTATATACATTCTGAAGAATGTTGGTTTGATTCTCTTTGCCTCGTGCCGGTAAGAGCACTGCATGTTTCACGTCACAAGGTGGACTTCCCAAAATCCGGGCGAAGCAGTTAGGGGGAGAAGAACGCACACGGATGTCAGCATTATCTGTCAAACTGTCGCAGAGAGAATGCTTATGTATGGGAAGAGGATTGACGATGGGTGCCAAATTGCTCCCCTGGGGATTTTCCAGCTATAATTGGCAGTTATCTCTATCCCATTAAGACCTGAGACCAGATTCTACAAAATGTCTTCCAAATCCTGACCGTTTTCTGAAAAACGTATCAGTGGTGGTGCTCAAACATGTTCATGTCAAGGACCCACATAAATGAACTGTATTTGGCCACGGACCCCCATCTGAAATCATCATGTTCCAGGGACCTTCCCTCTTAGCTTATAGATCTGCTATTTTTCAACGGCTAAAGTTTAAAATAATTGGTTAAAGTGGTTAAAAGCTAAAAGGGTGACACAGATGCATCCTCAGGTTGGAATGGGCTAATCACAGTGGCCACCTGTTTCTCTGAAACCATGGCAACAGTCATAACTTATAGTCGCGCTCGGGTGAGAAAGAAACCTTGTATGTACAAAAAGCATTACTTTCCAGGAAAACCACTGTGTTGCCAATTATCCCCATCTCACAGAAACACGGCGAAATGGCAACGGAATTGCAATTCCGTACATACATGCCTAGAAAACCCCAAAAAATCTGTACATATGACACTACTACCGTTTTGACCGGGACGGAGGTGTGGCTTTCACTAGTACGGAAGCGCTATCTCACCGTGGCTGGGTGAGTTCGGGTTTCACATTATTTACTATTCTGCTCATATCGGGTTACAACACGGACAGGGCCGGCTCTAACAAACTTCGCAGCGCTCGACACGGCAACTCGCGGCCCTGACGGGCCGCCCAGTGCTTTCTCCCGTGGCTCATGTTCAGTAGAGACGGCGCCCCTCCGTCAGTCTATGGGGAGGATTTCAGTGTCATATTATGTACGGATTTTGGGGTTTTCTAGGCATGTACTGTATGTACGGAATAACAATTCCATGCAATTTCACCGTGTTTGGGTGAGACTGCCGGGTAGCTAGGTGTTCCACTGCATCCAATGTAGTTAGCATTAGTGGTGTAAAGTAACTATGTACATTTAAATAACTCTTTGAACGTCCGTTCCCATAGGGTGCACGACAGAAGCAGAGAAGCATATGTCAAAAGCTATACTATAAGGGGACACAGATGCGTCCTCAGGTTGGAATGCGCTAAACACAGTGGCCACCTGTTTCTCGTGAGGCGTGATGTCACGAGGCATGACCATATATGGAGTAATGTACAATTTTTAGGTATTTGTATTTTACTTGAGTATGTCAAATGTTCTGTACTTTTACTTCTACTCCACTACATATCAGAGGCAAATATTGCACTTTTACTCCACTACTATTATTTGAAAACTTTAGTTACTACAGTAGTTACTTTGTAGATTTAAATTCTGCTTAGAAAACAGAAATACATTAACCACTTTAGCCCTATATACTGTACATTTCGGCCATTTGAAAATAGCAGATCTACAAGCTTGCGATGCAACGCATTTTTAACTTGTGAATTGGGACATTCTGCAATACGAGTACTTGTACTTTTGGTACATTTTTGATGCCAATACTCTTGTACTTTTACTCAAGTACATTTTGAATTCGGGACTTTTACCCTGTAACGGAGCATTTCTACATTACCGTATTGATACTTTTAATTAAGCAAAACATGCAACAGTACTTTTTTCCCCACCACTGAGTCAGAATGTGTCACAATGCGTCACATTGTCAGCAGTGCTGACAATGTGACACATTGTGACGCATTAACCCATTCTGGACGGGAACCCATTTTGGTGTTTAGCAATTGAAAAATAGCAGATCTACAAGCTCATAGCGCGGCACCGAGTGCTGCGCTACGAGCTTGTAGATCTGCTATTTTTTTTAAATCTTGAAAATGTGGCGCAAATCTTTGAATATATATTCTTTCAGAGCGAACGTTTTTAACTCAAATCTTTGCTTCTGAAGGGTTCCTGGAATAACATATTTTCAGATTTTTGGGGTCCTTGACATGAAATATTGAGCACCACTGATATAGAAACATAGGTATTTCAGAAAACTGTCAGGATTTAGAAGACAGGTCTAAATGGGTTAAGCTTGTAGATGTGCTATTTTTGCTTGCTACTTCCGTCGCAATTAGACTCATTAGACGGAAATAGGGCGTTCATTTATTAAATAAACTCAAAACTATTAAATATGAATTGAGGTTTCTGCCCGACATCGACGCAATATATATATTTCCCAAGCTGACGTACACTACTTTGTGCATGACAAGTGGGCAGGGGGCACAGATGGCGGGCTCAAAGTGCAGGAGGAGGAAAATTAAGGATGACATTTGTTGTTATTGGGACACTAATAAAAGATTAATAACCGTGTCCCGCTTGGTAAACATATACATGCCCCAAAATGTCACACTGGAGGAGGATTTAAGCCTAGTATATGCTCTACGTCAAGCTAATTAGGGATTTATTATTTTATTACATTTTTTTAAGGCGACGAGAACCGGGGGAGACATTATCGAGAGAGCAAGCTTCAGCCCGTGGCTGCATTGATTTCACACTCTCCCTTTCTTCCCATTTTTGCCAAAAGTGATATCTTAACCCATTTGGATCTGATAACTGATTCTATGCATTCTATTGGCTACAGACCACCATCTGAAATGATGTTGTTCCGGATGTTGTTCCCAGAAAAAAGCATTCACTGGGAAAGAATATATTCAAAGATTTGCGTCACATTTTCACAGTTTCTTTTCTTCAAAAATAGCAGATCTACAAGCTTGTAGCGTGGCACTCGGTGCCGTGCTTGTAGATCTGCTATTTAGGTTTTAGATTAATGTGGTTAAAAGCTATAAGTCGTCACAGATGCGTTCCCGTCCTTAATCGGTTAATTCAGTCCCGATGGATTAACATTCAAGCCAACATTTTCCATTTCAAAAGGGGTGCCACCATCAGATATGCACTGCGACTTAAATTAAATTAAACTTCTGTGAAGTTCATTGTTCTTCTCAATTAAGTGGGTCATTCATTTCCGCACTGAAAATGGTTTAAATTGTGTGTGGTTTGACTCCTAGTGAGGCAGAGACTTTTGATCCATGCAGGCCTGGATCAAAACATGGGGATTGGGAGACAGTTTCTGTGTCAGACTGTCTGCAGATACTGTATGTCTGAACTGACAGAATCCCTTGTTTGTGAGAAGCTGTGTCTTTCTTTCTTTCTTGCTTGCTTGCTTGCTTGCAGGGCATCATCATTTGGTGCCCCACATCAAACAACTCTGCTACATTGCCGTTACTACGATGATCATCTACTCTCCTATGCTTAACAGACATGTAATTTCTGAACGTGTTATTGTGTCGCAGTGATTACATCCAAGTTGACAGATGATGTTATACAGCGGGGCTTAAAGAATGTTTACAATGGCAAGGCCATTACTCAAAAAAGGCACTTAACGGCTGACAAAAATATTGCCTCGAATTGGCTTCAGGCGGAACGCCGCTCCCTATTGACTGTACACTGCATATTCCCAGAGCACACACTGCCAATTAGTGAGCCAATCGATCCCAGCAGATAGCCACACACAGCGGAGCATTGTGGCCTAATGGAGGCCTGGTACGAGGCGTTGGGCTGTGATAACACATCAGATAAATCAGGAGCATGTTAAAATCACGCCCAAAGCACACATTACTCACTAGTGGCTTTTAACCAGCACAAGTGCCTTTAAGAGCCACCTATCGCTTTCCACTGAACATCAGGTTGGAGTTGTTAAACAGTATGTTGGCCAGGATTTACTGGTTGTCACGCACGCAGGCACACAAAACGCCAAGTTAGATACTACCGCATGCATGATTTATGCGTTTCATCCAACACTGATTGAGCAAAACGGGTCAACATGGCCCTGCTTTCCTTATGTTTTGTACAAGAGGAACAGTGTTCTGTTTTGTAAGATCTAAATGCCAGACTGTCCGTCTGCAGCGACAAGTTGTTTGTGTCAAAGGTGTGGCTGAGGTCGATACATGAACCTCACCCCCACCCCTAAATGTGCTCACCTAGAAATATGCATGCCGAGGCTCTGTGTCGCTCTCTTAGCTTTTAATTGCTTTTAACCACTATTTGAAACTTCAGCTGTTAAAAATAGCAGATCTACAAGCTTATAGTGTGGCATTGAGTGCTGGAGGGGGGGGGGGGACATATTTTCAGATGGGGGTCTGCGGCCAAATACGGATAATTCTGCAGGTCCTTGACATGAAAAGGTTTGAGCACCAGTGCAACCACTGATATGTAATTTCAGAAATTATATGTTATGTCAGGATTCAGAAGAAGGTTTTGTCCACCCCGACAGCGAACAGGTTGTTTGTGTGAAAGGTGTGGCTGAGGTCGATGTGTGCCTCACCACCCACTAACCTGGAAACGTGAATGCCGAGGCTTATGACAGGTGCGTGGACGGGGGTGAAGGGCAGCTCGCTCATGGCGTCCCCATCGATGGACGTGATGTCTACGTCGTCATCTGGCATAAGGTCCACCTCCAGGTGGGCAATGTTGCTGGCAGCTGGGCAGGCCTGGAGCCGAGACGAGGAGGACAAGTTAGTGGTTAAAACTAGGGAGGCACCGATGTTATAGATCGGCCCACATATCGGTATTGGCCGAATTTTGCCGTTATCGGTCAATATCGATATCGGCAAATAAAACATTGACACGATGGCAGTAGCCGATGTTTATCTGTTGTTGATAAGTGTACATTTTGCGGTCGCTGTAGTTGGTGTCACGGTGTGTTCTGGTCTGCAGCCTACCAAGCTGTAGATTATGAACATTTATTCCTTGTATGTAGGAGTCGCGAGACATGGCCAAAGCATTTCCGGGGGTCCCCAGGCAAAAACGTTGAGAACCCCTGGTCTAACTAGTGTGTGTGTGTGTGTTGTCGCATATCACTTTATATGTATTATATTTTTTAAAGATGGAATCTCAGCTTTGACAGGTGAGATATTGTGCATAAATGAGCTTGGGGCAGTACTACTAGTCAACCTGTGGGTATATGAGCTTGAGGCAGTACTAGTCAACCCTGTAGGTATATGAGCTCGGAGCAGAGCTACTTGGCCTCCTCCTAGTGGAGGAGTAGAAAGACCACCTCCAACCAGTGGTGGAAAAAAACTACTCACATGCAGAATGTCGTTATGCAGAATGTCCCATTTAACGTATTCAAGTGTCTAATGATTTTTTGAAAATAGCCTAAAAAATCTACATGATCACAATGCTTTGCGAAAATGGCCGAACTGTATGTAGGGCTGAAGTGGTTAATGTAGGTTTTGCGATAATAAGTAATAAGTAGATAAAGTAACTAGTAACTAAAGTTTTCACGTAAATGTTGTGGAGGTAAAAGTAGTATATTTTGACCCAAAACGTACTGTAGTGGAGTAGAAGTAAACGCATTGGAAATTGGAAATACTCAAGTAAAGTACAAATAGCTCCAAAGTGTACTTACTGTAAGTACAGTACTTACAGTAAGTAAATGCACTTAGTTACTTTACACCGCTACCTCCAACACCTGTACAGTACAGTATGCGCTTCACTGACATAAATTCCATATTGCACAATATTCATCAAAATATGATGAATATTATAAGAGGGGTCAAGTGTTTGTGATGTTTGTGTTATTTGGTCGTTGACTTTAATTGTTCCATCTTTCGTATCGTTGCTCATGTGTCGACCTCGTCTCGTCTGGCATAAGTCTCTTTTTTATTATTCTAGCTTCTGTTCCGAGAGCCAAAAAGAGAACATAATGATATTTATAAAGGGATTAATAAGACGGACAATCATCATCATCACCATTGTTCTGCAAGAAATGGCAGTGGACCAATTTGGCGTTCATATCCGGTGGCCAACATTAATCCCCTCGTATTACCGTTGACATATGCGTAACCTAGCGAGGTATTAGCGCCCATAATTAGCCGTGGAGAGTTAATGGGTGTCATTTTCCAGCTGGGGGGATAGTCTCTCTCCTGGGGCGTCTTGTGATGTATGAGGGGGCCTGTTCAGTGGCGATGGGGGGGAGGGGCTGCTACTGGTTGAAGACACATTACGGGGGCCCTTCTCTATCAACCGCATGGCTAATGACCTGGACCAAAGTCACACGCTGCAGCAACATGGCTACGCCATAATGAACCACGTTCCTTTTACCTGTGATGAAACAACCTGCGATAACAATAACCCCTTTAGACCCGAGGACGCCTTATAGCTTTTAAAACCACCGATATTTTAAGCTTTAGCTGGAAAAATAGCAGATGTACAAGATCATACCGCGCGGCACTCCAAGCTTGTAGATCTGTGCTTTTTTTGGGAAATCGTGAAAAATGTGGCGCGAATCTTTGAATATATATATTCTTTCCCAGCAATTATTTTTACTGAAATATTTGCTTCTGGGAGGTCCCCTAGAACAACATATTTTCAGATGGGGGTCCGTGACGAAATACACATAATTCTCGGGCGCCCCTTGACATGAAATAGATTGAGAACCACTGATATACTGTAGAAACGTACGTTTTGATTCAGAAGACATTGTGTAGAATCTGGCCTCAGATCTCAATGGGATAAACTAATGGGCCAGGACACGGAGGAAGCACCACACGGAGACCTGCGCCGCGGTGTGAAATGAGAATGACACCAACAGTAATGGCTTTACACTTTGCGTGAACCCGTCGCCGTCACGCCAACACCAACGTCGGAGTGCGTTCCAGACGGCGACATACTGTATATGGATGTTGTGCGCAAGGACGTTCAGCCGCAGAAAACAAGGACACATTTTTATTAAAGAATAATTTTCTTCACAGCCTGTTATACCTTGATACTAGTATATTGAATATGAAGTGTCTTCTGCATTGGCTCTCAACCTTCTTCTTTTTTTGCAATTGGCTGCCGTATAAAAATGGTCCGCATCATGCATTTACAGTAGTATGTTCTGAATATGATCAATCAGTCAATTGTGTTGTGGCCCAGAGCCATACGACAACTCTGTTCACTTCATGGGGCCAGTCCAATGGCGGCTCTTCTACATAGGGCGAATAGGGCCGCCGGCAGTTTACGGAATGCATTGGAGTCTATGGGCTCACGAGTACATGAACCACATGACCGGGCTGTTTTCTGCCCCCTCAATGTCTACTGTATATACTCTATGGCTCTGTTGTGGCCTGGATGGATGGGGGTAGTGTTTCCTGAGTTCCTATTCAGCAGCATGATAGCATCACAATGAAAACTCACTTTTAACTAAATTCATTTTTCATATCTTTCTGTCATCACATCCAGTCAATACACTCAGTTAACTTCGAATACAATGGAACAAAGCTTTGATTTCAGTCTGCCACTGTAGCCTCGTTATCAGCCGTTGGTATGAAAACAGAGCTGTTAGGGAGTAGGGACAGGGATAGAGGGCTGAATGTGGTCTAAAGGTTCCAGGCCATCCCAACAGCAGCGTGTCCCAGATACAACAGGCAGCCGCTGGATCTTGAGACTTCGACGTCACTCCATCGCTCCAACGCCATCGCTTCCCGGACCAATCAGGGGCTGCCAACCATCCCCAGCGTCCTCCAACGTCGGTCCTCTACCGATATTGATGTCAGACTTCAGTGCTCTATATGTACGGTGTGTGTGCGACACCCACGCGCAACTAAATATAAATTCAGCTGGAATTACTGAAAGAAGACCAAGTCTCCATGGAGAGATCCGCAGTAATTCAAACAGCATAATACACACATGGAAGCGCTTGATTCACAGAGTCCATACTGCGCCAGCAGTTTGCTGTCCACATGTCGACAGCAAACGAATCAAAGAGGCACATGTAAGTAGGTTCAAACATCATTCATGAAAAACACTCGAGCTAAACCTTTACACCTTCCATGCTGCTGCCCTATACCAGGGGTTCTCAACGTTTTTGGCTGGGGACCCCCAGAAATGCTTTGGCCATGTCTTGGGACATGGACAAAGCTCTACTGGGAGTGAGGGGCAGACCATGGGAGTGAGAGGCAGACCATGGGAGTGAGGGGCAGACCATGGGAGTGAGGGGCAGACCATGGGAGTGAGGGGCAGACCATGGGAGTGAGGGGCAGACCATGGGAGTGAGAGGCAGACCATGGGAGTGAGGGGCAGACCATGGGAGTGAGGGGCAGACCATGGGAGTGAGGGGCAGACCATGGGAGTGAGGGGCAGACCATGGGAGTGAGGGGCAGACCATGGGAGTGAGGGGCAGACCATGGGAGTGAGGGGCAGACCATGGGAGTGAGGGGCAGACCATGGGAGTGAGGGGCAGACCATGGGAGTGAGAGGCAGACCATGGGAGTGAGGGGCAGACCATGGGAGTGAGGGGCAGACCATGGGAGTGAGGGGCAGACCATGGGAGTGAGAGGCAGACCATGGGAGTGAGGGGCAGACCATGGGAGTGAGAGGCAGACCATGGGAGTGAGGGGCAGACCATGGGAGTGAGAGGCAGACCATGGGAGTGAGGGGCAGACCATGGGAGTGAGAGGCAGACCATGGGAGTGAGAGGCAGACAATGGGAGTGAGGGGCAGACAATGGGAGTGAGAGGCAGACCATGGGAGTGAGAGGCAGACCATGGGAGTGAGGGGCAGACCCCCAAAAACTTTTTCGAGCAGCAGCCGACATGTGTTTCACAACAAGCGGTAACATGGCTGGTGCGATGCGATCAGAAATCACCGTTTACATCTGAACGCCGGGTGGTTTGGACTAAAACAACAACTTGAGTATTTTTCAGAGAAAACGAGCAACAAAGACACGACAATGAGTGGATCCTTATGGGAGGCGCGCGCATTGATCCTCACAATGGGAAGAACGTAGGCGCTGTCTAGCAGCCTGGGCAGCACGGGTGGTTAGTGTTGAGCTTCGGCAGCTTGGTATTGATATAACCCTTACAAGGTTCGGCGACCTCCAGGGTTAAATCTTAACCCGTCATCTGACGGGTTGCGAAGCGTTTTGGCGTCCATCGTGTTAACTACTACAAATACTATTAACATAACATTGAGTGACTGCAGTTTCTTCCAGCGGTGAAATGTCCCTTCAAAGCAATCGGTTCGATTAGCTGTTGTAGCCCTAGCTTATTCAGAGCATTGTTCTGTTCAGTTCAGTTCAGTTCATTTTGGTCATAGAATGAACATTGCATTGATTTAAGATCATAACTTTGCATTTAGACCAAAAAGGTATAGGCTGAAGCCAGTGGCTTATTTTGCCTATCCTATTTACACCTACAGACTTGTAATAATTATCTAACACACATGGGGGGGGGGGGGCAGTAAACAAACAGGGAGAAACAAACACAAATACAAACACAAACTAAATACAGGGGGGGGAAAAAGAGAAGAAAGAGAATAGGAGAACACAAATTTGATCACTCATAATTCACAATTGCACATGGAAATAAAGGTTATTCTACAGTTGTAGCATTACTATATCTTAATGAGTATATACTTAATAAGATATGATTCATAGGTGGCATACTATATTGTTAATGTTTTATACTTTTATATTATTTTTGATTTATACATTATTTTAAATGTATTGTGGATCACGTCAGCGAAGTAGTCAGTCACAGAAAAGTTCAAATGCTTTCTTGTGATTGTCTGTCTGTCTGGTGGCAATTCCTCATGATCCATTTCCCCAGATAAACAAAGAGCCTCATAATTAACACTAAAATCAGACCGATTTCACAGTACACCATTTGCATAATTATACCAACTCTCACAAGGACGCTAATCAATAAGCCACACAAGGACACGTTTTCTGGACTGAATTTCAAATGGGTTTCAAGTGAAAGGATGAGGAAGCGCATCGTAGGCAAACATCGACTAATAATGACGTTGTTGGACTAGACTGATTAAAACAGTTTCTTCAGGCTATGTGTTACATTACACATTATGAATATTATTAAAATATTGGACAACCTAAGGACACAGAAGTGTCCTTTGTACATAGAATTGAAAAGCAAAGTCAGAGAATAATGCTCCTTTTGATTAGAAAGATGAAAAGGATCAACTCTCTGCACCTCCAAAAACAGGCCAAGGTCTACAGTACACGTGTGTGTGTGTGTGTGTGTGTGTGTGTGGTGTGGTGTGGTGTGGTGTGTGCATGCATGCGTGGGTGCGTGCACATGCGCGTTCCTTGTATGCACGCATCCTTACGCACGCATGTGTGTTTGCCTGTGGGTGTCTGTTTGTATGCACGTGCATGTCCTCACATCGGCAAGTCATGCATGTGTGCATGAAAATACACATTGTGGGCTCCTCTGTGTCTAGTAGTGCCTGTGTGTGCGTATGCGTGGGTGCGTGTGCGGTTGTGCGGGGAGAGAGAGAGAGAGAGAGAGGGTATACGGGGGTGGGATCTTACGACATGTGACAGCTGGTGGGCCGATGCCAACGGGGAAGGATGGAGCAGAGCGGGAAACGGCTGCTGTTGCCATGCCAACGCGGCGGCGCTGCTGGAGTGGCTGATGGTCGGGTAGCGTGAAGTAGCAGCCAGCTGAGACAGAGAGAGCTGTGGAGAGAGAGAGAGAGAGAGAGAGAGACAATGCACAACCATTAACCATTGTTAAAGATTTTTCCAGTTCCAGTTCATGTGTTTATGAGCTAACAGTACTTCATTAGTACTCCCTTGGTGTGGTTGTTATGTGCAATGATGTCTACCCTAGCTGTGGGTGCGGCTTCAGTTCAGGTGGATCATCACCCATCACCACCCACCAGGAAAACCAGGCATACTTTTTATTGATAGTTATTAGTGAAGATAGACAGGAAAGAGGGAGAGAGAGAAGGGAAGAGACACGCAGCAAAGGTCGTCATGAACGGGACTAGAACACGCGACGTGCTGTCAGGCCAGAGCCTATTATGTGGCCTACGCCTGGACCGCTAGGCCAGTGGGCGCCCCAAACCAGGCATGCTTAATGAACTGGTGGGCGTGTCATTAAAAACTACATTTTAACAAATGCTGTATACTTTTTTGAAAAGAATCTTCCTCCGTATAAAATAATAATACCTGTGTAGGGTGGAAGAAAGTCACGGCACTCCATCTTTAACAAACATCACATTAGCCCAGTGGTTTTCAACAATTTTCACATCAAGCTCCATTTTATATTCGGCATTTGAGCCACGGACCACTGATGAGATTTTGCCTCTCAAATACTTCGTTGGATACAATTTTGCCCACAATTCCATGGTTTATTGACACTCATTGGCGCTAGTACCAGGAGGCAAATGTTGATCAAAAATAACAATTCTTCTACATTATCTAATGGTGTAGACTTCTTGTAAATTAAGTTATGCAGATGTTTAAAAAATAATTGAGCTCTTGAGAGTGTACAACAATGAAACCAAATGGACCCGCAAAGGAAGGTCTACTAGGGTCCATTTGGTTACCAACTCTCCATCATGTAGCTGGGGACCACCTGGACCCCGGAACACCCGGACGAGGTTTTTGTTGAAGAGGTGACCAACCGAAATGGTGGTTAGTAATAACAGAGAGATGTGTTTGCGTGAGGGCTGACCACCGCGGCGTGACATCATGTCACCAAAACCTGGCCTATGGAATGGATAGGCCTTATAAGACCTGAGGAACAGATTCTACAAAACGTCTTCTAAATCCTGACTGTTGTCACGGACCCCCAGCATTATCTGTATTTCGCCATAATGTTTTGTTCCAGCTAGGACCCCCCAGAAGCAAAGATATGAGTTCGCTGTGAAAGAATATACAGTATATTGAAAGATTTGCGCCACATTTTTGATGATTTTTCAAAAATACTACAAGCTCGTAGAGTTCAAAATAATGGTTAAAGTGGTTATAAGCTATAAGGTGACACAGATGCGTCCTCAGGCCTAAATGGGTAAAAGGCCTATTCGTGTCCGTCCGTCAGTATTGATACTTTTACTCAAGTAAAGCATTTGAGTATTTTTTCCATCACTGCTTATATGATTCAATGACACGACCAATAGGGCTTGGAGATAATGACTTGCCCACCCCTAACAGCCATCATAATGAACTAGTGCAGCCCTGCCACTTACCCACCCACCCATCCATCAATCTATCAAAGTGTGGCGCTTAACCACTTACTGTACGCACTATACAATATCAGTGATTCTCAGGCTTTTTCATTTCAAGGACACCTGCAGTTTGGTGCATGCATTAGGCCATGGACAGGACACCCCATGAGTCTATACGCATGGAACCAAATGGACCCGCAATGGTCATCTTGCTTCCATTTGTACACGCACAGACTTAGAGATGGGTCTTTTTATGAGTCCGGTATACAGATTCCAGTTCCAAAATGGTATAAAATAACTTAAATGAGAGGTCAAAATGCTTTTATTCTTTGAAACCTTAAATTTAAGAAATTTTAAATTATTTCATGGGTACCCGGTACCCAAGCATGTTCGGTTCGATACCTGCTTGAACCCGAGGTTCGGGACCCACCCCTACAGGTCAGAGTTACAGACCTGTATGGATCCATTTTGTTCCCTGTAACCCCCTCAACGACCACTGTGGGTCCCTGAATCCTTCTATATCTACACTTCATTGCACGATAAACAGCGCATTACAATGTGTTGTAGGCTTTTAGACCATTAACTATTTTTTTAGCTATTTAGAATTTTCTTTGATAAAAAAAAATAACATTTTTGAAACTGTTACACTAGGAACAACAACAGAAAGTCTTGACGACTTGTCACAAGAAAATGGTGCAGCAGCATATTAGTGGACAGATAATGTGTAAAAATGCCCATGGCTGCAGTTTAAAAGTTCGACTTTTGGGGATTGGAATTGAAAGTTCTCCCCGAGACAGGATTCATTGATTTTGCGTCACCTTCAAAAGGTTTAGTCTGTACAAGGGGCTCACGTTAAGTCCTTACTTGACAAGTAAGAACAAACTCTTGCCTTTGTGGCACTGATATGACACGGTTTGACACCGACTTGAATATGATACATAAAGTTAATCAACTACTTTCAGACAGATAGATAAATAGATATCTTCCTCATTTAGCAGATACAAAATGCATAAGAGAACAACATTTCGTTTCACTCATGGCTTGTAATCTGCTATAGTTAAAAGATAATCTAAAATATTATATTACTAAAAATCCAAATAAAAACATCATCAGTTCAAAGGAGACAGATATTAGTGCAATATCCCCTAACCCCAATTTAGGGGGTAAGGGGATTTTTGCACTTGCACATAATTTAAAAGTCTAAGGGCGTCGGGAAAGCTCTTGGAGAATCTGGCTGTTTTACACCCGATTATGTGTGACTAGTGAAAAATAAACACAAATAAATAAATACATTTAGCGATGTAAATGTTAATCTCTGACACAGAATAACTGACAATGATCAATATTTAATGTGAAAAAAAAGCCTTAATGAAACTGCTGTGGTGTTTAATTCCACTTTATAATGTAAACGCTTTATAATGTAAATGCATATAAATGCCCTTTATACTTACTAATCAGGGTTCAATAATGATAATTGCCAGACTGCCTGCAGGGCAACTAGTAAATGGTTAATGGACAGAATACTCTACATCAGTGGTTCCCAAACGTTTTCATGTCAAGGACCCCCAAATTGACACTATGACACTAATGAATTAGCCCGCAGACCCCCCATTTGAAAAGATATGCCAGGGACCCCGTCCCCCATAAGAGAAGAAGTTTACGGCTCTAGCAGTGATTCTCAACCCGTTTAATTTCAAGGTCCCCCAGTTTGACATGCATTAGTCTACGGACCCCCATTTACTGGGATTTCTATCTCTGAGACCCCCATTTATATTGTAAAACAAATGTTATATTAACTCCAAAAGTGTACAAATGGAACCAAATGGACCCATTAGGGTCCATTTAGTTCCATTTGTACACTCTCTGAGTTACAGACCCATAAGGGTCCATTTGGTTCCAAACTATCATTTAGCTGGGGACCCCCTGGAACTCCCTCAGGTACCCCTGGGGGTCCCCGGACCCCACTTTGGGAACCACTGCTGTACAGTATGTCAGTTTCATACACCCGGTTTTATGGTCCATAGTTATCTAAAAGATTAATAAGTTCAAGTTGTTGGCAACGATTAAAATGAAACTACCAGGCAGGCACATTGTTCCTTAATTGAAAATGAATGTGAAATGTGATTGCATACTAGCGACGTTTTATTTAGCTCGTATAGATCGAAGCAAGGCCGACATAATGCCGCCTCGTCATCATCGATGTCAAGAGTTTTGCATCGCCGGTCTTACATCAAAATTGGCAAACCATCAAACTCTGTTGCTTAAACACCTCTCGCCTGGCTTGGATAAATACAGAGAGCCAAAGTGAACAGCCTCAAAACACATTACATTAAATACAGAGAAAAGCCAGCCAAAGTGAACAGCCCCAAAACATATTACATTAAATACAGAGAAAAGCCAGCCAAAGTGAACAGCCTCAAAACACATTACATTAAATACAGAGAAAAGCCAGCCAAAGTGAACAGCCTCAAAACACATTACATTAAATACAGAGAAAAGCCAGCCAAAGTGAACAGCCCCAAAACATATTACATTAAATACAGAGAAAAGCCAGCCAAAGTGAACAGCCTCAAAACACATTACATTAAATACAGAGAAAAGCCAGCCAAAGTGAACAGCCTCAAAACACATTACATTAAATACAGAGAAAAGCCAGCCAAAGTGAACAGCCCCAAAACACATTACATTAAATACAGAGAAAAGCCAGCCGATGCGTCGCGGTGCATTGTGAGCTTGTAGATCGGCTTTTCAAAAGATTTTCAAAATATTTTTTGACGCCAATACTTTTACTCTTACTTTTTTTTTACGGAGTAGTAAGGGAGGAGTTCTACATTGCAGTATTTTCCTTAAGTAAAACATTTGAGACAAGTATATATAGCTACTTATTCTCAACCCGTTTAATTTCAAGGACCCCCACTTTGACATGCATTTGACCCCCATTTAATGGGATTTCTATCTCTGAGACCCTCACCTCCCAATGTATGAATGAATGAACCATTGTAAAGCACTTGGAAAAGCGCTATAAAATGCAATTCATTAAAAAATGCAATTCATTATTCCACCACTGCTGTCACAATAATTATTCATGAATGTAGCCCCGTGCAAGTCCTCAAAGTCAAAAGAAAACCTCACATCCTAATGTCTTCTGCTGACCGTAAGACTGAGCATCCATATAAGACTATAAAAACTGCGTAATGACAGAATCAATATTTAGGCCTATAGCTATTGAGCATTAAATCTTTTTTCCTGGGCATAAAACTGTCAACTGTCAGCAATATTATGACGTTCATATAAAACGCCACAAATCATGCAGGTCACCAACTCCAATGACAACTGAGCCCACCAAGAGAGAAAAAATATCATCATGAGTATAATGTGGCTTTCGCCTTTATTTTATATTTTTTGGATATGGGTGGCGGTGGCTCAGGGGTAGAGTAAACGGATGGTAACCGCAAGGTTCCCAGTTTGAATCCAGGCTCCCCCAGAGGCCAGAGTTAGTGTTGAAGTGAACTTTTAAAACTGTGTGCGGATCTCCTCCTTCCTTTCTCCATTTGTAAGCCCAGAGCTAGGGTCCCTGGACCCCACTTTGAGAACCACTAATGCACTGGTTAGCCTGGGAGTTATCAGTACATTGCTTTGACACAAAACAAATGGCCCTCTAGGACACAATAGATACTATATTGAGCCACATTGAACCGGGTGAGGGGATATGGTCAACCCCTCATCGATCTGGTCCAGTCAAATTAGCATGCACGCACGCACGCACGCACACACACACACACACACACACACACACACACACACACACACACACACACACACATACACACACACAGTTAAAAAATAATAATTAACTAGAAATTATTAACTTAAAATGTACAAAAAATATATCTGTGTCCACTGTCCATGTTTACGCTTCAATAAACTCAAAAGTGCGCGCACACACACACACAGAGAGAGAGAGAGAGAGAGAGAGAGAGAGAGAGAGAGAGATAGAGAGAGAGAGAGGGCGTTGCATCCTTGGAAGTGTCAATTGAAGCCAGTGTGTGGCGGTGAACAGATGATCTGCTTGGCAGTTGGCTGTCTCTCTTATTACATGTCGGGCCAAATGCTGGCAGCCACAACTACAGCACCACTAATTGCCTTCTCTCTGTGCGCTTGTGTGCGAGTGTGTGCACGTGTGTGCGCGCGCGTGCATGTGTGTATGTGACTTCACACATGCTAACGCGGGCCACAGTGACTCGATGTGAGATCGCACTATCGCAGGCTTCGTGACGATGATGCGGAGTCAAGCTCATCATATGTCTCAAGACAACGTGAAGGAAATAGAAGGTGAGAGACGGAGAGAGGAGGGAGAGATTGGCAGTGGTGGAGAAAGTACTAAATTTTACTTTTACTTAAGTGAAAGTATCAATTCTGCAATATAGAACTATACTCCGTTACGAGTAAAAGTCCATCATTTAAAATGTACTTGAGTAATATGCAAAAGGCGCATGAGAGGGTGCGAACGAGTGTGAACAACAGGGGGGGTGGGACGTCTGCGAGGGCGATAATTATGTGCACGAGTGTGACGAGATTGCAGCGAGGAGGAGAAGGAGAGAAATGAAGGAGAGAAATGAAGGAGAGGAATGGAAAAAAGCTGCATGCGGGAGACCATCATCAAACATTAAGCACATTAAGCCCTGAGAGCAGATTCTACAAAATGTCTTCTAAATCATGACCCTATGTTTCTATGTCATTGGTTCTCAAACTATTTCATGTCAAGGACCCCCAAAACTGATCATGTAATTTGCCGCCGACCCCCATCTGAAAACATGTTGTTCCAGGGACCCCCCCCAGAAGCAAATTTTTGAGTTAAAAACGTTTGCTGTGAAAGAATATATATTCAAAGATTTGCGCCACTTTTTTCATGATTTTTCAACAGCTTAAGTATAAAATAATGGTTAAAAGTGGTTAAAGCTAAAGCAATGCAGATGTGTACTCCGTCCTTAATGCACTAAATCCCTCTATTCTTGAACGTGAGTCACAACTGCATTTTCCCTCAACGCAAATCTACATGTTCACAATGCCTTCCATGTACATCTGCTATTTTCCTAAAAGCTTTGTTGCCAATACTTCTGTGTACTTTTGCTCAAGTGCATTTTTTAATATAGGCCTTTACTTATTTATCCCGGGCTCCCCCAGAGTTAGTGTCGAAGTGTCCTTGAGCAAGACTCTAGTCTGAACCCCTAATTGCTCCCGGTGTGCAGGTTGGTGCCTTGCACGGTTTCCTCTGACATTGGCGTGTGAATGGGTGAATGTAATGCACAGTCTATGTAAAGCACTTTGGATAAAAGCGCTATATGAATGCACCATTTACCATTTACTGCTGACAACAACCAGCATGTATAGGCAACAGAGGTGACACACGGCCCGCAGGCTCACATCCTGACTAGCAGGAGGTGAAACCACCCAGGCTCACATCCTGACTAGCAGGAGGTGAAACCACCCAGGCTCACATCCTGACTAGCAGGAGGTGAAACCACCCAGGCTCACATCCTGACTAGCAGGAGGTGAAACCACCCAGGCTCACATCCTGACTAGCAGGAGGTGAAGCCACCCAGGCTCACATCCTGACTAGCAGGAGGTGAAACCACCCAGGCTCACATCCTGACTAGCAGGAGGTGAAACCTCCGGGCCTGTATGTTCCCCAGCAGAGCCTCACAGCAACAGGAATGGTCCCCGACATGTGCATTATGGTCCCAAAATGCTGGCTTACTGTATATGAATACAGCACGTTCCTTGTCATTCCGTACCGGAGTGAACCAATGGTGGTCAGGGATCAATCATTTATGCGAGCGAGAGAAAGTTGTCAGACACAACAATGACTCCCAGACAGTGTTGAGGGGGGGGCATTTAAGTATTGATTATACACCACTTGATAGTGAGTTCAAGGGGGTGGGTGGGTGGGCACGGACAAGTGGGGTTCATTTTGAGAGAGAGAGAGAGTAAGAGAATGTGTGTGTGTGCATGCGTGTGTGCGTGCGTGCTGGCACTGTGTCTCTGTGCGTGCGTGTGTGCGTGCGTTGAGATGTGATTGCCAATATCCGTGGCAGGTCTTCAGTTTTTTTTTCCTTTTCATATCTGTATTGTGAAAGTTGGACGGCCATCAAATAAAACGTCTACTGTTAAAACGGCCACCCTTATTTCCTCCAATCCCTCAGGGATGAAGCTGGGCACGGGAATCAATGCAAAGCATTTAGTCCGGCAGCCGACAGGCTTCTTTTGTTTAAAGCGGGAAATTTGGTTTTTAATAGGGAATTCACACTGAGACGGACTGAATCCGTTTCATTGGAACCGTTTCCGAATACGGTTGCCTGGTCCCCGATGGCCATGATTCACATTGCCCGAGATTCAACAGCTTGCATAACACACTTTAATCCTCCAGATGACGGTGTGCTTGATGGCTGGCGCGCACGGACACTGACAATCAACTGTGCGACATTGTCACTTGCATTGCATTGCCTCTTTGGCTCTTTGCCGTTATACTACTATACTGTCAGCCTGCCTGCTATTCACTGTGTCAGTCAGTTCTGTGCTCCAGTGTCGTGTTTGATATTAGTTTGCTATGGATTCTACTTTAGCATTATTGTTATTTTGTTTTACTTTGGAAACTATGCCAAGCAAAGCCCAAGAGCCACGTGTAGTCCGCAGAATAAGATCAGCGCGTACTGCGGTGCTGCGCGTATACGCAGATTCAACAGGAGACGGGCGGCGTTGAGAAATCAGCTGGTGTTACGCGTCGTGCAGCGACTGTGTGTTTTTTTTTTTGTTGACGCTTGGCTCGTCGACTAGAGATTATGTCACGTTCTTAAAAAAAACAGTCCACTTCCTTCTTTAGGTACGCATGCATTCACATTGGAACGATCCGTATCTGAATCTGAATACAGTTCAACGGTCCAGAGACCCGCCCCCCATGCGGTCCCGGGGACGGTTGGGCGATCCGCTCCCGGGAACGGTACGCATCATTCACACTACCACAACATCTGAACGGTACGCATCATTCACACTACCACAACATCTGCCAAGTGGTCCCGAGTGGAACGGTACGCATCATTCACACTACCACAACATCTGAACGGTACGCATCATTCACACTACCACAACATCTGAACGGTACTCATCATTCACACTACCACAACATCTGAACGGTACACATCATTCACACTACCACAACATCTGAACGGTACGCATCATTCACACTACCACAACATCTGAACGGTACGCATCATTCACACTACCACAACATCTGAACGGTACGCATCATTCACACTACCACAACATCTGAACGGTACGCATCATTCACACTACCACAACATCTGAACGGTACGCATCATTCACACTACCACAACATCTGAACGGTACGCATCATTCACACTACCACAACATCTGAACGGTACGCATCATTCACACTACCACAACATCTGAACGGTACGCATCATTCACACTACCACAACATCTGAACGGTACGCATCATTCACACTACCACAACATCTGAACGGTACGCATCATTCACACTACCACAACATCTGAACGGTACGCATCATTCACACTACCACAACATCTGAACGGTACGCATCATTCACACTACCACAACATCTGAACGGTACGCATCATTCACACTACCACAACATCTGAACGGTACGCATCATTCACACTACCACAACATCTGAACGCTACGCATCATTCACACTACCACAACATCTGAACGGTACGCATCATTCACACTACCACAACATCTGAACGGTACGCATCATTCACACTACCACAACATCTGAACGGTACTCATCATTCACACTACCACAACATCTGAACGGTACTCATCATTCACACTACCACAACATCTGAACGGTACGCATCATTCACACTACCACAACATCTGAACGGTACGCATCATTCACACTACCACAACATCTGAACGGTATGCATCATTCACACTACCACAACATCTGAACGGTACGCATCATTCACACTACCACAACATCTGAACGGTACGCATCATTCACACTACCACAACATCTGAACGGTACGCATCATTCACACTACCACAACATCTGAACGGTACGCATCATTCACACTACCACAACATCTGAACGGTACGCATCATTCACACTACCACAACATCTGAACGGTACGCATCATTCACACTACCACAACATCTGAACGGTACGCATCATTCACACTACCACAACATCTGAACGGTACGCATCATTCACACTACCACAACATCTGAACGGTACGCATCATTCACACTACCACAACATCTGAACGGTACGCATCATTCACACTACCACAACATCTGAACGGTACGCATCATTCACACTACCACAACATCTGAACGGTACGCATCATTCACACTACCACAACATCTGAACGGTACGCATCATTCACACTACCACAACATCTGAACGGTACGCATCATTCACACTACCACAACATCTGAACGGTACGCATCATTCACACTACCACAACATCTGAACGGTACGCATCATTCACACTACCACAACATCTGAACGGTACGCATCATTCACACTACCACAACATCTGAACGGTACGCATCATTCACACTACCACAACATCTGAACGGTACGCATCATTCACACTACCACAACATCTGAACGGTACGCATCATTCACACTACCACAACATCTGAACGGTACGCATCATTCACACTACCACAACATCTGAACGGTACGCATCATTCACACTACCACAACATCTGAACGGTACGCATCATTCACACTACCACAACATCTGAACGGTACGCATCATTCACACTACCACAACATCTGAACGGTACGCATCATTCACACTACCACAACATCTGAACGGTACGCATCATTCACACTACCACAACATCTGAACGGTACGCATCATTCACACTACCACAACATCTGAACGGTACGCATCATTCACACTACCACAACATCTGAACGGTACGCATCATTCACACTACCACAACATCTGAACGGTACGCATCATTCACACTACCACAACATCTGAACGGTACGCATCATTCACACTACCACAACATCTGAACGGTACGCATCATTCACACTACCACAACATCTGAACGGTACGCATCATTCACACTACCACAACATCTGAACGGTACGCATCATTCACACTACCACAACATCTGAACGGTACTCATCATTCACACTACCACAACATCTGAACGGTACGCATCATTCACACTACCACAACATCTGCCAAGTGGTCCCGAGTGCGGACCCGGGACCATAGTGTGAATTCCCTATTACTGGCCTACAATATTGTCTATAGACATACATTCATGAATCCACTAGCTGACCAGCTGTTAGTATTCATACATTCATGAATCCACTAGCTGACCAGCTGTTAGTATTCATACATTCATGACTCCACTAGCTGACCAGCTGTTAGTATTCATACATTCATGAATCCACTAGCTGACCAGCTGTTAGTATTCATACATTCATGAATCCACTAGCTGACCAGCTGTTAGTATTCATACATTCATGAATCCACTAGCTGACCAGCTGTTAGTATTCATACATTCATGAATCCACTAGCTGACCAGCTGTTAGTATTCATACATTCATGAATCCACTAGCTGACCAGCTGTTAGTATTCATACATTCATGAATCCACTAGCTGACCAGCTGTTAGTATTCATACATTCATGAATCCACTAGCTGACCAGCTGTTAGTATTCATACATTCATGAATCCACTAGCTGACCAGCTGTTAGTATTCATACATTCATGAATCCACTAGCTGACCAGCTGTTAGTATTCATACATTCATGAATCCACTAGCTGACCAGCTGTTAGTATTCATACATTCATGAATCCACTAGCTGACCAGCTGTTAGTATTCATACATTCATGAATCCACTAGCTGACCAGCTGTTAGTATTCATACATTCATGAATCCACTAGCTGACCAGCTGTTAGTATTCATACATTCATGAATCCACTAGCTGACCAGCTGTTAGTATTCATACATTCATGAATCCACTAGCTGACCAGCTGTTAGTATTCATACATTCATGACTCCACTAGCTGACCAGCTGTTAGTATTCATACATTCATGAATCCACTAGCTGACCAGCTGTTAGTATTCATACATTCATGAATCCACTAGCTGACCAGCTGTTAGTATTCATACATTCATGAATCCACTAGCTGACCAGCTGTTAGTATTCATACATTCATGAATCCACTAGCTGACCAGCTGTTAGTATTCATACATTCATGAATCCACTAGCTGACCAGCTGTTAGTATTCATACATTCATGAATCCACTAGCTGACCAGCTGTTAGTATTCATACATTCATGAATCCACTAGCTGACCAGCTGTTAGTATTCATACAGTCATGAATCCACTAGCTGACCAGCTGTTAGTATTCATACATTCATGAATCCACCAGCTGACCAGCTGTTAGTATTCATACATTCATGAATCCACTAGCTGACCAGCTGTTAGTATTCATACATTCATGAATCCACCAGCTGACCAGCTGTTAGTATTCATACATTCATGAATCCACTAGCTGACCAGCTGTTAGTATTCATACATTCATGAATCCACTAGCTGACCAGCTGTTAGTATTCATACATTCATGAATCCACTAGCTGACCAGCTGTTAGTATTCATACATTCATGAATCCACTAGCTGACCAGCTGTTAGTATTCATACATTCATGAATCCACTAGCTGACCAGCTGTTAGTATTCATACATTCATGAATCCACTAGCTGACCAGCTGTTAGTATTCATACATTCATGAATCCACTAGCTGACCAGCTGTTAGTATTCATACATTCATGAATCCACTAGCTGACCAGCTGTTAGTATTCATACATTCATGAATCCACCAGCTGACCAGCTGTTAGTATTCATACATTCATGAATCCACTAGCTGACCAGCTGTTAGTATTCATACATTCATGAATCCACTAGCTGACCAGCTGTTAGTATTCATACATTCATGAATCCACTAGCTGACCAGCTGTTAGTATTCATACATTCATGAATCCACTAGCTGACCAGCTGTTAGTATTCATACATTCATGAATCCACTAGCTGACCAGCTGTTAGTATTCATACATTCATGAATCCACTAGCTGACCAGCTGTTAGTATTCATACATTCATGACTCCACTAGCTGACCAGCTGTTAGTATTCATACATTCATGAATCCACTAGCTGACCAGCTGTTAGTATTCATACATTCATGAATCCACTAGCTGACCAGCTGTTAGTATTCATACATTCATGAATCCACTAGCTGACCAGCTGTTAGTATTCATACATTCATGAATCCACTAGCTGACCAGCTGTTAGTATTCATACATTCATGACTCCACTAGCTGACCAGCTGTTAGTATTCATACATTCATGAATCCACTAGCTGACCAGCTGTTAGTATTCATACATTCATGAATCCACTAGCTGACCAGCTGTTAGTATTCATACATTCATGAATCCACTAGCTGACCAGCTGTTAGTATTGGGCAATCTTTTTTATAGGGGTTTCTTGTACCCTCGGAAACCCAGACGTTTTTATTTCCAGGGAGAAAAAAAAGTCTGGGTCCGAGTCCACTTCAATACGGCATAGAGTAGCACAAACGTCAATCACTCTCTGCTGATTTCTGATCGTCTGCACCTTTGTTAAATTGACGCACACACGCACACATGTACACACACACACACACACACACACACACACACACTCCTCTCTCTCTCTGTCGCTCTAATTAATTAGTATCATGTCCAGCAGCTGCGCACAGTTTCTGCCGGCGGATCCTGCCGGGAGCTGCCTATGCCATAGAAAGCATAGGTTAGTTCCAGGCTAGGTTTCTTGTGACCCTGATTAACATCCTATGGCAGGCAAAAATGTCAAATTTTCCTTTTGCTTTAAGTAGCATGTGACATGTCAAACTAGGGGTTTTTCATGACCTTAGTTTTGCACAAAATACACTCCTTGGGCCAAAAGCAACCATGTGTGTTGCCCAAATGTGCCCAAAATGTGCTGACCTCATCACATTTGTCATGATGTCTATGGCCGTTTTTAGCGTAGTGTATTTTGTGCAAAACTAATGCTTGGAATGGATTCAGAATCATGACAACCCCCTAGTTTGACATGTCACATGCTACTTAATAAAGCAAAAGGAAAGTTTGGCATTTTTTACATTTTTGCCTGCCATAGGATGTTAATGGTAGGGTCACAAGAAAGAAACCCCTATAAAAATAATTGCCCAATACTTTCAGCCGGTCAGCAAGTGGATTCATGAATGTATGTATATAGACAATATTTTAGGCCAATAAAAAAGATTATATTATACCAAATTTCCCACCCGTCCACCTCGGCTGCCAGACTAATTGCATGAAACTATTTTTTTAAGATTGTTGGTACATAAAATAATTGGCCACTTGGGGGGGGGGGGGATGTACTGAAACCTGATCCATGAACATTGACACAGACATCAACACTTGGATGTAAGAGCGTCATAATATACAGACATCATAAAGCCTATTGCTACTAATAAATGGCACATTCAACAATGGACCAGTGCTATTTTTGACAGCAATTTTGATTTAGTCATAGTCTTTGATTGATTGATTGATTGAAATATTTATTAACAGTTTGTAGAATTACAGTACATTTCAAGCACAAACTCAATACAAAGACTGTTAACTGTGAGTGGAAGACCCAATTAAGCATTACACTTATTTACAACAGGGTCCACATTGTTCAATTCATCAAAACATTTAGAGACATACAAATAGACACTTCTATGTAGTTAAAAAAACAGAACAGGAATTCAATAGGAAGCAAAAAGGGAAAAGATACATATACAGTGAGGGGAAAAGGGGGGGGGGGAGGTGGGGGGGGGATTCAGATTTTACAGAGGCCAGTTTCGAATTGCAGCCGTCCGTAGGTGCCCTTTGAGAGTGGTTTTGAAGGAGTCAAGGGATTCACATGTCTTAATGACTGTTGGTAGGGCGTTCCACATTTTGGTGGCATAGGAGCGAAAATAATTTAGTCCCTTGTTTGTGCCGAATCTGGGTTGTACATGGTTTGTTGCACTCCCTCTGGTGTTGTTGGTGTGGACTTCGTTTACATTAAGGAAGTATTTAGACAGGTACATGGGTATCTTGGTGGTGTATCGAATCTTGTGGACCAGACCCATTGCAAGATGCTGTACTCTGTCGTCGACCCTAAGCCATCCCAGCCTGTCAAAGTGGGCAGGGGTGAGGTGGGTTTAACTCATTTTCATTTTCAAATCAAATCAAACTATATTTATAAAGCAAATTTACAAAGACCAAAGGTCAACCAAAGTTCTGTACAAGATCAGATAAAATAAGAATGAGACAAAATAGCATGGTATAACAACACCCGGGAACGCTTTAGTGTTAATCTAGTTTCACTCAATATATCTCACTGTTTGATTATGCCTGAAGAAGGTCAATAGGCCAAAAACGTGCAAAAAATTATTGTGCACAGACTTGAGTGTGCAGAGCGCATACTCGAGCGGGTTCATGTTATGCTCAAGGGACATTATGCATTCGAGGGGTTGATATGCTGCATTTCTATGTGGGTGTATACAGTGTTTGCAAGACCCACATGTCATACGCTGATGTGGCAATCAGCTGACCAATTCGGCGGGATATTTAAGCTCACTTAAGACTGCATGCATTCTTCCTGCCTTCCTCTGCGTATGGTTCCTGGTTGTTTTTATGCACTGTTTGCTCCCACCGCCACCCCAGCACCACCAGTGGGCCCTGTTATTTATGTTCCCCATGGGGGGTTGTTATTGTATATTTATCTCTGTGCTCTTTATGTTTAATTATGGTGTTTAATTGTGCCGGGTAGGGAGAAACATTTTTTTTGTCTTGCTGTGGCTTGAAATCTGTCATGAATAACCTGTTAGTCTATTAAATGGATTCCCTCCCCTCCAGTCATAGTAATACTGGTATGAAGAACCTGTTAGTCTAATAAATGGATTCCCTCCCCTCCAGTCATAGTAATACTGGTATGAAGAACCTGTTAGTCTAATAAATGGATTCCCTCCCCTCCAGTCATAGTAATACTGCTATAATCCTTCCAGGCACCGCGGCGGCCAAGGAGGTGGAATTGCAAACGCTATTCAACTCAAGCATACCAATCAACCCCAGACCCTAATTATAACTCAATTATAACTAATTTGGGGTTTTACATCCAGCCTGGAAAGCATTCCAGACAATTCTATCTGTTATATTACACAGCATGCTCCTGGCCCGAACTAAATGTTTATCCATGAGTCATTATTAAGTGTATAGTCCTTTAGTACTGATAAAGCAATTAACAGTATATGCCATTTTAATATTCGTGTGGATGTTGATAATGATAGCCTTAGCGCCACATTTATCAAATTACTAGACTCTATTGGCGTCTCTCTCAGAGTGTAAATAAACCCACTCACTGCTTCACCAACACTCTTTGGTTCTTGTTCTCGTAGAGAATAGGTAATATTATGGCATCAAAATGGAACATTTAAATGTTTTCCCAAAGAATGTTTTCCCAAAATGTGTTAAAACAGTTAGTTTTCTTTTCAGCAACAACTGCCAAAACAGTGATGCCGGGTTGAAAGTGGCTTTCGTTTCATTTAAATCAAAATGTAATATAGAATGAGAGGAAGGACCTTGGAAGGCACTGGAGCGACTCAGACAGTTAAGCCTTTTTAATTAGCAGTGTGTAAGAAAAAACGTTTCGCTGTATCGGTCACAACTGCATGCTCAATAAAAGTAAATAATACAGATACTCCAAATCAAATGATCGGAATCGGATCGGGAGCAAAAGAAAAACGTAATCGGGACATGCTTAATTATCACCTTTATTTTATAACAGCCAGCTTGGCTATAGATACAAATCTACGTTTCACGTAAACAAAGGTAGATTTGTACCGCTGTGCATATACAAAATAGTTTTTGCTTTATCTGCAACACGACATGTGCAGAAATGCAGATCACTGTGTCCGAGTGCGTTCTGGGTTCTTGTAGAGCAGACAGCTACAGGTGCACAGTCTGTGAGCCAGCTTAATCAAACTGAGCCAGCAGCAGCAGTGCAGACTGACTCATTATGGCCCATAGATCCAACGGTGAATCACAGGTGATCCCTCTTCTCTGCTCGGAGGCTGAGAAGAGGTGTGTGAGGTGTGTGTGTGTGTGTGTGTGTGTGTGTGTGTGTGTGTGTGTGTGTGTGTGTGTGCGACGTGCGTGCGTGTGCGTGTGCGTGTGTGTGTGTGTGTGTGAGATGCGACCGAGGCTCCATCCTGGCAGAGAGTAGTAGCATCCATCAGAGCTCCCTAGTGTACACCGACAGCCTCAGTAAGGGTGAGACATCGCTCAAGCCTCACGCCATGCCGGCTCGGCCGAGCCCTGGCATGCTTAACCCATTCTGGGCTAAGCATTATGTTATACTTTAGCTATTGAAAAATAGCAGATCTACAAGCTCGTAGCGCGGCACCGAGTGCCGCACTACGAGCTTGTAGGTCTGCTATTTTTGAAAAATCGTGAAAATGCTGCGCAAATCTTTGAATGTATATTATTTCACAGTGAACGTTTTTAACTCAAATCTTTGCCTCCCTGTGACAACATAATTATGGGGGTCGGTGGCCAATTACATATATTTTTGGGCTCCTTGACATGAAATATTGAGCACCACTTAAGTTGAAACTGTCAAGATTTAGAAGACTTTTTTTCCCCGACGTCAGGTCTAAATGGGTTAAAACAGCATGCATGTGCACAGACAAAAAGACCTGCCTGCAAAGACGAACGCAAGCGTGCATGCACACACACACACACACACACACACACACACACACACACACACACAAGCCTAGGCCTAGACAAGACGGCTGCATACATGATCTGTAGAACTTTTCACTGCAGGATACTTTTTAATAGCGCCCGATGTTTCCGGAGGGCAGGCTCCATCTTTCAAAGGAGTCAGTATTCAGAACATTACACTGTGCCGAAGCAATACCATATTCCCTTTGTCCTCCACAGGTCTTTTCACAAGTTATCCCATGAAGACCTGACACCAGATATTACTGTATGTCTTCTAAATCTCAGTTTTCTATGTCAGTGGTTCCTAAAGTTTTTCATGCCAAGGACCCCAAATATAATTGGCCCGCCGGACCCTCATCTGAAAATATGTTGTCCCAGAAGCAAAGATTTTAGTTAAAAAAGTTCACTGTGAAAGAATACATATTCAAAGATTTGCGCCACATTTTCACGATAAAAAAGAGCAGATCTACAAGCTCGTAGTGCTGCTTTGTAGATCTGTTCTTTTTTAATAGCTAAAGTATAACATAATAATCCTTAAAAAGCCAAAAGGGGTTCCCGTCCTGCATGTGTTAAAGAACAGCCTTTTGTCTGATGGTATACAGTATATTGTATATGGCGGAAGGTTTTCTCTGAGGAAGATCCTGAGAACATATGTGGCCAGATCACAGAGATCATCCAGACCGCCATGGAACAATTCATCCCCAGTAAAACCGTCATCAAGAAGCCAGGAGATAAACCATGGTTTGATGAGAAGTGCAGTAAATCTGCAAAGAAGAAGCGGCGTCTCTTCCGACAGCTGAAAAACAACAATAACCCAACCAACAAGCAGAAGTTTGCAGAGGCTAGACACACATTTAACCAGGCTGAGAAGCAAGCAAAAAGGAACCATAATGCCAAACTCACAGACAATACTCTCTCCGGCAAGAGATGGTGGAAGCTTGTCAACTCCCTTTCTGGGCGAGCTGCTATCTCTGACATACCTGTCATCATACACAACGACACAGCTCACATTACAGCCCGAGAAAAGGCAGAGGTGTTCTGCACGGCTTTTGCTCAAAAATGCCATCTCCAGGATGCATCTGCCCTGGCACCCCACATCATACAATCTTCTTCCTGCACAATTGGAAACATCACATTCAAGCCAAAGGACATCAAAAGGCTCTTGAAAGGCCTCAAACCAGACAAAGCCTCGGGACCAGATCAAATCCCCACCAGAGTCCTTGGCTTAAGGAATGTAGTGCAGAGCTTGCAAGCCCCCTGTGTCGCCTCTTCAGTCGCTGTTTCTCAAGTGGAATCTTCCCAAGCCAATGGAAGATGGCCTCTGTTACACCGGTGCACAAGAAAGACTCCAAAGCTGACCCATCCAAATTCCGCCCCATATCCCTGCTTTCAGTCATCAGCAAGGTTATGGAAGCAGTTGTGAACCAACAGCTACAGAGGTTTATTTTTAGGAACAACCTCATATCGCACAGACAGTTTGGATTCAGACCAGGACACAGTACTGCTGACCTCCTGGACATCTTAGGCCAGACGTGGAACAACTACCTGGACAAGAGTGAAGAAGTCTGTGTCATAGCCCTGGACATACAGGGGGCATTCGATAAGGTGTGGCATCATGGCCTGGTGGCTAAACTCTCCTCGAGAGGAGTGTCGGGTAAGCTGCTCCAATGGCTCCAAAGCTACCTTTCGAATAGATCCATCAGAGTTGTCCTGTCAGGCCAGGCCTCAGAACCTTGTTCCATCAATGCTTCAGTACCACAGGGTTCAATCCTTGGTCCCCTCCTATTCCCCATCTTCATCGATGACCTGGTTGAAGTGTGTGAGAATGAACTCTACATGTATTGTACGCCGACGACTCAACTCTGTATGCACGCATAAGATCTCCAGCACACAGGGCTGAAGTGGAGGCTAGCCTGAACCGTGATCTCCACCAAATATCAACCTGGGGAGATCGATGGAAGACCACCTTCGAACCATCGAAGTGCAAGTCCATGACCATCTCAAGAAAGAGTATCCCATCACAGCTGGACCTACAATTCAATGGGCACCGGCTCTCCTCCACAAATGAGCTTGACGTCCTGGGTGTCAAAATAGACCCCAAGCTGTCCTGGTCGAAACACCTGACCAAAATCTCCATCCGGGCCGGTCAGAAGTTGGCAGCACTGAGGAGAGTGGCCAGTAAACTCACCACCGAGAGCCGTGCAACGGTCTACAAGTTACAGGTCCGCAGTGTAATGGAGTACGCCTCACTCACTTGGATGAGTGCCCCACCGACACATCTTGGTCTACTGGACAATATTCAGAGGAAGGCCCTCAAAATAATTGGAGTTGACCAAGACACTGCCAGTACGACACTTTTCATCGACAGCCTTAGCCACAGAAGACACGTTGCCGCCGCTACAGTCCTGTACAAAATGCACACCCCCCCACTGCCCTAGGGACCTCCAGGACATGCTCCCTACACCCTACACCAGACGGCGAAACACCCGCCGATGCACAGCCACACCAGAACATGCTCTCGACCCCCCAGGCTCCAAAACACGGACATTGGACAGAACTTTTCTCCACACTGCTGTTCAGGTGTGGAACAGCCTACCAGAGCATGTAGTGGACTCCATCACAGACAACGGCCTTCAAGCCTTTAAACGCAGAGCTCACAGACATCTCCTGACCACCCCTCACACTGACTGTTGAGCTGCAGTGAACCATTTGATTGGCCAATGGATATGTATCTTACTATGTATTACTTGGCTATTGTTCACAATTGCATCTAAAAAAAAAATATATATATATATATATATATATATATATATATATATATATATATATATATATATATATATATATATATATATATATATATATTGGCCCTTCCCTGGCACTGATGGTCCAGGCAGTGCTGTGCCATGTGTTAGCCTGGCGCAGCCAGCCTTCGTCTGCCTTTGCAGCGCATATTGCCCCAGACACGCAGCGCAGTGCAGCGCATATTGCCCCAGACACGCAGCGCAGTGCAGCGCATATTGCCCCAGACACGCAGCGCAGTGCAGCGCATATTGCCCCAGACACGCAGCGCAGTGCAGCGCATATTGCCCCAGACACGCAGCGCAGTGCAGCGCATATTGCCCCAGACACGCAGCGCAGTGCAGCGCATATTGCCCCAGACACGCAGCGCAGCGCAGCGCATATTGCCCCAGACACGCAGCGCAGCGCAGCGCAGCGCAGCGCATATTGCCCCAGACACGCAGCGCAGTGCAGCGCAGTGCAGCGCATATTGCCCCAGACACGCAGCGCAGTGCAGCGCAGCGCATATTGCCCCAGACACGCAGCGCAGTGCAGTGCAGTGCAGCGCATATTGCCCCAGACACGCAGCGCAGTGCAGTGCAGCGCAGCGCAGTGCAGCGCATATTGCCCCAGACACGCAGCGCAGTGCAGCGCAGTGCAGCGCATATTGCCCCAGACACGCAGCGCAGTGCAGCGCATATCGCAACGTGAGGCTAGCGCGATCGAAATAAACATCACGATTGATTACGATTATAGCACATTTATTTGTATTTTTTTTGTGCAGTGAGTACAGTATAACCGCTCCAATGTGTATGTCCATTTGAGTACGGACAGCTGCAATACTGCTGGGTGACCTAAAGTGGTACTGTTGAGCAGCGTGGCCGTGTGTGTCTCTCACTCACACACACACACACACACACACACACACACACACACACACAAACACACACACACACGCACGCACGCATGCACGCACACACACACACACACACACACACACACGTGTGCACACACTCCGCCGCTCAGTTCAGTTCACACATCTGTGTGATCTTTCCAAATACAGTAGATCTACAAGTTCACAACTAATTTTGATTTTAATTTTAGACTTATAGTCTCTTGAATAGTTTTAATTTAGTTTTAGTCACATTTTATGATTTTAGTCACCTGGAAAGTTTAGTCTAGTTTTAGTTGACTAAATATCACAGTTTTGACACAGATCTACAAAGCTTGTAGATCTGCTATTTTCAGCATGCAACCAAGTGTAAAATGACTTCTCAAAATGACTTCTTAAAATGAGGATCTCTTGTCCACTATAGTCAAGACACTCCCTAACATTTTGTTTTTATTTATTGACAAAATTGTCAACAGATTTAGACTCAGTTATAAATAGCTCAGTTTTCATTTAGTTTCTATTTCGTTTTTGTCAGTGAAAAAAGGTAGTCGACGAACATTTCCCGTCATAGTATTAGTCGATGAAATCAACACCGATGCGAACAGTCCTATGTTGAAGATCTGAACACAATCCCATTTCCAAGAATGAATCCATGCACCCTAGCTAAGTAACACGATTAATTGATAATATCATACTAGAAAGAGTTTTTGATAATCTGTTTTTAGGAGTAATAATAGACCACAAGTTCTCTTGGAAACCCCACATTAATTATATCCGGTCTAAATTAGCGAGAAATATTGGTGTCATGGGCAAAACAAGAAATGTCCTTGAGACTAAATCACTATACACTCTCTATTGCACCCTTATAACACCATATCTCACCTACTGTGTGGAAGTGTGGGGTAACACATACAAAAGCAACCTTCGGCCAATATATTTACTGCAGAAAAAAGCAATAAGAATAGTCAATAAAGTAAATTACTATGAAAACACAATTTCACTGTTTCTAAATTCACATACATTAAAAATTTTGATTTAGTTGATTTTAAAACAGCACAATTATTATTTAAAGCAAGACATAATCTGCTTCCTGGAAATATCCAAAAAAGGTTTAGGGATAGAGATGGGAGGTATGAGCTGAGAGGGGAACTAAACTTCAAACAAATAAGTGTTGGAACAACCTTAAAGAGCATGTGTGTTTCTGTTCATGGAGTTAAGCTGTGGAACAGCTTGTCTGAGCCATTAAGCAAAGCAACAACCTAAAACAATTTAAAAAGAGGCTCAAACAGGAATTATTGCATAGATATAACCTGGAATGAGTGGGGAGCTGAGCTATGTTTATGCCATGTAGTGTTGGACTAAAGTATAACATTGTAGCTTTGTCTGTTTTTGTCTTTTTGTCCCTCTTTGTTTTGTTTTTCTCGTCTGTTTCTTTTTTTTTTTTTTAATTTTCTACTCTTCTTTAAATGGCATCTGTTTGTTTTGTTTATATGTTGATTGTTATGCATATCTTCAACAGTATTTTGGAATACGTTGAGATAAGGATAGTCACTAATAAGCTTTAAGCTTCTGCCTATGCCTTTTCGATCACCTAAAAAAAGAAAAAGTAAACTGTTTTTGTGTAATGTCTCCCTCTCTGAAAGATCGAAATAAACTATTCATTCATTCAATATTATCACATTGTCTCATAACAGATAATATTCATGGAATATTATTAGGCTACAGTATACGATAACCAACATGTGCTGTGTATCATGCAGGGTCAATCATTTCTCCTGGAGCATAATCCCGGCCTGTGCAATCTGTTAATTGCGAACGCACTGAGCACTTACTATGAGACCTAGCAGATCATGTCTGTCTGTGTGTCTGTCTGTGTGTCTGTCCCGCTATCCAAATATGGAGTGTGTTGCATCAGCAATCACTCAGCTCCATATATGGGCACAAAAGGGGCCAGGTCCACTCAGCTCCATATATGGGCACAAAAGGGGCCAGGTCCACATAGTAACAGCGGGACAGACAGACAGACAGACATGATCTGCAGGGTCTCAGCTGCTTTCGCTTCCCGCGTTTGCGCGTCTTACTGGTTAGTGATAAGTATGTAATGAATCTTAATCTTATGTTTTAATTACAATTATTTTGGGGATTGAGTGCATGCACAGTCACCGGTAGGCATCTATAGACAGAGGGGTGCTGCCATGCAAAAGATACAATTGTAATGTTGAATCAGCATGTACATTTTTTCTGTCTCTCGTATGAGCACGCACACACACACACACACACACACACACAAACCCCCAGAGGCGGAACTCTTTATGAGTAAGGCAACGCCAATACGAGGTAGGCAGACCAGGCAGCCTCTTGTGACAGAAGCGTGCAAAATCAGCAAAACGAGGGACCTCTGGTTCGTCTCGCGTCGAAAATAAGTTTGCCCTGGACAAACTTTTTTCTTTCTCCGGCATGCCATCGCGTGTCTCTGCGGTCTCAAGGAACAAATGAAGAACAAGGTCGGAACATTGTGTGTGTCGTGTTTAGTTTATATGTTGTGACGTGAAAGCCGGTTCAACCGGTGCACCGTAGCAGACACGTTTCACACTAGAGCGTGAAAAGACCCTCCCAGACACGCAGGAGGACACAGAGAGAATAGATGTTATTCTTCTGTCTGATACACTGTCAGCCTTGAAAGGGCAAAATACATAGCAAATAATGCACCAAAAGCCTCTCGCCTGAGGGTAGGCAAAAACGTAAACAAGAAAGGCAAATGCCTTAATACTTTGCCTATACAGTAAATCTGTGCCCTGCACACACACAGTAAAAGTCACGACGCCCAGTTTTCTAAAGCAAAATAGTTGTTTGTGTGGGACAAGCAAAATAATTTCTGTGCGGTGAAAATAAATAAAGCATGTCTTAACCTATCTAGAAAATAAATAATTCAGTAACCCTTTCAGATTTTGAATTCCAAACAGAACCATATTTTTTCCTATACCATTATTGCTGTATATGACGCAGACATGGAAGTTCTGGGTCTGAAAGGAACAACATATTTTCAGATAGGGGTCCGCGGCCAAATACAGATAATTCTGGGGGTCTTTGACATGAAAACGTTTGAGCACCGCTGATACGTTTTTCAGGAAAACTGTCAGGATTTGGAAGACATATTGTAGAATGTGGTCTTAGGTCTTAAATAATACACACCAGAGAGTCTTACCCCAGGTCTATAAACACACCATAGAGTCTTACCCCAGGACTATAAACACACCAGAGAGTCTTACCCCAGGACTATAAACACACCATAGAGTCTTACCCCAGGACTATAAACACACCATAGAGTCTTACCCCAGGTCCCTGAGGTGATGCTGGGGGAGACGCCAGAGGCGGCTTCTGACCTATGGAGAAGATCGATAAAAACACAGACGTTAGAAAGATTAACAATCTACTTATTACCTACACAATAAATGTTGTGCAATAGCTATTGCACACCATTGCATTGCTTTTTTTTTTTTTACCCAAAACACACTATCTTTGGGGCATGCAGCCTAGTATTCCCACCGAATAATTGATTGATTGATTGACATTTTATTTCCCAGTATGTACAGTAGAATGGGTACAGTTCAACAGGTCAATACAAAAACTGCTACGAAGATGAAACCAGCTCTTTGACTTTTTCCTTTACAGGGGCCAGTTTCGCATTGCAGCTGTCCATAGGTGCTCTTAATTGAGAGAGGTTTTGAAGGAAGTCTAGGGATTCACATTTCGTAATGGCTGTTGGTAGGGCGTTCCACATATGGAGCGGAATGGGCTGAGCATGTAACCCCTGTCCAACTCCATTTCCTTCCATTTAAAGATGCAATGTACTGTTATTCTGTTGCTCACATACAGCATACTGTAGCTAAATACAAACTATTCTTTTTCATTATTTCCTGGTGAAGAGAGCAACATTGTCATTTCTTCCCAACGGGCTGTATATCTGAAGACCCTGTTAATTTCACAGCCTAGTTAGAGATATAATGGAACACGAACAGGTGCTGGCAGGGAAACTATAACACAATGGAAGCTTTATTTCCATTGCTTTGTTGTTGATTGAATTGCAACAATTTCAAAGTAAAAAAGCTCCGAGCTAATTTCACAGCTCGACTCTGCAGTAATGCCGCTTTAAAATGCTAGACCGCGGCTAGAAAATGAGCAAAGCCTTTTAGACAGCCATCAGTGTAATTTCAGTCTATTTCAATGCTGGCTTGGAGGTGAAATCAGGACGTATTTGCTGAATAGTTATTTAATCAATCTGCACGGTAGAGTATGTTATGGAATGAACTTCCCATTGCAATCAGAACCGCAGACTCACTCCCAAGCACGTCTTCAGACTCCATCAGAGCCTGTAGCACTTGCCTTAGCCCCGACGACCTTACAGGCGTATGCAAAGGCTCATCTTGTGTAATTTAGATAGCATTTTATGTAGACATAGCACTCTATGATATTGTATACATATCTAACAATCTAAAGGTGCATTCAGACTTGGATGGTTAGAGCGGCGCGATTACATGCAAAGTGAATGCAAAGACGAGAAGTTGCGCGAGCTCCGCGAACGGGCGTGGCGAGGCGTGACCTGGCGAATATTTAAATTAAAGTCTGAACGCAACTTTATGTCTATAAATGCACCAAGTCACTGTCTGTCTGTACGTACGTGTGTACGGCTGTAATGAGAGACAGATACTGAAATCTCCGTACTTTTGTTTTGCGTTAGGCTAAAGAGTAGACAGACAGACAGGTTTTCTTTTTGCTATACAACAGTTCGGGAGGGGTTTCTGTTCCTGCAGCCCTGCTCACTGTATTAGCACTTTGTAGCACATCAAAGACACTAATGTCTTTCACTAACTTGTATGCCACTCAAACCATGCTGGAATAAAACTTTTGGCATTTAAACAACTTGCCTTATTTAAAATAACCGTCCTAGACTCAGTGAGTCGTTACAATGGGCATAAAAGGGACACAGACAGATAGGTGGAACGGGTACTCGGACACGGGTACAACGGGTATTGCATAGCCGGGTGGGGCATGGATCCCCAAGCTCCATCGTTACCGACTCGGTGCTCTACAGCCGGGACGCCCGACACAGAACCCCATAGGAATAAAGGGACAGAGATGGTCTGACATCTTGGGGCATACCTGACAAATAAAGAACTCCATATATGGCCATAAAAGGGGACACAGACATTCTAACTCATGGGTGGGGCGTGCATTTCCAAAACGTGCATCGTTCCAAGTAGGACAGTGCCCAACGGGGCATGGCTCTAGTTATTTATAATGTGTATATAGCATTAGCAGCCAGGTGAAAGAGGCTGGCCAGTTACTGCCACAGGCAGCGGGAGTTCGCAGCCAGCAGCAAGCTTATGCTATGGGGAGCCTATATACGTGGGCATGGATCACGTGGCCCGTGGGCTGCATCCAACACACAGTATGCCTAAAGAAAGATGTGATACTGATGTATGGAGGACTGAGATGGCTGGAGATGCCGCTACAACGTTTACAACATTATTTATTTTTTCTTCTTTTTTAATAAAAGAAAACGTTGCGGTTCCCTTAATAAAAATTTCTACCGCATTTGAAGACAGTGTGCAGGAGTGTTTTTGCTCGTTTTCTTTTTATATGTCAGGCACTTGGCTGTCCTTCTCCTATACACACCCGTCACTTGTAGGTGTGCAACAGTTTTGCTTTTTTTTTAATTAATAAAATGACAACAATGAAATAAAATATGTTTCTGGTTCAAAAAGCAATTCCTGTGAGTGAAAATTGTCATTCTTTTGTTATAGTTACACAGTATGAAACAAGCTGACTGGTTGGTGCATGGTAACCATGGTGATATTGAAATCTCACTTTCTCTCCCACAATTTTTGAAAATGGCTTCACCTTGTTGCCTGAGGTGACTTGAGGCAACAAATTAGTTTCAGATGGTCATATCTTCTTCATTATTTTCCCAATTTCAATGAATATTACATCATATGAAAGCTTACATTATGTAGTTTCATAATATGTAAAATGACCATGGCCTACTTGTGTCTCAAACCACTGTATTCGGTCACATATAGCACCCATCTGCTCAGAGTATACACGCAACACAGCCAGGACGCACAGAGCAGGCCTGTCTAGCGCTCTGTCACAATGTGCCCTGACTGTACGTCCACTGCACTTTGTTCCTTATATACTGTACAATTCAGCAGGCATCTGATCTGTACTGTACTGTACTGTGTTTAGTTTTAGTCACAGTCTCTTGAATATTGTTTTCATTTTGTCACATTTTAGTCACCTAGAATGTTTTAGTGTTAGCCTAGTTTTAGTCGACTAAATATCATAAGATTTTAGTCATCTAAATCTACAGTTGATTTAGTCGAACAAAATGTGTTTTTTTACTGCACCATTGTCTGGAGATTCCAGGTTAAAAAGCTCTTTAATGAGCATCTATGACAGATGCATTACCATATATTTTGCATATTCTTTTCTCATCTCAGCTCATCATTGGCCACAAAACCAACGATAAGGTCACATAAACTGGAAAACTAGTTTCCAGACATGAGAGTTGATCCCGGATTCATGAAAATGGATGGCTTAACGGCGAGGATTGATTCCCCCGCTGGGAAAGACTCAGTCAGTGTCAGTAAGTACTGTATCTTGAATAACGTATAGGTTGGTCCTGAGAGTGTGTGTGTGTGTGTGTGTGTGTGTGTGTGTGTGTGTGTGTGTGTGTGTGCGCGTGCGTGCGTGCGTGGGTAGTGGAAGCTAGGCCTATATTTCTATTTGCAAATGCAATGCAATTTTCTTCCACATTTGGCACCGCCTCATCATATACTATAGTACTCATCATATACGCCTCATCATATACTATAGTACAAATATAGCCAGAGGCATCCAAGATAGCACCTACAGATCCTTTGCACAGTTAACAGTCTTTGTATTGAGTTTGTGCTTAGTTGAAATGTACTGTAATTCTGCAAACTGTTAATAAATATGTCAATCAATCAATCAATTGCATGCAAATATTCTAACTAGACAAGCACTACGAAACTGCAGTACCCGGACAGGCACGCACACGCGCGCACACACACACACACACACACACACACACACACACACACACACACACACACACACACACACACACACACACACACACACACACACACACACACACACACACACACACACACACACACACACACACACACACACACACACACACACACACACACACACACACACACACACACACACGTAGTACAGTAACACTGGGAAACGTAGAAAACAAAAACGTAATAAACGCTTTACCCCTATATATACTTTGTTGTATAACAATGTGATGTGTTTTGAGTTTGTAGATCTGCTTTTTTCCCACTATTTGAGAATTTTTCAAAGTGCTTAAGACACTGGGGCAAAAGAGGGACAGAGATTCAGGCTATGAATGTGGACTCCAAACACTTTTCGTTCAGAAAGATAAGACATCAGAACAAACAAGCGCACACCAATATTGGGGAGGTGAACGACCACAATTGTAAAGGAAAGAGAGGTCACACAGCAGCTCGTACTGGTCACGATGCAAAAATACAGTTTTTTATTGAAAGACCAAAGTTTCGGCAAACAATATGCCTTCTTCAAGGTCTTTCAATAAAAAAATGGTGTTATCGTGACTAGTAGCCTACGAGCTGTGTGAGCTCTCCTTCCTTTACAAGAAAGATAAGGCATGCCTGAATTAAGGTCCGTAGGGTCCAAAACTTTAAATTTGTTTACCGAGCAGATATATGCAGTGTGCGGGCGCAATTGTCTATTTTGTTAGAAAGATAAGTTAAAGGAGAGTTCCGCCCTAGCCAATTTCTATTGAAATGTGTTTTTACAACACCGCTGTGGGCCTATAGGTTGGTTCTGAGAGAGTGTGTGATTCAAAACTCTATTTCACTAAGAAAGCCACTTGACGGCCCCCATGTGAGAGACCTTCCATCACAGCAGCAGAGGGAGAATATTAAGACTATATAACTTTCACTACAGTGATACTGTGGTGTGCACACAGTTATAAAATATATATTTTTTATGAGCAAAACCCAGGCCAATAACACAGCTATGGCTTTATGAGGGTTGGGGGAATACCATAATGTCACTGCTGTTGCAGCAACACGCCGTAAATACTCTGGATGGCTGTCTTTACACAGTGTTCATTTTGCTGACTATAGACTAAGACTAAAAGACTAAAAGACTAAGGACTAAGGACTAAGGACTAAATAGGACTAAGGCCCAAACCACACCACTGCAACTCCTTGCAACAAAACAAAACCACACCGCTACAACAAAACAAACCACACCAATGCAACTCCCTGCAACATACCATTGGGAATAATGGTTGCAAGTGATCGCAAGTAGTTGCATGTTGCAAGGAGTTGCATGTTGCAAGTAGTTGCATGTTGCAAGTAGTTGCATGTTGCAAGGAGTTGCATGTTGCAAGTATTGTAGTTGCATGTTGCAAGGAGTTGCATGGTGACCCTCTGGTGTGGTTAGAGATTAAGACAAAATAGTGTGTTATTCAAAAGACTAAGACTAAATCTGTTCTGGCAAAATTATTGCTTTAAGACTAAAACTAAGTAGACTAAGGTTTCTCAGAAGACTAAATTAGGACTAAGACTAAATAGTGTGTTATTCAAAAGACTAAGACTAAATCAAAAATATTATGAAAACACTGGTTTACTTTACGCCAGAGTTCCTGTTTGAGAGCAGACGAAGCTATAGCTTAAGATAGCAATGTCAAGCTTTTTTAAGATCAAGGGGGCCATAGCAGTCAGTCAAGGTCCCCCCCCAGACCCCAATCAGCAGCATGCTAATCATGCAGGGAAGCAGGTGGTACTATAGAGATAACACTAGCGGAGGTGCGGAGGAGGCCTGGTGGTCTGCATGGGGTTTGATGGATGTTGTTTAGAACGTTAAGAGCGTTCCTCTGGGTGTTATTGTGGCTGTTTGGAGCACAGAGCACTTTACAGTTTACGTTTTTTTTTTTCTTACTTGAGGAAAAGTATTCAATGCTGCAGAATGTAGAAACACTCAGTAAAAGTACAAAAGTATTGGCATCGAAAGTGCCAAAAGTAAAAGTACTAATTTATGCATAATGTCCCATTTCACGTTTTCAAATGCATATAAATCTTTAAAAAATAGCAGATCTACAAGCTCAATGCGTAGTATAGTGCTGAAGTGTATGAAATGTATGTTTTGTAATAATAATCAAAGTAACTAGTAACTAACGTTTTCCAATAATTGTAGTGGAGTAAAAGTACAATATTTGGCTCTGATATGTAGTGGAGTCGAAGTGAGAGTATTGGAAATAAACAAGTAAAGTACAAACACCTCAAAATTGTACTTAAGCACAGACAGACAGACAGACTTTCCAGGATGATTTTCTAAGAGTGGTGCTTCAAGTGATGTTTTCAACGCTCATGTTTGCTTTTGAAAGCAGCTTAAACATTCTTTATTTTCCTGACCTGAGAATGATGTCCTTTCCAGGACATGGAAAATAAAGAATGTTTAAGCTGCTTTCAAAAGCAAACATGAGCGTTGAAAACATCACTTGAAGCACCACTTCCTTTGTTCTTAGAAAATCAACCTGTAAAGGACCCTTCTCTTTATTTGTGTGCATGGGGAAACATGAAAGCACTGAATTACATAACATTTGCATATGGGGCTGAGGCTACACATTAAGCCTGCGGTTCCCAAACTTTTTCATGTCAAGGACCCCCAAAATGGTACTCCTTAGCCCACGGACCCCCATTTGAAAATATATGCCAAGGACCCCCATAAGAGAAGATTTGTACGGCTCTAGCAGTGATTTCCAACCATTTTAATTTCAAGTTCCCCCGGTTTGACCTGAATTAGGCTACGGTTCCCCCATTTAATAATTTTCTATCACTGGGTCCCCAATACATACTGTATATCAAAGTTAACTGAGTGTACAAATGTATACATACACTCTGAGTTACAGAACCATAGGGTTCATTTGGCTCCTAACTATCATTTAGCTGGGGACCCCCTGGAACTCATTCAAGGATCCCTAGGGGTACCCGGACCCCACTTTGGGAACCACTGCATTAAGCTGCAGCACAAATATGCTGATATTTACCTCTTCTATCCTCCTCCTCCTCCTCCTCCTCCTGTTGTCGTCGGGTCCTTAGAGAGGCCTTGGGGCTCAGCGCCTTGCCTTCCGCAGTGGACCACAGGCGGAACCTCACCACGTCTTCTCTGTCATCCTGCAGTGGAAAAAAAAGAAACAGTCATTAAGTCATTGAGACCTAAGACCAGATTCTACAAATGTTTTTCTATATCGGTGGTTCTCAAACCTTCTCATGTCAGGGACTTATGTATTTGGCCGCCGACCCCCATCGCAAAATATTATGTTGTTCCAGGGACCCTCACAGAGGCAGAGATATGACTTAAACAAAAAGTTCACTGTAAAAGAATATATAATTCAAAGATTTGTGACACATTTTCAGGATTTTTCAAAAAATTGCAGATCTGCAAGCTCGTAGTGCGGCACTCTGTGCTCTATGAGCTTGTAGATCTGCTATTTTTCAACAGCTAAAGTTTAAAATAATGGTCAAAGGTGGTTAAAAGCTATAAGGTGACACAGATGGGTTCCGGACCTTAACCGGTTAACTCATAAAACAGCTCTTAGCCAGAGAAATGATAACTTAATCTAATCTCCCTTCTATTCTTTATTTTCTTTTCCCCCGTAACACCACTATTACTGGTTCTCAGGTTCTGCTTCGGGCATGCAATCAAGCGAGGCCAAATTGTTTGCCGAGATAGTTGCGGCAAAAATGACAGATGACATGTCATTAAATATCAGCTAACGTGCTTTGTCTGTTTCTTAAGGGGAAACATATGGCCTCTGATAGCCGAGGTGGGCTTATGAAATGCGGAGCGGTAATGAAATAGTGACACATTTCCACTCTTTTTGTTGGAAGACGCTGGCCTCCGTCACCTCTCCCCCCCCGACTCGCCTGCGGTATACCTGAGCAGTGGTGGAAATGGAAAAAGTGCTCGATTGGTTTTACTTAACCCATTTTGACATGGGAACGATTCTACAAATGTCTTCTAAATTCTGACAGTTTTCTGAAAAACCCATGTTTCTATGTCAGTGGTTCTCAAACATTTTCACGTCAAGGACCCCCAAGATTATATGTAATTGGCCACGGGCCTGAAAGAATATATATTCAAAGATTTGCGACACATTCTCACGGGGGGGGTATATCCATAGCTGGCATATAACGTCCCATAGGCGGGGGGTACGGATATATACGGAGTACCGGTAGTTACTTTCCACCACTGTACCTGAGCCATGCTTGGAGGCTCTGCAGGGTTCTCAGATGTAGTGGGCGGCGGTGGTGCGTCTGCACTGTAGACCATGACTCCATATGGGTTGGGCATGGTGGCACCGCTACTGCCACCCTGCAGGGCGAGCTGAATCTCTTCTCCTGTCCAGTCGCCACCCTGGAAGGGGCTCCACACGCCCCAACGGAGACACTGCATGAAGGCTGCACGGGACGCCGTGGTGGTGGACAGCTGGGACACAGAGAAAAGGAAAAAAACAACGTCAAACTTTACCTATAGTCTCGGCCTGGGCCGTGGCTCGGCGGTCCAGGCACCTTGGCTGGTAAGCCAGCTTTACAGTGTGTTGAGAGTTCGAGTCCCGATCCCGACGAACTCTGCTGTGTGTATTGAGTCCTCCCCCCATCTCTGTCCACCTTCCCGTCTACCTACTGTCAACTGTCAAATAGAGGCAAAAAAACCCCCAAAAATATCTTAAATACCTAGTTTACCTAGTCTCGCGTAGCCAGACAACTATTCCACAATAACAGAATGTTAATAGAGAGTCTAGAACTACACCGTCCAAAATCAGAGCAAGAAAGATGCCATTTCCGTTCACGAAAATATATTTAAAAACATTTCCTTTCCTGCTAAGCAACAAGCTATATATGCTTAGATGATTTCTATTTATATTATCCTCATGACAGCTTTTCCGTTGCTCCAGACTGTATGACGGAAGCATTTGAAATTTGCGAGAGGCAACAGTCTGGCAACGCTAAACTAAACTTTACCTGAAGAGGTTTAATGCGCCACAATTCATGTCTGGGATTTCAACAGAACACATACTCTACTACAGCACAGCTGGTTACCAAACAGTGGGTCGGGACCCATTTGAGGGCCGCGGACACATTGTTATGGGTCCTTTTAGTTTGTGTCTCCTACGTTTGGTTTTTAATTATTATTATTTTGAAACATTTTCAAAAAGAATTGTGAAAATAGCCAAAGATCTAGCTATTTTCACTGTAGTTTGGGTCCCGGGGCAAATATCTAATCTCTGTTTTGGGTCACAGGCTGAAAAGTTTGGGAAGCACTGCGTCTACACTAGTACTGTAAGTCACAACTCCAGTAATTCTGTCAAGAAAACATAGCAAAGTTAAGACATGGTCCCCAGTGAGTGTACCGCATGCGTCTGTGTCTGACTATAACAGTGAGCTCATAGAGACTTGGAGCTCAAAGCTGGTCACTGTTCCTAAAACGCTGCGTACGGTACGTCTGATGCTTGAGAAAGTCCAATTTGTTCCAAAATGATTGTACCACACTGGCAAAAAGTGCGGAGATTGAACCCGTACAGAGGAAAATAAATGAAGTTACAAATCGGGAGAGCACAGAGACTGAGATCCCAGCTAGGAGCTTGTAATGAAAACCTCAGTGCGTGGATATACGGTATAGAGTATAGACCACACCAGCACATTGACCATGATAAGTGACTCTTAAATTACGGCATATAATTAAGTTACAGTTGCTGTTCAAATTATTTAGGCTGCAGTATTATTCTGGGAAACAGAAAGTGGCTGCTTAACCCCCTAGCCGCCAGGATTTATTTTTTTATTTATATATTGGAGTTGGAGTTGGAGATACAGTCGATTGAAAGAAACAGATAGTCAACAGCAATGGCATTAAATGTGTAATGTCCAGGACATTTCTTTTTTCTTTTTTTTGCGATAAGTTCTCATTTAAGTATTGTTTGTGTTATGACTCGAGTACATCCACACAGAACATTCTTACAATGTGGCGATACAGCAATATAATTATTTTTAAGTCGATTTTTCACCGCAAATAAAAGCTTATAAACCTATGAGTCGTCACCAGATTCATAGTTTGACACATTTTCAGATTGTTTATTCACCTTGCTACATAAGGATCTTATAGCGTCGACGTGGCCCAACTGTACAGGCACTGTTCAGTAGCAATGAACAATGTTAACGTTTGTTGAATAATAATAAATAATAAATGCGTCTACAGTACGTGTATTATTATTTAGTTTAGTCAGGTATTGAGCCTCATAAATCATGCCAATATAGTTAAATTGAAAAGGAAAGAGATTGATTATATGCAAACCTTTAGTAAACCAGTCAATTGTCGAGCCAATCTATCCTAATCAATTGACCAAGCCAGACATAGAATGATAATGTGGAAGAACTAAATTGCTTTAAAAGGCAATACGGATTACAGTAACGATTATATTTATGGACATTGGACAGACTTAGTATAAAGCCAGCAGGGGGTACACGCATGGGTACATGTGCAGTTTTTTAAGGAGCAGATCTGTTAAACGTGATTTACACGCTCGTGGCACGTCTACTTCAGCCGTCCTGGGGAAAGTAAAACCGCCTAGTCGAGTGCTTTAAAACAGTCAAGGGACCTGTGGGTTTTGCTGAATCGATTAATAAGCCAGTCAGCCGTGGACTGGGGCAATCAATCATAAGTAAGACAGGACAGAATATGCAAGGACCCCTGCCTTTGCCCACATCATTTCAAGAGAAAATGAAGCATTCTAATGGTCCATTCAAAGCCATCTGTCACAAGAGAATTATCTTGCTGTCGAACAGAAATCTTGTCTCTCCACATTTCAACTTTATATGATTTCTCGTGAATGAATGCCTTATGTTGTCATACTACAGTATCACACAAAAGTAGCTTCATGACATTTATTTTATATTGTAATTGTATTGATAAATAATGAAAAGTATTAACATGAGTGACTATTTAAATAGGATAAAGTTAGGACACAGGTTATTTTTGCCAGGTGAAACCTGGCTTATAATTGCTGCTGTTGGCTATGAGGACCTTATGGCGACTTTTGTGCGACCTAGTCATGCTTGGCTGCCCGAGTCTGACCCCATACTCTGAAACGCTGCCTAAGCCAATGGGAGTCTGACCCAGTCTGACCCAGTTGCCACTGCATGAAGCAAGCCACTGACAACGGAAGCTAATGTATGTATGCATCCAAATGATGCTGCCAACCTCCCAAGTGAGCAAATATTGGCTGTATGGAGCTTTTTAAACACACAGCCAGGTGGGCTGCAGTCAGTCAGACAGTATTGCTGTTTGTCTGTTTGCCTGTGGCAGAGGCAGACACAGAATGAACCGGGGGAGGGGAGGTTAGACTAATAAATCATATGATTATCTGTCATTATGCACTTCTTTGAGGACCTCTCTGACACATTTCACCTTGGACGACCCCCCAACCCCCCGGCAGTCCGTGGGCTCTCCAAGACGGGGCCCCAAGATGCAGATCAATATTCTATATCAATATTCGCTGCAGAAGACCCCCCCTCCCCCCCAACTAGATCTGACATTAATCCATTAAGAACTGGATTAATGTCACTTTAGCATTTAACCACATGATTAACCATTGTATACTTTAGCTATTGAAAAACACCAGATCTACAAGCTCATAGTGCGAAAATGAGGCGCACATCGTTGAATCATTATATTCTTTCACAGCAAATGTTTTTAACTCAAGTATTTGCTTCTGGGGGAGGGGAGGGGGGTCCCTGGAACATAATATTTTCAGATGGGGATCCCAACATAATTCCTGGGGGTCCTTGATATGATATGAGCACGATGCTTTTTTTTTTCTTTTTTCAGACAACTGTCAGGATTTAGAAGCCATTTGTAGAATCGACCTCAGGTCGAAATGGGTTAGCTGCCATTTCTTTGAATTGTAACTCGGCGAAATATATGGGTGGCTGTAAAACAGATAGCCGTATATTTATTAAATGCGTCGTAAGAAACCTTAAATCAAGTGAGTCCATTTTTTGAAAGTGATGATTTTGTGGAAAATGGACTAAACTGGAGAAAGATATTTTTTTTTAAAACTGGGTGTAGCCAGGAAAAGACAAAAAGTAAGACAATTTATCTAAAGTGTCCCCCCTTTTTGCTTGGAGAGTGTTTAACACATTCAGAACGGGGAACCCCTTTTGGTGTTTCAAGCATTATGTTATACTTTAGCTATTGAAAAATGGGGTGCGCACACTTTTCCGACACACCAAAGGTCCGAAGCGTGGGGACATGCAATGTGAAAATGCGATGAGGTTTCGGATCAATAGTATGTTGGAACTAAAGCTCGTAGCGCTACGAGATTGTAGATCTGCTATTTTTGTGAAAATGAAGAGCGAATCTTTGAATATATATTCTTTCAGAGCGAACGTTTTTAACTAAAATCTGGAGATGGGGGTCAGTGGCCAAATACAGACATTTCTGGAGGTCCTTGACATGAAAAAGGTTGAGCACCTGCACTGACATAGAAACATAGGTTTTTCAGAAAACTGTTAGAATTCAGAAGCCTTTTTTTGTAATCGACCCTTTCCCTTTTCCACCATGTTGGTTGAGCAGAGCAAAGGAGCAGAATGTGACTTTAGTTCTGTCAGCCGAGGCCCCAAGGCAGCCGCCTGCTGGGGCGCCAGGTCCTTAGGGGTGACACTGTGCAGTCCTAAAAATAAATATTTTAGAAATAATGAAATAAAATAAAATAAAATCTCTGGTGGGTACTAGGCTCTCCCTCCCCATTGAACAAATAAACAATAATAAATACACTTTGCACACGCTGTTCTGTTCCTCACAACAAGGCGATATTATATTAATCTTGCTTCGGGCGCCGGGAGCCTTTGATGTTCAGTCGTAGTCTTTGGAATAAAACTTAATTTGGTTTTAGTCATATTTTAGTCACATAAAAAGTAGTAGTCGACAGACATTTTTAGTCATAGTTTTAGTCTACAAAATCAACACAGGCATGTACCACACAGAGGTCCAACCAGTATTTTCGGGCGCAGGGATTAGTAGTACTGTGTTACGCAGGGACGTGCAGAGAGTGTTGGAGAGGCAGGGGCTGACATTAAGAGGGTACTTTTGAACAAAAATAGCAAAAATAGCAGATCTACAAGCTCACAAAGCGTTGCGTTGCGAGATTGTAGATCAGCTATTTTCGGGTGCAACTCTTTAGCTAGTGGAGATACGGTGTATACGACATGGATTTCTAAACAAATTTGTTCAGCGCAAAAAATGGCGCGTTCCAAGTTCAGGAGACTTCGGGGGAAAAAGCTATTCTCCTGAATGCTGCCTTCCGGCATGGCATGGAAAGGAGAGGAGGGCATTTACATTTCTTTCTCCATCAGTAAATGCTGCATTTGTGGTCTGGAGAGGGCAGTTGTTTTACAGACAGGTACAAGGGCAGGGGCTGAAGCCCCCTATGATGCACGTGGCTGATGTTACGTAAGGTACTAGAAGAGTTTTGCAAAAAGAGACAAAGCCAAATCAGGGTTATACTTTCTGCATGGATGCCTGCTATACAGCTCACAACAAAGCTCTCATATATCCCATGTCCCTCTTATCGCACACTTACAAAGTCCTCCAATCGTGCAAAAACACAAGAAGCCCATCTGTGTGTGATTGCACCAAAATAATGACCATTAGCGTGGATGAGAGACGGCTGTGCCAGACAGCACACTGAAGCATCACAGCAGAGTTGATTTCCTCCACGAAAACTGACAAAAAAATGTTCGCCAACTACCTTTTTTACATCAAAACGATGACTCAATATAGGCTACTGTCGTCAACAGATAAAAACTAGACTAAAATGTTAGAGGAGAAGAGGTCATTTTTGTTTGGTTGTGCTCGGGTTGTGAAAATAGCAGATCTACAAGCACACAGCGGCATCAGTGTGTGTGTGAATGGGTGAATGTAATGCACTATGTAAAGCGCCTTGGATAAAGGCGATATATACTGTAAATGCACCATTTGCCATTTACCAGACGTCAACTAAACATACCAGCTCTCTGACAGCGTGATAAAATAAATAAATAAATACGGTTCCAAGAAACGGTTCCAAATACGATGGAACAGATTCCAGTTCTTAAATCTCCGATCTCGGGTCTGAAAAAGAACGGGTTCCGGGTCCCCCGACCCTAACTGTGACACGTTGTTGTGAGCTTGTAGAGTGACTGTTTTGTAAATGAGACACAGTGTTGATTTCACCGACTAACACACTATGGCGGGAAATGTTCGTCGACTACCATTTTTCACTGACAAAAATGAAATGGAAACAAAATAAAGATCGGCTATTTTCAGCAAGTGGAAATTGGAAAATCAGCCATTACGACGGCACCAAGTCCCGCCAAAATACGTTTTAGTCGACAAAAACAATTGTGGAGGCCTGGGCCGTGGCACCTTGGCTGGTAATCCAGTCTGCATGGCAGTGTGCCGCGGGTTCGACTCCCAATCCCGACGGCCTTTACTGCATGTCACTTCCCCATCTCTCTCCCCATTTCACCCTCTATAAAAAATATAAAATAAAGGTGGAAGTCACAAAAAAACCCATAATAAAACAACTGTGGATTTAGTCGACTACATTCTTATATTTAGTTAACACTAAAACATTCCAGGTGACTAACATGTGACTAAAACTAAATGAAAACTATTCAAAAGACTATAAAACTAGAATCCCAATTTGCTGTCAAAATCAACACTAATGGGACACCATTGTACAACTAATATCAAGCTACAACATATACTGTATACAGATTTAATACACGGATGGAATGGCCTTGACTGGGAAGATATGGATCGTTATATAGATCAAGAAAAAAAAGATGAAGGCATCTCAAATTGATTTCAAGAAATGCTCATTTCCCAATCATACCAACAATGGGATGAAGTCATTTGCACATCAGCCACAGGCATGAACTGAGCAAAACAAAACAAAAATGAAAAGAGATAACTCATTTAGACCTGAGGACACATCTGTGTCGCCTTATAGCTTTTAACCACTTTACCCGTTATTTTTAAACTTTAGCTGTTGAAAAATTGCAGATTTGCAAGCTTGTAGATCTGCCATTTTGGAAAAATCGTGGAAAATGTGTCTCAAATCTTTGGATATACAGTATGTTCTTTCACAGCAGACGTTTTTTTTTAACTCAAATCTTTGCTTCTGAGGGGGGTTTCCCTGGAACGACATATTTTCGCCGGCCAAATACAGATAATTCTGGGGGTCCTTGACATGAAATAGTTTGAGAATCACTGTTATAGAAACATAGGTTGTTGTTGTTTTTTTTCAGAAAACTGTCATGATTTAGAAGACATTTTGTAGAATCTGGTCTCAAGTCATAATGGGATAAAGCATGAGGACAACATGAATCACGACCGTGATATTTCTTTCCAACGGGATGGACATCAAAGCAGTGTTATTTACATATGAACCGCGCAGAGCGCTGCACGACAGCTCGGGCCAAACAGCCAAACAAAAGGATTGCGGAGGAATCTCGACGTGGCTCCATGGGTTGTGATTTGGGGTATAATAAACAAGCGGGTATAATAATAAACTATAGTTATACATCCAGAGCCAAACAGAGAATTCATATTATATGTACTGTATATATTATATTCATATATTTTATTATACTGTATGGGTAATCCTCAACACACACTGTACATGAACACATACACACAACAACAACATTCCGAGGGAGACGTGAGATTAAGCTCTGTGTTTTCCACTTGATTATATGACAGTGACGATGGATGTTCACGTACACAGTGGCACGCCTCGGGGAGACATCGCGGCCGACGAGATGAATTGCCGGGGTTTATAATGTGAGGGAAAAAAAGTCAGGAGTGGCTCGCGGTTCAGAAACATCGACATGACGTGACCACAACAACTGTAACTCAGGAAGCCCGGATCAATACGGATGCCCGCTGGTGGAAAAGACAGGCGGGAATCAATGCCATTATATATTTCAGGGGAAAAAACACTTCCTTATTGCCCTTTGCAGGCACACCATTTGTATTTGGTAAGCATTTGGACTAATCAGGCTTTCATTAAAAAGCTCATAAAAATGACCCGCTAAAGTAACTGGCCGTCATGTGTGTCAGGGAAGAGCAAGTGATCGATAGTCAATTTCCTCCAACATCTGATTAGACTGTTGATCTGAGTGTGAGAGTCTATATTTAAAATACAATAAACGTGAAGGAAAGCAGCGTTTGCTTACATTGGTGGCATCTGACTGCAAAACAGCAGTGGAACATCATTGCCCCCCGGCCAAAAAAACAAGGAAAACAGCAAAACATTCTGGGGTTTTTCTTTTTGTTTTTCATAAAGTTGTACAGCAAACAATAACAGTCTATGTCACTGCACACACACAAAAAGCATTTTCTAAAGGGGAGAATCCATCAACCTTGTTAAGAAGCGCAAAAGGCAATGTTGTGGCATCTCTGCAGATGACAAAACACTTTTGAAAATACAGATGGGCTGGAAATAAAGATCTCTTGTCTGTGACCTGAAGGAACAAAAGCAATCAAACTCGAGAGTCCACTTAGTTAGGAACTTGGAGCGGGAAAAAGCATGACAAAATCTGTGTCGGCATAAAATAGGATTATGTCAAAATGTGACAGGTATCCAGTGTTGCATCATCATCATCATAAAACATTGCTGGTTTTGGCACCAATACAAAGTTGACAAAGAACAAACTAAACAACACTGCTATTTAGAAAAAGCCTGATCTACCACTAACGTATAAAAGTTAGAATTAAATCTGGTTTGTGGGAGCATTGTCTCGGTGAGATTCAACGGAGAAAGGTGAGACTTCCAACGACTAAGGGCTTTAGAGTGTGTCTGGAATTAATAAATTAGGGGGACGTGGGCACTAGTGGGGGACGGAGTCTGACAGTTATTACAATTACTGCAGTCTGCTGGGCCTTGCTCAACTCATTATTTCAGCCAAGACCCTGTGACAGGAACCTGAGGGTCCCTCAGCATTGCGTACTTATTAGTCTCCACAATCAGAAGCCCCCCCAGAGCGAGTGGAGTGGAGGGGGACATGTACCGAGATCATTAACTTAAGAGCACTAAACCACTCACATTTTCATCCATCTGCACGAGCATTTCAAATGAAACCTGGATACTTTGTTCCACTCGGCTTCACCATGGCTAACCCATTAGGACCTGGAATGCATCTGTGTCGCCTCATAGCTTTTAACCACGCTTTAACCATTATTTTTTAACTTTAGCTAGCAGATCTACAATCTGAGCTATATGCCATTACGAGATCTGCTATTTGTTCTTGAAAAACTAATCTTGAAAACGTGTGCAAATCTTTGAATATATATTCTTTCGCAGCAAACATTTTCTTTTTACTCATATTTGCTTCTGCCCCCCCCAGAATAGTTTAGGAATTTGGGAAATAGTTTGAGAACCACTGATATAGAAACTTTATTTTTTTGTTTAATCTGGTCTCAATGGTTTAAATAAGGCTCAGGGAAAAAAAGTGTGTTCAGATCTTGCTGCCGCTGATTGCGAGCCTTCAAGGAAAAATATTCATAACAGGCTTTTTTCTGGGCACCATGCAAGCCAATTTAATACGAAAGAGGACCTTTTGATATCAAGAGGTGGGTTATTCAACTGCAATAGACAGAAAGCTATGTCACCATAAACAAGATGATAATGGCCTCCTTATACGAGCTGCCCAGGCGCAGCATTCACATCCAATCTAATTTGCAAGGATGTACTGAGTGGGGGGAAATACATAATGCGGCACCACCAATCCGACTGACATGTATCCAGGGGTGAAAGTAGCTTTCATTTCTTACAGGACCTCCCAGAACGACACCCGGACGCGCCGCGAAGCCTGAAATTCATAGAAAACTGATTTTTTTTTGCAGTTATACAAAACAGGTCTTACACCTGCATTAGGCTACCTATTTCATTACACTTACTATAACATGATTCATTGTAACAAGTCCTACACCTGTCCTATTTATACCATAATCACAAAGAAATGGAATGCTTCAATATACCAGATCTATAATAAACCCATGTACTAGTCTAAGACACACAAACCTGAATTTGATCAGTTTTGTATTTGAGGCATACACGAGAAACAGATTATCATTTAAGAATTTGTTTTGTCAATGTGCAAAATAACGAAAATTACCCAAAACTCCATCTCCTAATATTTTTGTTGAGGATAGATAGAGCAGAACAGGTAACAGAACAGAACATTTAAAACAAAGTCCACAGAGGCCTAACCCTAAAGTAGTTATCCTTATCCTCTTGTCCTAGCTCCATACAAGTAAGAGGGAGGGAGACTGACCTCACCAGCTCCATACAAGTGAGAGGGAGAGAGACTGACCTCACCTGCTCCATACAGAGGGAGAGAGACTGACCTCACCAGCTCCATACAGAGGGAGAGAGACTGACCTCACCAGCTCCATACAGAGGGAGAGACTGACCTCACCAGCTCCATACAGAGGGAGAGAGACTGACCTCACCAGCTCCATACAGAGGGAGAGACTGACCTCACCAGCTCCATACAGAGGGAGAGAGACTGACCTCACCAGCTCCATACAGAGGGAGGGAGACTGACCTCACCTGCTCCATACAGAGGGAGAGACTGACCTCACCTGCTCCATACAGAGGGAGAGAGACTGACCTCACCTGCTCCATACAGCGGGAGGGAGACTGACCTCACCAGCTCCATACAGAGGGAGAGAGACTGACCTCACCAGCTCCATACAGAGGGAGAGAGACTGACCTCACCAGCTCCATACAGAGGGAGAGACTGACCTCACCAGCTCCATACAGAGGGAGAGAGATTGACCTCACCAGCTCCATACAGAGGGAGAGAGACTGACCTCACCTGCTCCATACAGAGGGAGGGAGACTGACCTCACCAGCTCCATACAGAGGGAGGGAGACTGACCTCACCAGCTCCATACAGAGGGAGGGAGACTGACCTCACCAGCTCCATACAGAGGGAGAGAGACTGACCTCACCTGCTCCATACAGAGGGAGGGAGACTGACCTCACCAGCTCCATACAGAGGGAGAGAGACTGACCTCACCAGCTCCATACTCAGCGTGAGAAGTGGCAAGGTACCGGAATAACCCCTTTAGACCTGAGGACGCATCGGTCACGCATATAGCTTTTAACCACAGATCTACAAACTCGGTGCCGCGCTACGAGATTGTAGATCTGCTATTTTTTAAGCACCAGCTGACACATATGTAAACAAAGGGTTTTTCAGAAAACTCATGATTTAGAAGACGTTTTGTAGAATCTGGTCTCAGCAGGTCACAATGGAATAAGCCGGTGCCGCATGGCAACAATTAGGCTTAGATGGGCAAACATGGCCCCGTGTCCCCTCGTCACGTTGCCAAGACAGGCGTATTATGGGAAGAAGGATGGTGCTCCTGGCAACTGACAGGGAAAGGACTCACTCTGAGCACCATCGTTGGATGGGATTGATGCACTACCTCAGTGGGGAGAGAGAGAGCTGACATTCACTTTAACCCAGTAAGAACTGAGACCAGATTCTACAAAATGTCTTCCCCTCAACTTAGCCGCCTCCGGTGAGAAAGGACAGAGACCTCGAGGGAGGACTGACCTCCACACAATCAGCCATAGCGACTCAGTTAAATATAACGCCTCCCGACTCCTGATGACATTACCATGCTTTACGATTTTTCATTACATTTAGTTAACATTGTGTTGACATTTTCCGGACTCGGTTTCCAAATGTTTACATGTGGCACAGCTTCAATACGTCATCAGTCTCGCCTTGATCCTCTAGCTGCGGCTGAGCGGTCCGAAAGCAGCTGGTTCAGAGGGTACATGGTCTCTGCCCGAGAGAGTCCTCACTACTGCCACCATCTGGCAGAGTCAGGTTATGTTTCTATGTCAGTGGTGCTCAAAGTATTTCATGTCAAGGACCCCCATAATTATTATGTAATTGGCCGCGGACCCCGCCCCCTCCCCATCTGAACATATGTTGTTTGAGGGACCCCTCAGAAGCAAAGATTTGAGTTAAAAGCATTCGCTGGGGAAAGCATACATATTGAAAGATTTGTGCCACATTTTCACGATTTTTCAAAAATAGCAGATGTACAAGCTTGTAGATCTATTTGGTTAATAATGGTTAAAAGTGGTTAAAAGCTATAAGGATGACACAGATGCGTTCCAGGTCTTAGTGGATTAATTAGGCCAACAATGCACCATGTTTCCTTTCCTCTCGTTCCCCCTCAACTTAGCCGCCTCCGTGAGAAAGGACAGAGACCTCGAGGGAGGACTGACCTCCACACAATCAGCCATAGCGACTCAGTTAAATATAACGCCTCCCGACTCCTGATGACATTACCATGCTTTACGATTTTTCATTAACATTTAGTTAACATTTGTGTTGACATTTTCCGGATCGGTTTCCAAACAAAAATATAAGCTTGTTTCTTTGAGGTGTGGGGGTTAGTTAGCTCACTGCCGAGCTATTCCAGGAGTCCATCATGGGGCCGAGGGGAGAGCTGCAATGACCCACCGGAGAGGACCTTTGCTTGAGTACTGTACTTAAGTACAAGTACAGTCAGAGTATTTAAAATTTATTTTTCAAAAATAGTTTTACTTTATATTCCAGGCAAATATTGTACTTTTACTCCGCTACAATTATTTGAAAAATGTAGTTACTTTGAAGATTTCGATTATTATTACAAAACATACATTAGCCACTTCAGCCCATATTATTTCAAAAAAGCCGATCTACGCATTGGGAGCTTGTAGATCTATTTCCAAAAGCTTCTCTTTCTGCATAACCAGTACTTTGACTTTTGCTACTTTGAGGACATTCTGATGCCTATACTTTTGTACATTTTGAATTGCAGACTTTTACCTGTAACAGAGTATTTCTATATAGCAGTATTGATACTTTTTACGCAAGTAAAACAATTGAGTACTTTTTCCACCACTGGAGGGCAGGGAGTCATTGTTACGAGACACACTTTTAATGAGCAATGTGAAGGAACGAGGGAAGGCTTTCAACGAGAGAGAGAGAGCCTCGTCATCTATATATACAAGTGAAAAGGTGTACCCATACTCATTCTTCATGCTCTATCTCCGACCGAACCACACTTTTACCACACATCTCTATATGCAAAATAAATTCGCCACCCTCCCCGAACTGACATAGCCTATTTTTTAGCCGTTCAAGTTTCTTATTTACTCTGCAAATATTACTTTTATGAAAATCACGATCGAGCCAGCAGATAAACGGGTGCCACAACACGCCGAGAAACAAGGAATTTAACCACGCTACTTGCATACACTGCAACTCGCTTACAATTCGCAAACCTGGCAACACTGCCTGCCTCTTACGTCACCAGCTCTGCTCCTCCTGGCCTCCGTAGTCCGTCGCGCTCACAATCTGTCGCAGCCATCTTGCTTTTCTTTTGGATGGGCGAGTGGACATTTAATGCTAATAAATTAATTATAGGTCCAGCAAGCAAATCATGATGGTCTGATTGTGCTCAATAGGTCACAATAACATTCCGAAATTAGGTGTTGTGTTTTGTATGGCATTTTCCCCAGTAGTAGTTGCATATCTATCTCAGCTTTTGCCTGATAGCACACATGCTAACGTCAGCAGCCATAGCAACATACAGTGTGCGCAGACATAACATGAGTTGTTTACAACACAAACACACGGCCTTTTCACCACGCAATACACACAACAGCTCGGGAGTTATTAAACCGAACGTGGACGCTGTTTCAGTGTTACATTTGCTGCGCATATCGGAATAATTGTAACGGCATGCATGATAAATGTAACAACGCTAAAAAACACCATTAAACATATCGTTTTCACCTTAAAGCTATTACATTTCATTGAAGCAACTCCTTAGCATTGTTTTCATACCATGGATGTGATAAGATAATGTATCAAACATAAGGGAAATATTAAATAGGATCGGGTGTACCAGTTTGGCCATTTCTTTTTTTTCAATGGGGCAATACATTGATTAAACAAACGTTTGATTGATTGAGTTGTACAACGTTATACAACCCTAAACTAATTTTAGAATACACTACACAATACAATACAATTTTAGAACATATTTTGCACGTTCCATTTTTTTACTCAGAGATCCCTTTAGCTACACATGTAATATTTCCAGGCAACGGACCTACACATGTCAGCTACCATAAACCACTTCAAGTTATTAGGACGAAATAACTGACAGGAGTGACGGTGCTGTGCTGTGAGTAAACTAATAGGGGAGAGCCGCCAAGGATGTAACATTTTGCACGTTTCATTCTTTTACTCAGAGATCCGTTTAGCTACACATGTAATATTTTCAGGCAACGGACCTACACATGTCAGCTACCATAAACCACTTCAAGTTATTTTTTTGATAAAACAGGTCGGGAGTTATTCAACCGAACGTGGACGCTGTTTCAGTGTTACATTTGCTGCGCATATCGAATCAATTGTAACGGCATGCATGATAAATGTAACAACGCTAAAAAACACCATTAAACATATCGTTCTCAGCTTAAAGCAATTACATTTCATTGAAGCAACTCCTTAGCATTGTTTTTATACCATGGATGTGATAAGAAAATGTATCAAACATAAGGGAAATATTAAATAGTATCGGGTGTACCAGTACCAGTTTGGCCATTTCTTTTTTTTCAATGGGGCAATACATTGATTAAACAAACGTTTGATTGATTGAGTTGTACAACGTTATACAACCCTAAACTAATTTCAGAATACACTACACGATACAATACCATTTCAGAACATATAATATTGGCCAATATGTAAAATATGTAAATATTACATATAATGGCATTGAATGGAAGCGGACCATTTGTAACACATGTTACAAATGACCCGCTTTTGCACGTTTTCTTTGCAGTTGCTTACAGACCAGAATGAACGTGAATTCCGTCTAAACACGATGCAAACTAATGAAGAACATAAGCATGAACACATCCATGTGGATTTTTATTCACCAACACCAAAGACAAAAATTGTACCACACATATACTCCAGGTGTAAAATTAGACGCATTTTGAAGGTAAACACTTCAAACTTCAAACTCCTGGCCACGTAGAGTACGTTGCTGTACACATACTGACGCGATGGCGTCATGGTGGCGTTGACCAATCAAGATATAACGTCCATGTTACAACCGTGAAGCGTTACAACCTTGGCGGCTCTCCCCTACATTTGTTACTAACATTAGGTTGTGGCGAAGTAGACACGTGGCCAGCAGATACTGTGTTTTGGACAAACAGGCTAGGTATTGGTGTTGATTTGGGTCAACTGGACAAACAGCGTGGTGTTGTTTTGTGTCTGTGTTTGTGTTGGAGCGCCTCAGTGTGGCCGTACAGGTCATGTGCAACCTCTTCCACAGAGAGATGGAGACACTAAATCTCAGCTGGACAAACATGTTTGCATGCATGCATCGCTGCCTTGCATGCTGTGTGCTACTGTTGAGTCTGTCACTTACTTTGACTGATTTATGGCATTGTCTTTCTGTTAAAATCCAACTATGTTAATTTAAGAACTCTGGGCATATAGGTCATTGTTTATTCACTGTGCACACGTGTAGCCTATTGTATGTCAGACTGTATGTCTGTCCCACAGTCACAATCCTTTAGTACTTAGGCTGTGGAAATATTCAGGACAAAACAATGGTACATTTCCAATAACCCATTCGTTACTACATGTGGAGTCAACTCCCGCCATTTATTTCTTCCCATAGTGCGTGGCAAAGTCGCTCTGGGATGAGTGCGCGCGTAGCGCGCACGAAATTCTAGTTACATACACATCATTAGAGCCTGCATGGGTACACACATAAACATGCACATGTACACACAAGCACGGCCGCGCAACACACATTACGACACATGTACATGCACATGCATTCGCAGATGTGAACCCAAAGCGAGGTCACAGCAGGAAACACACACACACACACACAAGACATAATGGTGACGACATAGCAAAACCTTTTACCTCTTAAAGCCTATAGAGCGCCGCAGTGACGTCAGAGCCAGACCCAGAAGTAAAAATCCCATTCACCTGGACCATAGGGAATTCTCGTATCAGCCATAATATCGTAACAATTCCATGTACACTTACCATTGTGGTCGTGGTTGTAAAATGGTTCTATATGCTCCTGTAGAAACCCCAAGCATGCATGCTATCACTCTAGTTTTAGTAAAAACGATCTTTATGCGCGACCTCACGGAGAAGTACTTCATTACCCAGAATGCTAAAGTCCAAACATCCGGTGATGTCGACGTCTGTGATTGGTGGAGGTTGCGGTTTCCGTGGAAATCGTTACTGCCCCCTGTTGACCCGCCATATTAGAACACTAGTATTCTAATACCGTTTACAGGTATACGTGCAGGTACAATGATTTCTTTATCGAATATGTTACGGTATTTTAAAAATGAAGAAAAGATTGTCCGCCGCGGTGAAAACCACTATGAGTCTGGCCATGTCCTGGCATGTTCTTTTTCACAAGGCCAGCTTATTGGCTCTGTAAGAGCCAGTATGAAGAACAAGACATACAAAGTTATGGTGAGTTCAGAATTAGTAACTAACGTTTATCTCTCTACGTCTACATAAATCAAACTGACTCAAACAATTCATGTTATAGTGGGAATTACAAATTAATTAACGAATTAATAAACAGCAGGGGAGAACACAAGTACCAGCCAGAAGTAACAACATTATTTATGATGACTGATGTTAAAATACAGTAGTGTACAGCAGGAGATCTCACACAGTCACACACACACACACACACACACACATTAATATTTTAATGGCCAGTGGTGCATGTACTCAATTTGTTTTAGTAAAAAAAGTAAAAGTATCAATATTGCAATGTAGAAATACTCTGTTAAGTACAGTCAAGGTAATCAGAAGTTACTTGTAGTACTCATTGTGCAGAATGTCATGTTTCACAAGTTATTATATGTATACAATTTATCACAAAACAATGAGACATGTTGTAAGCTTGTAGATTGGCTATAAGTGTATATTTTGTAATAATAACCAAAATCTATAAAGTAACTAACTGCCTGGTAACTAAGGTTTTCAATTAATTGTAGTCGAGTAACACAAAATACATTATACATTATTTAAATCATGAGGTACCTTTGGATTTATATAAAATGTAATGATTAGGTAAGAACATATGCTATCCATTACATTGAAGCTGTGATTGTTATTTTTGTTATCAAGTATCAAACATTGAAGCTGTGATATCATCGTATACGTCTCGTCCATAATGTGAACGCCGACTTGTTCTTCGGGAAAGTGTGGAAACGGCAAATATTGACCCCAGGCCGGTGGTTGCAGTCGGGAACAAAGCACTGCACCATACTTATGTTATGGTACAAAAGAACAGATAAACTTTTTAATGTAGACTAGAAACTATAATCAAAGAACAAACACTACACGACTGACGACTCCAGTGCACAACGCGGGCAATTTCTCATTCCAGCCTTCCAGGAAGTGAACGTCAGTCGCAATGCTTCATGGGAGTGTAGTTTCGACATTTTGGACAAAAAGTATGTACACAGTGTTGTACCCTGCCCCTTTTTTCTTCTTTCTGATTATTTATTCGGTGCAAAAAATTTAGTTTATTGTCATGATTTCTCACGACTCGAGTTGGCTTTGTACGAGCCTTAAAAGGTCTTTAAATAAATACGGACTGAATTGGCTATGACTGAAATGAATGGTAAGTTACTTCCTGGGCCGTTCGTCCGTTCTGAGAGGGGGAGGGACTGCGACGCTCTATAGGGCAGTGGTTCCAAAACTATGTCATGTCAAGGACCCCCAAATTGATGCTAATAAGCCCTATTTGAAAAAAATATGCCAGTCCCTGGCATATTTTTTTCAAATAGGGCTTACCATAAGAGAAGATTTGTACGGCTCTAGCAGTGATTCTCAAACCGTTTCATTTCAAGGACCCCCCCAGTGTGACATAGCAACATGAGTTAGACTTAATATATTAGCGCCCCTCACTTAACACGGGTGCAATTCTTTGTTTCGTTTTTCCCACGCTTGGTTTTTGATGTTCCACTTCCTATACCTAATTGATGAGCTCCTGCTGTCTGCTAATCACCTTTAGTTAAGTCAGTTTCATTCAGCGAGAGAATGGGGGCTGTTGACCGTTTATCTACTATACGTTAACGTTAATGTTTACCAGGTTTTCATTTACAAACCTTTTCAGTACACTTTTGGACCTTGTGTTTCTTTCAATAAATCACGTTTAACAGCAAGAAGTTTTCTGAATTTGTTTGAAACGCGTCATACAGTTCCTGCCGACAGCTCAGCCTCATAGCACTATACTTTTATTTGGATTGATGGGAAGAAGTATAGTCGCTACATCAAAGACAGTATTTCGAATGGCAAGTTCAGCTTCAAAGCTCTGCCAGTCCAGGTGGTTCGGCTAAGCTGCTGGCTGGTACACAGCCGATAGTGCTATACTTCTGAGTCTGGCAGTCTGTGACCGAGAGACTAATAAAAAAATAATTATATATATATATAATATAATCACAGAATCAAAGGTTTTACGGCCATGATTTACCAGGATCCTAGATGGCTTGATTCTAGGCTTAAAATAATTGATATAAACATTTGGCCGATGATATAAACATAATGGCCAATTTCTTTCAATGGAACAAGAAAGCCACGCCCGCTGCTATGCCCTATATGAGGTTACGCGGAGTAAACCACCCCTCCCCAGGCTCTGTACTATAGTGTCTGTTCTGTTTTTGCTTCAACATCAGCAAGGGCTACATGCGCTCCCAACGGGTTCCTATAAATGCCAAATCAAAATGGCTTCAGGTCTGATTCTGAGCCAAGCCTCCTGAGGAGGCGCGTCTAAAGCCTCATGTGGATGGGGTGGGGTATCCGCCCGGACGTAAAAAACAAATCCATCTTCGTTGAAGATAGCCGATGGAGACGAGCTCACAACATAACGGATATGGCGAGCATGTCGATCGGCTATTTTATGCCAAAGTCCCCCCCCCCCCCCCCCCCCCCCAGAATACGGATACTGGGGGTTTAACCCATTTAGACCTGAGGACGATTCTACAAATGCCTTCTAAATCCTGACAGTTTTCAGTCATTCTCAGACATTTTGATGTCAAGGACCCCCAAAAATATATGTAATTGGGTGCCGACCCCCATCTGAAAATATGTTGTCTAGGGTCCTCCCAGAAGCAAAGATTTGAGTTAAAATGTTCGCTCTGAAAGAATATATATTAAAAGATTTGAGCCACATTTTCACAATCGTTAAAAAAATAGCAGACATAGCTCATAGTGCGGCACTCGGTGCCGCGCTACGAGCTTGTAGATCTTAAAGTATAACATAATGCTTAAAACACCTAAAGGGGTTCCCGTTCAGAATGTGTTAAGTGATTAATAAAAACCAGCCGCTGGCCATGTCGTTGGTTTCTCTTCCACAAAGAAGCACATGCAGGCTGTTTACCTCACATCCCCTCGCAGTCGGACGCCAGAGACAGAAAGGGGAATGAATAGATAATTAACAAAGTGAAATCAGTAAAATATCTCCACTATCTCCACTAATGGGAAAAAGGAAAAAAAAACCTAATTGAATGCTTGCACATAAATCTGACTCTCTAATTACAAAAAGCTGTTCGTCAAGAAAGAGGCGAGCAGCCGTACACCGATTCAGCCAAGTTACCATCCCCCCCACTGGGGAAGACGTGTGTGCGTGCGTGCATGCCTGCGTGTGAAGTTCAAGTTCATGGAAGGAGAGGGGAGGTTGTGTTAGACGTCCATCTGTCATAACTGACTGACTCCATAGACTGGCCTCTACAAGTACTTCAACCTTGAGAACACGTTGAGTCGTCTGCTTGTTTTTAACCCATTCCATGCCACCATGGACTCCGGCGCTGTGGGCCAACGGAACGTACGAAAAAGACCACGAAGAAGAACCTGTGAACCGGAAGTGGTAATCGGCCATTTTCGGCAACAGCCGACAAGCTTCGCTAGCGTCAGAAGTGATATACTAAACAGGACGTCGCTATAATTATTTTATTGAGCTCCTAACATGATATCACGCAGCTAAAGAGTGCGTGCGAGTGTTTGGATTTTGATGTTGTCACGCCATGGAAGCAAGTGTTGCCTAGCAACTGGAAGCTAAAATACGATAAATCAGACTCTATCTTCATCATCGTTTGGTGATAATCTTACCGCTGAGCTGGATGGATGATTAGTAGCCAATTGTGTCATGTGTGTGTGTGTGTGTGTGTGTGTGTGTGTGTGTGTGTGTGCGAGTGCGTGTACATGTGCGTGTGCGTGTGTGTGTGTGCGTGCGTGAATGAGGCCTCAATAAAGGGCAAATCAGTACGTATATGTCTAATGGCTTCCAGCGGAACACAGAAAGGTCACAAATCAATTGTTCCACTTCCTCAGATATTCCAGTGAGTCACACTGATCCAAGTCTGGTACATAAAGGTAAGCCACCATCAAGATGTGATGGACAGACACACACACACACACACACACACACACACACACACACACACACACACACATGAATGGCCATACTTTGAGTCCTTACGCAACCGTATAGTCTACACATCTCCATGGGCGTGCATCCAAAGTGTCAGCGCCTATACTCCCCCGACAGTTAGCCATGTGTAACAGCTCGCGCTGAGTCGCTAATTATACAGTTCTCGAGGCTGTGATTTGTGCTGGTGGTAAGACTGGCTTTGTAGCACGCCAGTGGATGGTGTGAAGATGAAACCTGCTCTGTTGTCTCCACATCCCAAACAATGGGCTTGGGGGGGAGGGACCTATTTTCGGGTTGCGAAAATATAATTGTAATATATTTATTGTTTATTTTACTGTGCAATGTGCCAAGTTATTGTGGAGCATATTGCTCTATTAGCATGCAAAAAAATTAATAATAATAATAATTCATTCATTCATTAATATTTAAATGTTGTGTCCGGACAATATCTTGACTCATCCCACATGGAAGCACTTAAAACAGTAACAAAACAAAGACATTCAGGTGTGTAAGCCAGCCAGGCAGCAACTCAACCAGATTTCAAAGCGAAACATGGTGAAAAAGAAACTCAACCAATGCACCACTCTCACACTCCACCAGGTCCAGATCAAAAGCATATGACATCAAATGGACTACATTTCTGGTGTGAAACGGCACGAGGGACCCCCACAAAAAGACCACCCCAAAAATCTGTGTACGCGCCGTGCCACTTTTTCTGGGGTTTGGGCGCCTGCCCCCCCTCGGTGCTCTGTGCACGGCCCAGGTTCCCAGGTTGGCAGAGGGAGAGTACAGATTAAGCAGTTGGCACTGGGTTATAAAATAAAAAAATTACAAAATCGTGAGATGTATATTCTTGTAAGTTTGTGTCCCAGGGAGAGACCAGATTTATGTTTCTGCGGAGAAAAGGTTTGGGATCTCCCTCCCTCCACCTCTTCAGCATCCTCTCCACAGTGGAGGAGAGGATGTTGAACAAGTACAATGTTGAGGTATTTGTACTTTACTTGAGTAATTCCAATTTCCAGTACTTTCACATCTTCTCCACTACATTTTAGAGGCAAATATTGTAACTTTCACTCCACTACAATTATTTGAAAACTTTAGTTACTTTGTAGATTTTGATTACCGGTATTAGTACAAAACATACATTAACCACTTCAACCCTAACATTTAATTCGGCCATTTGAAAATAGCCGATCTACAATCTCACAATGTGTCACGATGAGATGCAGAGATGTGAGCTATTTCCAAAAAATATATACGTTTGAAAACTTGAAATGGGTATTCTGCATAATGAGTAGCCTGCTTTCTATTGGTACTCCTACATTTTGGCGCCAATACTTTTGTACTTTGATGCCAGTACATTTTGGATTCCGGACTTACACTTGCAACAGAGTAGTCCTACATTACATTGCAGTATTTATACTTTTACTTAAGTGAAACAATTGAGTACTCTTTCCACCATCCATCCCACACGGTCCATCCTTCCCCAGTCTGTGACCTGCAGTCACTCATCCCCTCGCGTCCGCACCCAGGATGACTGCAGGCCGTCACAGCCTGCAGTGATCAATGGCTTCCTGGCTGAAAGGGACGAAAAGCCGTAAATAGCAGCTCGTCCCTGCTTTGATTCCCCCTGGACCGACCAGGCCCCCACCCGGCCACCCCCCACCCACACTCGCCCTCCATTAGCGATGAGCTAGTGCTTGTCAGAGTAGGAAAAGTTGCCATCGTCTTGCATTAAGCTTTATTGCAACTGTATTACACGGCTGAATTGACAAACTGCGCCGAGCAACACACCGGGTTGATAAAAGCAAGTGTTCGGGGGGGGGGGGGGAAGCTTGCACGGTGCCAGAGCTATATAGGAACACCTTGGATGGAGTTACGGGTGGCGGAGTTAAATTGGAGTTGACAGACCACAATTAGGGGAGCCGTCGCACCGCCTGCTTCGGATGCATGGCTTGTCACTGGCCTCAGCATCCTCCTCCTCCTCATCGCGGGCTGGTAAATCATGCACCGTGCGTGGCGTTATAGACTCCCCCACGTTTGACTAGAAGACTTGAAGGCATGACACTGCTGTGTGTCGTTGTTCAGTTGTCCTGTCCCGGTGGGGGAGGAGGCGGCTGACGGATGCATTATTAAAATAATATATATATATATATATATATATTGAGGGGATGATTCACATATGATGTACGGTAGTCAGTGCAGTGGCAGTGGTGGAAAAGTACCAAAAGTAGAAAGTACTCATTATGCAGAATGTCCCATTTCAAGATTTCAAAGTGTCTAAAAATCTTTCGAAAATATCTGAAGCTCACATGTGTCACACTGCGGAACGTTGTGAGCTTGTAGTTCTGAACGTTGTGAGCTTGTAGTTCTGAACGTTGTGAGCTTGTAGTTCTGAACGTTGTGAGCTTGTAGTTCTGAACGTTGTGAGCTTGTAGTTCTGCTATTTTTAAACAATTTTTACATTTCACATTTGAAAACTTGTAAAACAGGACATTCTGCATAATGAGCATACATTTGGCACTTAAGTACATTTTGATGCAGATATACTTTTGCACTTTTACTCAAGTTCATTTTGAATGCAGTATATTCTATTGGTAACAGAGTACATCTACTGTACATTACCGTATTTGCTACTTTTACGTAAGTAAAGAATGTGAGTACTTTTCCCACCACTGCTTACTTCCTTGCCACACTGTGTACAGCAGTGTTTCTTAACCTGTGTCCCGCGGTAGTTTACTGTGCCTTCTGATCTGTCAGGTGTGCCTCGAGATTTTGACCGAAAGTAACACTAGCCCACCCCCGAAAGCGATAGCTAGGCGTCCTATTGTTGTGTTGTTGTTGTTGTCACACGTGCGATAACGACATGCCGACGGAACAATAGACTCTAACGACCATCGGCCATAGAAATGTTAATCGCGCCTGGCAACTTTACTGTATAAATGGGGCACAGTCATGGCATTCACATTGTACAGCTACTACAAGATGGAACCAGCCTCAAAAAAGAGATGCATCCAGAAGACTCTACATTTCGCTCCCTCCAGAAAGACACCACCACCAGAACCCGACAGCACAGACAACTGAACACATTTCGGAACAAACTCGCCATGTGGCGGCGTGCTGTGGGCACGGGCAAGCTAGAAATGTTTCCTTGCAGCAACGCTGGATACAAAAACAATCGTGAATTGTGTGGGGTCATTTCTGAGCATCTGGAAACTCTCGAGGAGAAATTTGCAATTTATTTCCCCCCAGTTTCCGCCGAAGACTTTGACTGGGTCCATGACCCATTGACCGCGGAAAACGTGAACAGCCCAATGCAGGAGCAAGAGCAGTTATTGGACATACAGGGGGACTATCAATACAAAAAGAAATTCAAGGAACTAAGTCTGGACAGGTTTTGGTTGGCTGTTGGCAAAGAATATCCAGCCATCACAGCCAGCGCAATGGCAGTGCTGCTCCCCTTTTCCACAACCTACCTGTGTGAGCTTAGCTTTTCAAGCCTGACTTGCATAAAAAACAAACACAGAGAGAGACTGAGAGCAGTTGATGAGGAGCTCCGTGTCTGTTTGTCCAGCATCCCAGCCAGGATAAAAACTATTTGTTCAGGAAAACAAGCTCAAGGTTCACACTAAGACAGAACTTGTCAAACATATTTACTTTTCTTTTTATCAATTATTTTTTACGATTTTCTTTGTACAAAAGTGCTCAAGTTTAAGACCATTGTATTGTGGCAAAAGATGTTTTTCTCTTCTTTTTTTTTTACAACTCCTTTTTTTATTTAGAAGTATTACTTTGCATTGACAAATTGAACATGTGTGTGCTATATTTTGTATGAGTTTTCAAAAATAAATTGGTGAAACTGAGGCACTGTCTCTGTCCATTTCTTTCTCTTTAAAATTTAAATTTGACGAGTGCTGTCATGCGTGTTTTTAAAAGTATATTGGGTTCATATATATATATATACATACACCGGTGTATATATATACAGTATATACACACACCGTATATCTAGGTGTGCCCCGAGATTTTTAGGCTATGAAAAGTGTGCCCTGGGACAAAAAAGGTTGAGAAACACTGGTGTACAGCATACTGGAGGTCCATGGGGGGGGGGGGGGGGGGGGGGGGAGCTACTTCACAACATTTAGTTTCCACCTTTCATATGGCTTGTTTAGAATGAACCATGTTTATGTCTAACCCATTGAGACCTGGGGCTGTATTTTGCGTGTCTTAAGTACCAGGTCTTATTACCTAACTTGAGTAAACTAAAACTAAAGACCTGGAGGCGTGATCAATGCTCTTTGGCTATTCTGAGTGGCCAAAGAGCATTGATCACGCCTCCAGGTCTTTAGTTTACTCAAGTTAGGTAATAAGACCTGGTACTTAAGACACGCAAAATACAGCCCATGGTCTTATTCTACAAAATGCCGTCCAAATCCTGACAGTTTTCTGAAAAAAACATATCAGTGGTGCTCAAAGGTTTTCATGTCATGGACCCCCAGAACTATCTGTATTATTAAAAACATATCAGTGGTGCTCAAACGTTTTCATGTCATGGACCCCCAGAACTATCTGTATTCTTAAAAACATATCAGTGGCGCTCAAACGTTTTCATGACCCCCAGATCTATCTGTGTTATTTGGCCGACGACCCCCATCAGGACATATGAAGCAAACGTTTGAGTTAAAAACGTTTGCCGTGAAGAATATATATATTCAAAGATGTGCACACATTTCGACGATTAAAAATATATAGCAGGTTTACAAGCTCGTATAGCTTGTAGATCTGCTATTTGCTTAAAATAATGGTTAAAGGGACACAAGTAGCATGTGCTTAAATTCATATTTAGAAAATGTTTCAGATGTCAAATTTCTGAGCTGATAGAATGGGGATGGATGATGATGGTCATGGAAGGGGAACCTTCTGAAAGCTTCATGGGCAAAGATAATCAACTTCAAAATCTAAACAAAAAACGGTCAAAATGAGCTCTCAGACATGCTCGTGTTAAAACTATAAGGTGACACAGATGCGTCCTCCTCAGGTCTAAATGGGCTAACATAATGTTATGTTGAGTTAATACTTCCTGCCACCAGACAGCGGCCTGCGCGCGAGGAGCAATTACTCTAATAACATGGCTGCGGAAGCGAGGGAATTAAGACGCCAGAATCATTGTAATATCTAGCGCTGTGGTAATTATACCGCGCGTATAGCAGCGCGCAGAGCAACTAATTGCAACTTTCGAACACAAGCACTCAAGCATTCTTCTTTGGGTCGGCTGCCCCCCCATGTGGGAGAGGGGAGGACATGGGTCAGCTGCCCCCCCCCCCCCATGTGGGAGAGGAGAGGACATGGGTCAGCTGCCCCCCCCCCCCCCCCATGTGGGAGAGGAGAGGACATGGGTCAGCTGTCCCCCCCCATGAGGGAGGGGAGGACATGGGTCAGCTGTCCCCCCCATGAGGGAGGGGAGGACATGGGGGAGGGGAGGACATGGGTCAGCTGTCCCCCCCCATGAGGGAGGGGAGGACATGGGTCAGCTGCCCCCCCCCCCATGTGGGAGAGGAGAGGACATGGGTCAGCTGCCCCCCCCATGAGGGAGGGGAGGACATGGGTCAGCTGTCCCCCCCCATGAGGGAGGGGAGGACATGGGTCAGCTGCCCCCCCCCATGTGGGAGAGGAGAGGACATGGGTCAGCTGTCCCCCCCCCCATGTGGGAGAGGGGAGGACATGGGTCAGCTGCCCCCCCCATGTGGGAGAGGGGAGAGGCTATAGAACATTGGTTCTCCATATAAATGACCACACTCACTCCAGAGGGCCACATTGCATATACTGTAGTGTCAGAAACGTTTTGTAAATGGATGCCCTACTTTGTCATTAACACCTAACGCCAGGGGGTATTAATTGTATAACGATTAAATCAGGACACCCAGCGATTTGTTGCTTCAGGGCCCATTTCAAGGTGCACAAGGCGCCATCTTTGATGTAGCTGAAGTAGCTAGATGTACAGTATATCCAAAACACAACCCGAGGGGATCGACAACAACGGGAAGTATGATTACGCGACGGGACCGCGATGGGCCGTCAAAAACATAATCTTTGGTTAGAATAGAATTGGACGGATTGATTTAGATAAAATGGAGGGGGACCACTTTGGATGATTGTAACAGCTGAAATCAATGATATATCAGTATTTCGATATTAACCTGTGGTGAAGGTGGGGGCCGCCAGTTGTAATAATGCATAGTAACCTAGGGGTCCTATGAAATGAAAAGCTTGAGAAACACTGGGCTATATGGAATAGGAAAGCGAGAGAACGGGCAGGGAGAGAGTGGACATTTGATGTGTTTGACTGGAGGCAAAGTTGGTTATTTGAAGTGTGTTAACCTCGGACACTCTGGAGGAGAAGCCCGTCAGACCCAGCTGCCTGTTATGCTGCTTACCCAGCCACTTAACCCATTTAGACCCGAGGACGCTGCATCTGTGTCACCTTTTCACCACTTTAACCGTTATTTTAAACTTCAGTCGTGGAAACATAGCATATCTACAAGATCATAGTAGTAGCTCGAAGTGCCGCGCACTACGAGCTTGTAGATCTGCTATTTTTTAAACATTGTGTTGTGGCGCAAATCTTTGAATATACAGTATATGATTTCAAAGTGAACGTTTTTAACTAAAAATCTTTGCTCCCTGGAACAACAAATTTTGAGATGGCTGTCGGCGACCAAGTACAATTCAGTTGACATGAAATAGCTTGAGTACCACTGATATGGAAACACTTTTTACAGAAAACTGCCGTACATTTGTAGAATCTGGTCTCAGGTATTAATAGATTAAAAATCCAACTGCCTCTCTCTTGGTGGAGAGATACATGAAAGCTCTACGCTCAAAAGCTCTTGCGTGTGTGTGGGGGGGTGTGTGCGTGTGTGTGGGGGCTGGGGGAGGAACCAGAGCTAAATGCAATTACGAAAAGATTCCAAAGAGAGGAGAAAACAAGCATGAAAAGGCACATGCTTTTTTTCTTCTTTATCTCCAAAGGCAATGAGGTCTTTATACGAGAGGGCATTGGCCTTTTAGTCTGGTATACAGAGTTGTTCAGATTATTAGTATTATCATTATATTTATTTATTTATTTTTCTCCCAAAGACGAGAGAGTGATCAATCAGCCTTGGAGCACCAAATGACTGACACATAGGGTTGCTCCTGGAGTCAAACTAAATAAGCACGACAACGACCGGCAGATTGATAACACAGCATATGTGGACATCACATGACACGCTCATGGCCATACTGTACATGGAGATCAGTGCAAATCAATGTTTGTCAACACCCGGTTACGTTCCAGTACCTGGATTATGACAAAATATGGACATGTCAGATGTCATCCATACTGACATCAATCTGACCGACATCCAATAGGGAGTGAAATCTGTGTCAGTCAGCCCGAGAAATGCTAAACGGACAGCATTTATATGTAGCACCTTTCTCCAAAGCGCTTTAAATGGTAAATGGTGCATTCATATGGCACTTTTATCCAAAGCGCTTCACATAGATTGTGCATTACATTCACCCATTCATACACCCATCCATGTGCTGATGGCGGCAGAAACCATGCAAGGCACCAACCAGCACACCAGGAGCAATTAGGGGTTCAGAGTCTTGCTCAAGGACACTTCAACTGGCAACCTCATGGTTCCCATATGGCTGTTCTACCGGCCACTCTACCCCCTGAGCAGCTGCCGCTTTACAATGTATTTCACATTCACCCAATTGGCAATTACTTTGTTTGTTTATTTTATTCTGTATTGTAAAGCATCCTTGGGTTTCTTGAAAGGCACCATTTAATTTCAAGTTATTATTATGATGATTATTATTATTACCCATTCACACATCGGTTCCCACAACGATGGCGGAGGAAACCAACCATTGCTAATCGGGAGCAGTTACAGTACACCTTGCTCAAGGACACTTTGACACGCAGCCAGGACTCGAACCGGGGACTTTCAGATTCCAAGGCAAGCCGATGTGTACTATACGTTTCCTGCTTGTGCATTTTGTTCTCCACTTCGTATTCACAGTTGATACACTGAACCCATTATTCTATCCATTCTTATATTCTTTACTCAATGTAAAGCAGTGGTTTTCAACTAGTGGTCCTCCAGGGACCACCAGTGGTCCTTGAGGACCCAAACTGGGCACTTCGTTTTACAGCAGATAAAAAGCTCACAGACATTACAAACAGTACAACATACAGAACAACAGACAAACGTATACATTATCACAAGATGTTACATTAAATATGAAGTGCAACCAGGGCTAAAGTGCATCGAGTGTAACTACGTCTACCTCCTCCTACTTCCCTTGTTGATGGCTCGGATGGAGGTAGGTATGAATGAAAACGTATACCCGTTTGTTTTGGTAACAGGGGTCTTTAGCCATTGGCCGGATGGCAGGAATTCATATTCCCGGTATAGGGGGTGAGAGCTGTCTGCTCTAATAGATAATGCTTTCTTTAGCACCTGCTCATCATACAAATGACTCAGGCCGCTGAATTTTGCCCCCACAATTTTGGTGGCCCCCTTAACAACACTGTTAAGGGCATTTTTCTGTCTGACACCAAGGTTGCCATACCAGCAAATGGCAGCAAAGGTGAGGACAGACTCAATGAAGGATCTATAAAATAAAATCATCAATGATTTGTCGACCTGGAATTTGGCCAACTTTCTCAGGCAAAAAATGCGCTGCTGGCCCTAGTATATAACTCTTGAGAGTGTAAAGCTGTGAGCTTGTAGATCTGCTATTTTCAAAAGACTTTCATACATTTGGAAAAACTCGAAATGGAACATCCTGCATAATGACTGAGCACTTTTTCTTTTGGTACGTTAATTACAATTTGATGGCAAAACTTTTATACTTTAATCGAGTTACTTTTAACGGAGCATTTCTATTGTTTGCAGCATTGCTACTTGTACTTCAAGTAAAACATGTGAGTACTTTTTCCACGACTGATTCACTGGTGATAGATGTATTGCACTAGATCAATGTTACACTGCTGTCTATTCTCAACTCGATCCGAGATCTATGGCAGATATTTTTATCCCACGATTTTGCAACACATTTTGCAACCCAGTGTCAATTATCTAATGTAATCCTGGGCGCTACACTTCCTCTGCCAACCTGGGGGGGGGGCAGCAGACTGACCTCATGCTTCCTTCTATGCATAAGGAGTCCAAGCTGCTTCTTTTCACCTGACGGAGGGGGGAGTTTCCCTGGCTGGACGTAGCGTGTGGAAGGAACACGTTACACGAGGCAGTTTAAAGGCAGTTTAAAGGCAGTTTAAAGACCAGGATTACTGCATGTTTTGTACCCTAGGGAACACGAGGAGAACACATGCAAACCTCACCTCGGGTATGGGCACTGATGACATGGAGAGCAGTGCTTTTCAAACCTCACCTCGGGTATGGGCACTGATGACATGGAGAGCAGTGCTTTTCAAACCTCACCTGGGGTATGGGCACTGATGACGTGGAGAGCAGTGCTTTTCAAACCTCACCTCGGGTATGGGCACTGATGACATGGAGAGCAGTGCTTTTCAAACCTCACCTCGGGTATGGGCACTGATGACGTGGAGAGCAGTGCTTTTCAAACCTCACCTCGGGTATGGGCACTGATGACGTGGAGAGCAGTGCTTTTCAAACCATTGCCACAAACCATTGCCACAAATGGACCCGTACGGGTCCATTTGGTGTCATTGTACGCTCTCAAGAGTTAAAGATCTATAAGGGTCCATTTGGTTACCAACTGTCCATCATTTAGCTGGGGACCACCTGGGGACCCCTCAGGGACCACTGGTTGAAAACCATTGATCTGTATACGGCCAAGCAGTTTGATTTTCTTGGCTCTTACTTGTATACCTCTCTCCTGCGTTTCACTCTCACTGCCGTTGCTGCCATCTATGACACACGAGTTTCCTTCGAGGAATCAATACAGGCTTAATCGTTATGTTATTGCAACATATTCCATTCAACCTTTACAGCCCTATCAAACAAAAGACACGTAAGTCTATTCAATCCTACTCAAAGAGACGGAGCCTAATCCAGAACAGACACACACCCATCCTTCTAACAGTCCTCAGAAAGAAAGAAAGAAAGAAAGGCAAAGTACTGTATGCTCTGCTCAATTTGCACTAGACAGCACCATCTAGTGGCCACAAAGATGTGCCAGAGCAGTGGATTTCAACCTTTTTCAATGCCCATAATGTGATGACATTCATCCTCTCAGACCCAAATTAATATTTAGTTGTCATTGCATAAGTTGCACAATTCCATAGTGAATTGATGTTGGTAGTGGTGGTACCATAAGAGAGATAACAGGCAAACGATCAAAATGATCCTACAACTGTGGACACATAAGATTGTGTCCACAATTCCATGCTGTATTGATGTTGGCACCATTAGGAGAGATAACAGGCAAACATCTTCATGTTTTTTTGGTTTTGTTTTCATACCAGCTTACGTTCATTGTCTTTACATTTTGTATTTGAAACTGAAGGAAGATCAAATAAACTAAACTAAACTAAACATTCTGTAGAAGAGTGTAAAATGAAACCAAAATAATAGTTCTTCTAGTACATTCTGTAGAAGAGTGTAAACTTTTACAAGTTAAAGATCTATAAGGGTCCATTTGGTTACCAACTCACCATCTGCTTCCACTGTTCCTACACTCCACGCCGGACAACCTGAAACGCCCGATGTTTTCACACCGGGTGTAAATGATGCATGAGGCAATCTAGCACAGCATCTGTGACACAACAACACATTAACACAAATAACACGGTAGGCAATAAGACAAGAACAAGTGGAAACGACAGCTGGAGGAGAACAAAGAACAAAGGAGAATTCAAAATTAGAATGCAGACGCAAAAAAAAAAAAGAGAGAAAAAAAAGAAAGAAAAAGGGCCTCTGAACAGCTTACCACAGGACTACTTGGAGACAGAATCCCGGACACATTACCTCATTAAGACCTCAGAATAGATTCTACAAAATGTCTTCTAAATCATGACAGTTTTCTGGGAAAAAAAACATATCAGCGGTGCTCAAACGTTTTGATGTCAAGGACCCACAGAATTATGTGTATTTGGCCGCCGACCTCCATCTCAAAATATGTTGTTCCAGGGATCTCCCCAGAAGATTTGAGTTAAAAAAGTCCGCTGTGAAAGCATATATATTCAAAGATTTCCACCACATTTCCACGACTTAAAAAAAATAGCAGATCTACAAACTCGTAACACGGCACTGAGTGCCGCGCTTCGAGCTTGTAGATCTGCTATTTTTCTACAGCTAAAATAATGGTTAAAGTGGGTTAAACGCTAAAGCGACACAGACGCGTTCCCGTCCTAAATGCGTTAACTGTGATGATTCGACGGCAACACAGCAGGAGGTAAAAAACAACAAAATACATTAAACGTTTGCTTCAAGTCTATGATGAGACTCTGGGTTGAGGAAGAATGCATGAGCATGTCGTAAACTGTCCGCCAGTGGAGGAAAGTAACTAAGTACATTTACTTATTTGCTTTGTTTTTTGTTCTTTTTCTCCGAATGTAAACAAAACATATAATCCTTGAATCCTTGACACAAATACTCATGTTTATGATACATAGATGCTTAAATTTCTAGAGGCTGACCCCATAGATGGGATGGTAACTGTTATTTATTTTCTTTATATACGATACTTTACTGTCCAATATTATTGTGTGTGGGTGTGTGTATGACTGTGAGAGTGTGTGGGGGTGTATGCGTGGGAGTGTGAGTGTGTGTGTGTGTGTGTGTGTGTGTGTGTGTGTGTGTGTGTGTGTGTGTGTGTGTGTGCGCGCACGTACGCTCACATATTGTTTGCATTTTATTATTATCCTGTCTGTGTGTGATCTCCTACAATTATAGCATTTATCTACTGTTTTTACTTTTTATTTACCGAGTTGGCAACACATACTGTAATGTTCAATTGTTTGTCTTTTTGCTTTCTGTATGTCCTTGTCTATTTCTGTTCATGAAAAATGAATAAAATTTAAGTTGAAAAAACTTACTTACAGTTAAGTACTGTACTTTTGAGGTTCTGAGGTATTTGCGATGCGACGCATTGTTGTAGTTCAGCTATTTTTAAACATTTGAAAACTTGAAATGATGCATATACTACTTTTGGTACTTTAAGTACATTGACGCCAATACTTTCATACTTTTTTACTCAAGTACATTTTGAATTCCAGACTTTTACTCGTAACGTAGTATTTCTACATTGCAGTATTGAGAATATTATAGTATTGAGCATCGGAGTACATTTTCCCCAGCACTGTCCAAAGGGCATTGCGGTGGGCAGTGTGGGAGAAAGCCTCTGTGGAGGATACGTGAACCCACCGCACTCCCCAAAAGTTCCACGTCATACGAAGTTCAACGCACGAGAACCGCTGAACGCACATGCTGCCGACAGTTTGTACGTGTGCATGCCCAGGGCACACACCTTTTTCCACAATCACTTGCGTGCGTGCGGTGTCGAGTCAACACCAGAGACATAATAACACATCCTATCTCTGACAGCTCTGACACACCAGGAAATAAAAGGAGAGTACACCCCCCCCCCCCCCCACCACCCCCACCACATCGAATAGTGTGTCTCGTCTCGTTCTGTTAGAAAGTTTCGCTGATATCATCCGTCTATTTTTTTTAAATCACCACTGAAAGGATTCAAATAGTCTAGCTTCTGGATGTGATGTTTGCACTGTCAGTAAATTACCAGCATAAGGACAGATGCGCTCTCTCTCTCTCTCTCATTGGATGGCAATACTTTACAATTTCATCATAAAAAAAATGGGGGGGGGGGGGGGTTGGAGCTCTAGGGGCAACCTAGCCCAACGGTAAATCTGGCCCTGACACACACACACACACACACACACACACACACACACACACACACACACACACACACACACACACACACACACACACACACACACACACACACACACACACACACACACACACACACACACACACACACAAAAAGAAAGAAAGAAAGAAAGAATCCAGTTCCATTTGCACAAACGAGCCTGAATAGCTATCAGGTGCCTGAGGTGATGAGAAGGAGTGCACAAAATGCAAATGCTCACTGCCTGCACTGCACTGTGATGGCAGAGTAAGCTGCTTGTTTTTCTGCTGCTTCTAACCAACTGAGACCTGAGACCGACAAGATTCTACAAATGTCTTAAACAGTTTTCTGAAAACACCTATGTTTCTATGTCAGTGGTTCTCAAACTATTTCATGTCAAGGACCCCGGAAAAATGTAATGTAATCGACCGCCGACCCCCACCTGAATATATGTTGTTCCAGGGACCCCCCTAGAAGCAAAGATTTGAGTTAAAAACGTCCACTGAGAAAAAGTATATACTGTACGTTCAATGATTTGCGCCACATTTTCAAAATATTTCAAGCTAAGGTTTAACATAATGGTTATAGTCGTTAAAAGCTGTAAGGAGACACAGACGCGTCCGCAGATCTAAATGGTTTAATTGGCGATATGATGACCTGTGCATGTGGAATAGGCACAAGGCACACACACACACACACACACACACACACACACAATAGGGGGGCGCACCAGTCCCCAGAATGCATTATGTTGCTAAAGGCCCACCCACACACATAATTACAGAGCTGTGTCTTGCCGTACCGTACCGTACCGTACGGGTGCCATCAGCGTGTGCTGTGGGTGCTCTGCTCTGTCTGCTGTATAGAGACAACTTCCCTTGGGATGTGTTGATTCCCTCCGTCTGCCTGCCTGCCTTTTATACCTACTCTGCTGTTTGTGCCGCACTAAATGGCCGCTTCTCTCTCTCTCTCTCTCTCTCTCTCTGATAAACACATAAGCACATGCATGGCCTACTTGTGTGCAAGCAGAGCGCGCAAGTACTACTACTTGAAACGTACCTTAGTTACGTCACCATCACTTATTGGCCGGTGGACAACACGGACATACATATTACATACCCATTGGCCGGTGGACAACACGGACATACATATTACATACCCATTGGCCGGTGGACAACACCGACATACATACTCTGCCAATCGCAGTACTTGCGCACTCTGCACAAGTAAGACGCGCGAACGCAGCTCGTAAATTGCAATAACAACAATTAGAATAAATTACGTACTTTTTTTAAGGTTTTTTTAAGTTCTCTGTTTTTATTATTATTATTTAAATAGCATGCTAAACCCCTTATCCCTAGCATGGATGAAAATAGAGCCCTTGCGGTGCCAGAGCATTAATCGCACGCGTCGTTATGTTCTTATGATGCAGATGAAACGTGCGCGAGTGCACAAGGTATGACGATGAGCGGCAGGGCCGTACGTCCTGCTCGATACGTTCATGATTGGATCTGTTCTCCTCTGCTGCCTTTCTGTCGTGTCCTCACGCTGTTCATCCTCTCCATCACCTCCCTCTGTTCTCCTCTATGCGCTCCGGCCGTTTGTTTACGGAGGTTGTCTGGCCAAGGTTAGCATGCCTTTCTTTAATTTCCTCTGGGAGACGGCGGTGGTGAGTCCCTCCAAGGACTGACAACCGGTGGTGAGTGATAGGACAAGGGGATGCATGGGGAAAATCAGCTGTAGGACGTCTGCATGTGTACCTTACGTACAGTACATGCACGACGTTTGAGCGAGTGTGTGCGTGTAGTGGTGTGCATGGTCACTGAGCGTGTTGTCCTTCCTAATTGGTCCCTGTGTTTTGTCCCTTTGTTCCGGAGCATTGATTGGTGGAGCTGCAGACCTTGTCAGAGAGAGATGCAATACACCTGAGCAGGCTGGGCCCGGGAGGCTATTATATGCAGTACATCAGACCTGCAATATTGTCGCTCTGTTGTCATTAGACCAATAGACGCCAATGTTCCCATCGCGCTCACTGGATAACCAGAAAAGACGTCCGAACATCGCCGATCTGTTCAACACCACGGACAGCTCATTACTGTCTGAGAAAAAAAGTGTGCAAAGGCCACGACTAAAACAGACGCTAATGTGTTTGGGTAAACACAAACGGTGTGGGCGGGGCCCTATAGCAACAGTGCACAGCAACCGGGGCGGTTAAAATGAATGAAACAATGAAATGAAATACAGCGAGGCAACCTTATAGCGATATCAAACGCCTCAAGACGAGTCTACTCGTCATGAGCGCCCCACGCATGGCGCACAATTAATTATTACCTGTCAAAGGGTTCAAATGTGTTAATGTAGCTGCATGGGGGCCAAGCCATTCAGGGCTTTAAAAGTGGTAATTGGTTTTAAAATCAATCCTAAAACTAACACTCTGTGATGGGAGTTCTTGGCGTTCAATGTTAAAGTAGCCCTCAGTCAAATGACCCATTAATTTCCTCCAGTCTTTCCAGCCACGACGCTCAACAATCTTCAAAAGTTTGCTCTTTGGTACAACTACTCAAAAGTTCCTCAGATGTGCACCAGACAAAGCTATAACAACACAATAGCCCATAACAGGACAATAATGAACCTCAGGGCACCTTCAGTGCAATAAAATACCCTAGAAGCGTATTAAAATCAAGCCAAGTCTTCATGCAGTTACTTACAGCGGGTATTTATGCACTATAAACCACTAGAGCGAGGAAGGCAACAGTACGAGACTAGGGATATCCCCCAGAGAGCCACTGCTCTCTAACCATTTCCACTGCAACACTACTAACATTTTACCAATGAATCCCAGAGGAGCAACAATGTTCCTTCATTCTAGCAGGGAAAGCTCCAATTCCAAAATAGAAAGGGGCACACAGGGGCGTGGTGGTACAGTTGGTATAGTGCAGCTAGAAGGTCCTGGGTTAGATTCCCGCTGGGGACGCTGTGGGCGTGTTCGCTCCTCCGCGTCATCAGTGCCCATACCCGCGGTGGGGTTCGGCGAAAGGGCCTTTCTGTGTGGAGTTTGCATGTTCTCATCGTGTCCCCTAGGGTAGGTACCCTCACAAAAAAACATGCAGTAATCCTGGTCTCTAAACTGCCTCCCCCTGGCCAGCCGGGGCACCTGATAGAGGGGAAAGGAACTGAATAACGTGTTCCTTCCACACACTACGTCCGGACGGGGAAATTCCCCCCTGTCAGGTGAAAAGAAGCAGCTTGGACTCCTCATGCATAGAAGGAAGCATTAGGTCAGTCCGCTGCCCCCACACCCCCAAGTGTAGCGCCCTGGATTACATTAGATAATTGAACACTGGGTGAAAAAATGGGTTGCAAAATCGTGGGATAAAAATGCAAGAAAAAAAAAAAGAACACACCACAAAGTGCATACAGTATCTTCGTCAGGCCGGGTTGCCTATAATCAGGACTGTGTAAATTGCGGCCCGTTTTATAATGCTAAAGTTTGAGCTATTGATGAGTTTACCGTTTGCCACTGCTATGAAAAATAACTTCTCGTGTTTGGTCCTTAATTACTGCAGTTTTTTACTGTACTTTCTCAACCGATCGGCTCCTCCATCTGACTGGTTTGCTGCATCATGTCAGCAAGCTTTTGGTAACATTAAAGCTTTGTTCTGTTCTGCTCCGGTTCTGTTAGCCCGATTGGATAAGCCTTTCAAGCTTCATGAGCTCTATTGGCTTATTGGCGTACTCCTTCAGGCTAATAAACAAGGTATTGAATGTGCGCTTCTTTTCCAAGAAGTCCAACTCCTACCAGCTGAATTACACCCAAACATAAAGCACTGGCTTCGTGCTGTGGCACCATGTCTAACTGGAGTCAGTTAGACTGGGGTTCCCAACAACTTGGGATATAATATGGCTGTTACTTATACCCATAGAGTACTGAGTGACATGTAATATGGCTGTTACTTATACCCATAGAGTACTGAGGGACACGCCAATTGTACCTTGAAAGCAGAAAGCTTGTGTGTGTGTGTGTGTGTGTGTTTGTGTCAGTGTGTGTGGCCTGGGCCACACACACTGCATGCGTGCACGTCCTTACCGCAGCGTCTCGGCCCAGCTGAGCGGAGAAGACGTACTCCAGCTGGAAGACGATGGCCAGAGCCTCGTGATTGGTCAGCCGGAGCTCCAGGCTGCTGCGGAGCACCAGGCGACAGGACGCTGAGCTGCAGGGGGAGAGAGAGAGAGAGAGGGGTGAGAGTCATGAGAAGTGTACAGTGGTGGAACAAATTACTCACAATTAAGTAAGAGTATCGGCATCAAAATGTACTTAAAGTACAAAGTACTCCCAGACGGTTAGCTCAACCGTCTGGACACCTAGGCTGCCAAGCCAGCCGGACGGTGTGTCCGACGGTGCGTGTCACTCCCCATATCTCTCTCTCCCTTTCCTGTCTGACTAACTGTTCCCTATCAATAAAGGCATAAAAAGCCCCCAAAACAAATCTTAACAAAGTACTCATTATGCAGAATGTCTCATTTCAAGACTTCAAAATAATACAAATCTTTTGAAAACAGCAGATCTACAAGCTCACAATGCGTCACATTTTGCAATGCGTTGTGAGCTTGTAGATCTGCTAGTGTTTCTGGTGTAGGACATGTAATACGACAAAGTAAAACTCAGAGACAGACAGACAGACAGACAGACAGGTTCTCTGGGGCCATGCAGTAAGGAAGTCCGGGGCGGCCGGGTGGCGAGAACAAGCCTGAAGATGGATGGGATGTGGAGGCAGGGTGCAGAGAAGAGTCAGACGTATAAGTATGACAGGTGATGATAATGGGAGGAGGTTCTACAATGTCAGGTACTACAATGTCGGGGAAACGAAAGAAAGTAACAGCCGGACGGGGCAAGGTGGACAACTCAAAAAGAAGAAAAAGGCGTGTGGGGGCATGGGGGGGAGGGGGGGTTGGCTCAGAAAAAAAGGTATCCTGACCCAGCCAGATGGAAAAGCAATGCTTCAAGTAGTACAGCATATTTTTACACAATTTTTTAACCCATGTTGGACTATTCCGATTCTAAATACTGACCTAAGTAGTCTGAAAATGTTCAAATTTTTTATACAAAATTACAAACACAACAGGTCAGGAGCGTAATATAAACATGTGTTTAGTTTAGTCTTTTTGTTTTGTCTAGGTTTTTTGGGGGGGTTTGGTTTTTTTTTTCTTTTGCAAAATTGATGTCAATCTGGAAAATTTGGGGCAGAGGTATAGTCGTTGGCATCCCGGGACTGCCGGGAGTGTGTGTACACTCCCTTTGCCAACGGTGTAGTACAATACAAATAGAATGGTGGTGTGGAACGCGTGTGTCAAATTTGAAGTCGGTGGGGCGGTTCTCGAGTTATAATGTGGATTACAGACATACGTACGTATGCACGTACACAGAGACGAGATGTCCCCTCCTCCTGTGTGAGATACACACTTGATAGATGTCCATCCTTCACAGTTCACAGTTCATAAATTAACACCCTACTTTGTCATTCTACAGTGCCAGATGAAATAGGCCAAAAAATATTAGGCTTGAGCTTGTGTTTTTTAGCATTTTTTTTTACTTTGCATGAGGCAACTACAGGTTGTATTTTTTACCTTTTTTATATTATTATTTGAATCCTGAAAGTAACAGTTTCCACCCGACAGCAATGATACACTGAGAATTAATTCACCCGACAGCATTGATACACTGAGAACAATGATACACTGAGAATTAATTCACCCGACAGCATTGATACACTGAGAATTAATTCAATGATACACTGAGAATTAATTCAATTGTAGAAATGGACCTGCAAGGATTAAATTAACACTGAGTGGCTTGACACACTTTCTAATAGAAAGCCTAATTAAATCGTATTTTTTATTCTACCTTGTGCCCCACAGGTGACAGGGTATAGCGGAGTGGCTTGACACACTATTAGAAAGCCTATTTCATTGTATTTGTATTCTACTTTGTCCCCCACAGGATGGAACTGACAAGCACTTGTTTTTTTGCCATTCTGCTCTAAAACACACCGGGGCCACTACAAGTGAAACAGTTAGTTGTTGGCTTTAACTGAGAGAGCAAATGGAAAAAGGCATAATGTAATTGTCGCCTACACTTGTGTTATCACAGACGACTGCATTTATTTTTCTTTGTTTTTGGGTTACAGGCTGAGGTTTCTGCTGGAAGCTATAAACATTAGTCATTTCTTTTCATTTTTTGTTTTGTTCCCGTTAAGCGACGACAGATGCCTAACTGACTGCGGGTAATGTAATGGCAGGTATCGTCTGAATGGCAATCACACTTCTCCATGTAACACGGTAATTGCGTGGGGAGGTGCTCTGATTGTTTAGTGTGTGTGCGTGCGTAGAAGTTCTTTTGACTTTGTATGTACACATGTGCAATTGTGCATGCGAGTGTGCCTGCTCTTGTGCTCATAAGATGCCCACGTAATCACCCACATAATTGCCACATAATGTGCTATAGCATCTCACATAAATCGTGATTCTCAGTGGGCAAATACAGATTCAGTGGTGGGTTGCATATCAGTTGGCTGCGTTTCAGCTTTTAAGTGGGCATTCGGCTCCTTTCCTTGTCATTACTGGATATCCTCCAACCAGATTGACTGACGCTGCCGATGGCTGCCATCGACATGGATATAGATAGGGCCTTTATCCAAAGCAGTTAACCATGTACGTTAAAGGGAGCTTGGGTGGTGCAGGGGTACAGCATCCTCTCACGACTACGTGCAGAGTCTAGGAGCTTTCCTTCGGCCAAACATCGGTCAGTGGGGGGGAGAGGGGGTGTTGAAAGTGGGGAGTAGGACAGGGACACTATGTCCTCCCGGTTGGGGCTCCTCACTGGGCAGGTGAGTACAATAGCAGTGGCAACCCAGAAAAGGGGATAACGATATACAAAGAAAGAGCACACGCACGCGCACACACACACACACACACACACACACACACACACACACACACACACACACACATCAGTGCAAGAGGGCCTCCTCTTGCACTGATGAAGGACACTTCAATATAAAGACAGGACAAGATCGGAATCGAACCAGGGACCTTCCGGTTCATAGGTGGTCACTCTACCTCTCGATCCAAAAACAAAATCTGTAAAAAATTGATCGGCCAGTTCTGATGAAACACTGTATTAGAACATTGTAGAGATGTAATCCTCGTGAATCTTGGAATGGACTTAAAATGATTGACTGCATGTGTTCAGAATTTTGTGGAATAACAATTGCGCAGTATGCAGTAACTTCTATGGTTGGCAGTCATTTGAGTGCGTGCGTTCGCGCGTGCACATGTGTACATGTGTGTGTGTGTGTGTGTGTGTGTGTGTGTGTGTGTGAGAGAACCAATTTAGATTTAAATTAGGTATTTTCCAAACACTGTGCTGTCAGTGGAATCTCTCCAAGCCCAGTGGGAATGGACATCATTAAGAAATGAGACATTGCTCTAAAAATAGAGCAATCTCATTACGAAATGAGACAATGCTCAAATGTTTTGAGAAAACATTTTGGAATATAGAAAACTTCTACATTCATGTATTTTTTGACCAACTATAAAGAGGTAACATATGTGGGCATATAGGTTGGATGGACAGTTCTGGACAACTCCCTCAAGTCCTCGCTGATGTGAGCGCCCAGTCTCGGTTATATAGGGCTTAAACTAACTTCACCACTTTTCAACCTATCTTCATATAATTGGTCCTCACAAAATGTTTTTTTTGTGTCTTATAGGAGGGCTGTGGGCAGTTCAGAAACCCATCCACCAATGACATCATCATAGGCAGATTTTAAACAAGATTATAAAAAAGAATTAACACATACAGCACCGTTGTTTTAAATCGTAAAATGGGCTTCACCGGGGGAGTTTTTCACTAACCTTTGAAGGATCACCAGGTCGTCAGCGTAGCTCCATTTCACGACGTTCATTTCGCGAACGGAGAACACAGCGACCCGGAGGCTACCATGATTAGGGTTGGGATTCGTTAGGATTTTAACGGTTCCGGATCCTTCCCGGATCCCTCTTAACGGTTCCGGTTCCTAACGGTTCCCTTAACGGATCCTAATATTATTTTTTTCCCCTTTTTTTCTGACATAGATTATGCTTATATTATAACTAACCTAACCAAGTACATAATAAACACAAATTAATTAATTCAATTATTGAAAATGCACTTTACAATTATGAGGTTACTTCACCACCACCACCAGTTAGCCACCACAACAATATCATTGTTGCAATTTGTACTGTATATTGCAATTTGCTGTATATTAAATACAGTACACATTGCAATAATGATATTGTTGTGGTGACAAATGTTGTCTTTAATGTTCAGATTATTTTAATATGAAGGACCCCTTACCCTAATGGAAACAAATAGTGCTTTCTTGGATTATAAAATCCTTTTAGCAGACCTTGTATTGAACTGTAGGCTACGTTCCTGTGCTTTTTTCTGCAAACTGTTTATAAAGTAGGCTAATCAATCAATGGAGTTATATGCACCTAAACGCTGGGCTCTCAACAGTCACGCGATTAATTTAGAGCCAAATCAAAAGCAGTTGAGTTGCTTATAAATTGTAAAAAATAAGTGCAGACGAATTGATTTGGCGTGATTCATAAAATATCAGACAGAAAGACGTCGAGACATTGGCGTTCTAAATTAACACCATTAACAACAGTTGTACAATACACCTAATGAAAAGCTCTGTAGACATTAGTAGTTTTTAATTTCTATTACGTTACTAGCCTGGGGAAAGTGAACCAGCCTTGCATCATCCTCATCCCCCGCCGGCTGTGGTGGAGCTGCGGGCTTTCCGCATGGCTCTCAAACACGATTTGCCTAGATTATTCTCGTGAGTTGGACTCGTGTAGGCATATTGATTTTGAGTTGTTTCATCAATGTGGACGTGCAACTGTTACAAGTTGCAACAACCTTTGCAGGGAACTATAGCATAACATTTATTCCACTTTGCGTGCTCAGCCTCAGAGTCATTTCCCTCTCTGTTAACCACACTTTGGAGATCTCTTCGACATACTGTCCCACTCGCTCCGCGGCGGTGAGCGGTCGCTGAATGCACAGAACAGTGGGCGTATCCTCCCCGACCCCACACACTCCTTTAGGTGGGGTGACGTCACCTCAGGCTCTGCTTGCATGCATGCACATTGCACAGACACAGCGGAGCTAAATGGCGACTGGTGAGAACCGTTTGGGGAACAGTTAATAAAAAAACGATGGAACTGGCTCCAGATCCGCAATGTCGGAACCGGGTCTAAAATGGACCCGGTTCCGAATCCCAACCCTAACCATGATCCCCCATAGACATTGCATTGAGCCTCCATTACCAGAAGCCCTGAGAAGCCAGCATCAGTGATTTTTTTCTCCGGACAAGTGATCCAAATGTATGACATATCCCAGAGTGTCTGCGGAAAACCTTGTAACGTCGGGAATGTCGTGTTCAGCAGGGAATGTGTTCACATATTTAGATTTTTATTATTGTGAGAACGATATATCGCTTCCATTATCGCATTGCCACTTTTAAGGAATAGAAATCCTGTAGTTTATATTAGCTTGGATTCCCCATGGATGATGTCACTATGGTGGACGGGTTTCTGAACTGTCCACATCCCTCAAAGAATTGTGGTATTTTACCGTGTGAGGACACACCCACACATGTCCAACACCAACCCATCATACCGTGTGAGGACACACCCACACATGTCCAACGTCACACAGGCCCTCGTCATCATGAATGACCTGCTGTCATGCTACGGGTGCACTGATGCCATCTGTCCCGGCCACGCGCCGCAGTATTTTACTGCTGATCTTAGGCGGGCAGAGGCTTGGCCTAAGGAAACCTCCACCACTGCGGCGAGAGCATATGCAGTTTGATGGGGTTGTCAGGTATCATGCTGTTTCTGGGGGGAAAATAATAATAATAATCATCCCAGGGGGAAAAGGCAGCGGCAGCAACATCTGCTTGTTTGGCTGTGACCGGAAAATATACGCTGGAATACCCATGCTTCCTTTATGAGAACTGATGTATGTATGAAAACAGTCGGTGCATGTCTGTGTATGTGTGTGTGTGTGTGTGTGTGTGTGTGTGTGTGTGTGTGTGTGTGTACTGTGTGTCTGTCTGTGTATGTCTGTGTGAGTGTGTGTGTGTGTGTGTGTGTGTGTGTACTGTGTGTCTGTCTGTGTATGTCTGTGTGAGTGTCTGCATGCATGCTTTTGGAGCAAGGTCAATGTGTTAAGGGGTATGCAGAATGTATTGAGGTTGCACATGATTGAGTGAAAGAAATGTAAGGTTATGTAAGGGACTGTGTGTGGGATGTGTGTGTACTGTGTATGTCTGCATGATGTGTGTGTGTGTGTGTGTGTGTGTGTGTGTGTGTGTGTGTGTGTGTGTGTGTGCGCGTGCGTGCGTGCGTGCATGCTTTTGGAGCAAGGTCAATGTGTTAAGGGGTATGCAGAATGTATTGAGGTTGGGCATGATTGAGTGAAATAAATGTAAGCTTATGTAAGGGATGTGTGTGTGGGATGTGTGTGTGTGTGTGTGTGTGTGTGTGTGTGTGTGTGTGTGTGTGTGTGTGTGTGAAAGGATTTTAACAGCAGCTGGGATAGCTAAAGAATATGGCTTGTGCAATTCAGCAGATTATATACCAAAGCTATAAAGCCTTAAAACTCCAAGGGCATGACAACTGACTGAAGTTGTTCATTATTTCCCCTTGTTGATTAGGAGTCTCAGTGTCACGTTACTCTATTCCGTATGCACTACCTTCCCCTCTCTCTCAAAGGACCTTGGAGTTGTTTGTGAGAAATTCGATGTGATGTCTGACGAAGTGGTGTCCAAGTGGTTGGGAGGTTTGTTTCAGGTCTATGCAAGTTGTCCCTTGTGGTTATAATTCAGCAGACATTCCACTAGTGGTCCAGGGACCACCAGTGGTCCTTGAGAGCGTTCCAGGTGGTCCCCAGCTAAATGATGCATGGTTGTTGGAAACCAAATGGACCATTATTAGATCTTTAACTCTTGAGAGCGTTTAAAATGATGGTGGTGGTGGTGTGTCTGGAGACTGTTCTCACCTGTCCTTGGTGGTGGTGGTGTGTCTGGAGACTGTTCTCACCTGTCCTTGGTGGTGGTGGTGTGTCTGGAGACTGTTCTCACCTGTCCTTGGTGGTGGTGGTGTTGGTGTGTCTGGAGACTGTTCTCACCGGTCCTTGGTGGTGTTGGTGTGTCTGGAGACTGTTCTCACCTGTCCTTGGTGGTGTTGGTGTGTGTGGAGACTGTTCTCACCTGTCCTTGGTGGTGGTGGTGGTGTGTCTGGAGACTGTTCTCACCTGTCCTTGGTGGTGGTGGTGGTGTGTCTGGAGACTGTTCTCACCGGTCCTTGGTGGTGGTGGTGTGTCTGGAGACTGTTCTCACCTGTCCTTGGTGGTGGTGGTGTGTCTGGAGACTGTTCTCACCTGTCCTTGGTGGTGGTGGTGTGTCTGGAGACTGTTCTCACCTGTCCTTGGTCGGGGTGGTGGTGGTGCTGTGTGTGGAGACTGTTCTCACCTATCCTTGGTCGGGGTGGTGGTGGTGCTGTGTGTGGAGACTGTTCTCAACCTGTCCTTGGTCGGGGTGGTGGTGGTGCTGTGTGTGGAGACTGTTCTCACCTGTCCTTGGTCGGGGTGGTGGTGGTGCTGTGTGTGGAGACTGTTCTCACCTGTCCTTGGTCGGGGTGGTGGTGGTGCTGTGTGTGGAGACTGTTCTCACCTGTCCTTGGTCGGGGTGGTGGTGGTGCTGTGTGTGGAGACTGTTCTCACCTGTCCTTGGTCGGGGTGGTGGTGTGTCTGGAGACGCTGCCCGCGGCCCGAGTCCTCCTGCTCCCTGCGGCCTGCTGCGGATGTAGCACCACCACCTGGGGCTTGTCCAGGAAGCCCCAGCCGTTGTGCACCCCCACGTGGAGCCTCCTCTCCTGGATGGCCACCGTCCTCTGCAGCGGTGCTGCTGCTCCCTCTGGTCCTTTCAGCTGCTTCTGAAAGTCAAAGAGTGGAAGACAAAACGTCCTCAACATGCTCTACTTAGGTTATAGTATTGATGCTGCATGAATGTAGAAATACTCAAAAATGTATACTTGAGAAGCACAAAGGTACCTTGTGCAGCGCGTAGAACCGGCCGGTGTATGTATTTATAGATTTTGGGGCCTAAATAATATATTAGAAGCTTTTTATCAAGAATTGATCAATGTCACCATGATCCACATACTGTACACTGTAAAAACTAAACGGGAAAAAAAACGTTTGTTTTTTTGTTTTGTTTTTCTGCAAAAGGACACATTGCTGTCCAGAGGGGGGTGCTCTTGCACCCCCTAGTGTCTATCTGTGCACGGCACTGCCTGGACCCAACTGTATTATTCAGAGTGACTAGCCCCAAATCACACCTTGGAAAGCACGAGTGTCTATTTCAAACACAAAGTGTTTTTTGACAGCCGCAACTGCCTGTCATAATTTCACAGCCCTCCCTATCTAAGTATTAGAGAGTGCATGAAAACGATCCAAACGTGTGGCTGTCTTCTGCACCGTCTCACTTTAATGGCTATACAATCTATTCCTAAAGGAATCGACCAACTTTTCAAGCCCTGTAATCTCTTTCATCAGCAACATTACACACTGCAACGCGGCAAAGAGTGGCGCAGTTAACGTAGGCGTTTCAGCCGTGCGTGTTCGGCAGCGATCGCGCAAGACCGAGCAAGTGCTAATCCTTTTGAGATTGTGCAAAACTAGCTTGTTCCACCACCCACTTAACATGCACAGTGGCCTAAAGCATTAGTGTGCCGTGAAAGAAAAGGGGGAGAAAAACATTCTGGAAACGCAGAGAAAACTAATATTTGACGCGCAGAGCAGATTTTCTTTTTCTATGGCTCATCCAAAAGGTGAAAAGACACAGCTTTAGCAAGGCCTTATTACGCAACACTAGACATCCACTTCCGACTATTATCTCGCTCCGTGTAGGGGGAGGATTACAAAATGGACAATGCAGCTTCTGGATTACATTTATTTCACCACAAATCATAAATAAATGTTCTAAACCAAAGTCAAGGCTGTGGGAACACCAGGGGGGGAAAGGTTATATAGTGCGATAGAAAACTGGAGAATGTGTTGTATGCCAAACAAGACAGGATTAGTACATCTCATCATGTGGATATTTTGCTAAAATATAATGCACATTCCTGTGGGTTCATCTAACTTGGAGGGTGTACAAGTCAAACCAAATGGACCCTTGCGGGTCCATTCTTATAAGACACACAGACTTCCGCCGTCGTCTGAAAACTCACGTCTTCAGACTCCATCTTGGCCCGTAGCACTTGCCCTAGCCTCGACCAGTCGACGACCTTACAGGTACAGTATATTCAAAGGCTCAATGTATGTAATTTAGATTTATAATTTCCCATATTATTAGATTTATAATTTAGCATTTTATGTAGACGTAGCACTCTATAATGTATACCCATAGCTTCTCTGTAAAGATAATCTACTGTTACACAGATATTAGGCTATTAGCTTGCTTATGATTATCGATGACTATTTCGATGTATTTGATGTATTACCATGTGTTGTTCCAACCCGATCTAGACAATGACGGAGGGACGCCGTCTCTACCGAACTTGAGCCACGGGAGACAACACCAAGCGGCCCCTAAGGGCCGCGAGTTGCCGTGTCGAGCGCTGTGAAGTTGTAACCCGATGTGGGCAGAATAGTCAATGTCAAACCCGAACTCATCCAGCCCGACCCAGCCACAGTGAAATAGCACTTCCATAACTAGTGAAAGCCACGCCTCCGCCCCGGTCAAAACAGTAGTAGTGTCATACATACATGTACATACTTTTGGAAAATAGAAATAAGTAAAGTAAAACTACACTTAAGTAAATGTACTTACTTTCCACCACTGGTGATGCCAGACGTAACCCCATTGAGTGTATAATATTAATATACACAATAGAACTGACTGTATCACTGTTCAACACGTCACATTACACGGCTTGATTGAATGCTTAATTTCGATTGGCTCAAATCAATCTGCACCTGTGCATTGCAGATCTACAAGCTCGTAGTGCGGCACTCGGTGCCGTGCTATGAGCGCGCAATGGCCATCTTTCTCCAGAAACGCCAATATTGTAATCACGACGCCGCGTAAAATCAGAAATGAGTCCCAACCACGGATGTCTGATCAACACCAAAACAGGCCCTAGCAACCAAGCCTAGCAACCGGGCCGATTCTATAAAAATGGAAAACAGCAAGGCCTTCTTATATCGATAAAGCAATCGAAAACGTAATATTACGACAATGCACTGGATTTGAAAGCGTAAATACACTTTATTGCAGAATCCAAAACGGGCATTCATCGCATCCCTCAAAGCATTTTAAGTCAAATAAAAAATGTAAGCCTCGTACAGGGCTTCTTCTACAAGAGGAAATGTTTTGTCTGTTGATTTGGGTCCCGTCTTCTTCTTTGGAACAAGCTGTAGTCCTCGGTTTACCTGTGTTTTCCAGCTCAAATCTGCTGCCAATCAATCGAAAGCTATGGGAAAATGTTCTGGAAACCTGGAACTAAAATGAGTCTATTGTGGACAAAAGGAAAATAGGCTACACTTGCCCAGACTGCGAAGGCACCATGTACAAAACACCCTTGCTGTTGTTTACTCGTGGCCTCAAGCTGTATATATTACCATAATAATCTAAATCAAGCATGTTAATGTGGTGGTTATGCGAAGTCCTAATTAATTAATAAGCCAATAATCATCTCCAATCAAACATCGAGGGAGCCGTTGTTTTCTCCAAACTTGTGTTTTTCGTTTAGAGTTAGACCAATAATAATGCAAATGTTTGGCTCGGTTTAAAGCAGTCATGAGTTGTTTGTGGGCGACATGAATATATGCAAATGTAGAAAATAAATCAGAAACAAGTGTTGCACAAACTGAATCAATAGGAGTCCTTGTCACAGTGAGACCTCAGTATGAGCTGTTCCACTTGTAATGCACATTGTAACAATGGAACCAAATGAACGCTCTGGGTGTTACTGTGCAAGTGGCTTCGCAGTGGAAAAAGTACTTGATTGTTTTACTTAAGGAAAAGTATCAATTATGCAATGTAGAAACACTCTGTTACAAGTAAAAGTCCAGAATTTAAAATTTACTTGAGTAAAAATGTAGCCTGGCTGCAGACGCGAATCAGCCGTTTACAAGACAGTGTGATTTGAGTCTGGCTTAATTAGCCTGGCCAATCAACATGTACTTAAAGTATCAAAGGTAGAAAGTACTCATTATGCGGAAGTCAGTCAGTCAGTCAGTCAGTCAGTCAGTCAGTCAGCCAGTCAGTCTCTCTCACACACACACACTGTTGAAACCATTTCAAAATCCACCCACACCTTCCCTATTCCAATTAGCATATCAATTGCATGTTGTTTTCTTTTAATTCAGCAGCATGAAGCTGGCCGTGTACTGCACAGCCCACGTCCTCCGTCGCTCTCTCCTGCTCTCCTTGTTTTTTTTACATTTCGCTCTCAGCTAGATCTATGGCTCTCTCTCTTTGTCTTTCTGCAAGCCTTCATCATGGAACCATCACTCTCTCTCTTTCACTATATCTGCACAGCACTGCACTCCGAATAACAACCATTATTATCCCTTAAGTTCACCCGTTCATCCCAGTCTGTCTCTCTGACAACCCAAACTCTCTGTGTTTCACTGATTGCTGTCCCTTCCCATCTCACTCCACCTCGCAGGTTCCTCTGCACAGTAAACATATAATCCTCCTCTTATTTCAAGTGTTTTGTTTATCCTCAGTGCCAGTGGGAAGGCGGCCAGGTTATTATTATTTATTTTTTTATCTCACAATTTTGTAACCCATTTTTTTCACCCAGTGTCAATTATCTAATGTAATCCTGGGCTCTACACTCCCTCTGCCAACCTGGGGAGAGCAACGGACTGATTTCATGCTTCTTTCAATTCATGAGGAGTCCAAGCTGCTTCCTTTCACCTGACAGGGGGGAGTTTCCCCGGTTGGACGTAGCGCGTGGAACTTGGAAGGAACGCGTTATTCCAACCAGTTCCTCCCCCCCACCATCAGGCTGGCCAGGGGGAGGCAGGACCCCAAAAGGGCACAATAGCAGGAACTTTAACCCATTTAGACCTGAGGCTGATTCACAAAAAAAGGCTTCTAAATTCTAACAGTTTTCTGAAAAAAAATCATGTTTCTGTGTCAGTGGTGTGTACAAATGGAACCAAATTGACCTGTAAGAGTCAATTTGTACACACTCAGTTATGAGGGTCCTTGAAATTAAAACGTTTGAGAACCACTGTACACAAAAATGGAACAAAGCCTTAATTAGTATCATCTGTAACACCTGTGAAGGAAGTAGGGCAGTGGCCCGGAAGTATGTGTGCATAGAGCCCAGAGCCATCTAATAGAAGAGTTATATTGAGGGGGCAGAAAACAGCCTGTCACATGTTTCATGTACTCGCGCGAGCCCATAGACTCCAATGCATTTCGTAAACGTCCGGTTGTCCCCATTCAATACTTCTGGTTGTCCCCATTCAATCTATGTTGAAGAGCCACCATTGCACTGGCCCTATGAAGTGAACAGAGTTTGCGTAACTCTGTCTTACTATATGGCTCTGATAGAGCCTAGGAACTAGAAAAGGCCACTCAACGCACAGGTGACGCAGATCACATCGCTGGCAAGTCACTCCAATTATGTTTGCAGCTGCTCGACAGGGCAGCAGACAGCGCCATCACAAGCGATGCGTTTTACCGGACGTCATTTTTAAAATTATTTATGCAACAGCTTCTCACAAAAATAGCATTCAGCTATATAAAGATTAGAATTATGATTATGTTTTTTTCCCCCTCGCCTCCAATCTGTCAGCCATCGCCTTTTGTGGATCACAGTGAGCCACACAGAGACGGCGGCAGCCAGCATGCAGCCCGGGAGAGAAGACCATTTATTGTCTCTCATCAGACAAGCCTATAATGAAGTGATTGAGAGAGAGAGAGAGAGAGAGAGAGAGAGAGAGAGAGAGACTGAGACAGAGAGGGAGAGAGAGATAATAAGATGGGAAAGAGATAGATGTTGTGATGATTCTAAATGAGGAGCGGCGATTTGCAGTGGTGGAAAGTGTACATATTAACTTAAGTACCGTACTTAAGTGCAATTTTGAGGTATTTGTACTTTACTTGAGTATTTCCAATTTCCAGTACTTCTACTTCTGCTCCACTACATCTCAGAGGCAAATATTGTACTATTAATCGATGTCATTCATTATACATTAAGTCATTATGTAGCTATAGGTGAATGTTTTTAAAAGAAAATCAACATTTGTCATTATTTTATTAAATAGAAAAAAATAGTCGATCATTCTACATCGACATGTTATGAGCTTGCATATGGAGCTACATATGCTTTCTGCCTGACAGCGACTGCATGATGTGTCTTGCTTCATTTGTGTTCTCGCTATACATTTCTTTTCTCCCTCTCTATCCCTCTCTCTCTCCTCTTCTCTCCATCTTTCCAGCTGTCTGCTGCCATTACTTCCTCGTCTGAAATATGAATATTTTACAGCTAAGAAGCTTAACCCATTCAGGACGGGGAACCCCTTTTGGTGTTTTAAGAAAAAAAAAAAAAATAGCAGACCTACAAGTGAGAGTGCTGCATTACGAACTTGTAGATCTGCTATTTTGTTTTTATCGTGAAAATGTGGCGTGAATCTTTGAATATATATTCTTTCAGAGTGAACGTTTTTAACTCAAATCGTTGCTTCTAGGGGAGGGGGGGTGTTGGAACAACACATTTTCAGATGGGGGTCCGCGGCCAAATACAGATCATTCTGGGTGTCCTTGACATGAAAAGGGTCGAGCACCCACTGACATAGAAACATAGTTTTTTTTCAGAAAACTGTTAGGATTTAGAAGACTTCTTTTTATAGAATCGACTTCAGGTCTAAACGGTTTAAAGGGAACAATGACACCCCCCCCCCCCCCAGCCCCACAAGTTAAATTATACGCCATTGGCCTGTGTCAAAGAAAAAGGACTCCATCTGAACGAACAGCAACAGGGGCACATGCCCAAGATCTGCAGCAGCAGCTCTCTCCATAGTACTGTTGTGCACGCACGCACGCACGCACTCACGCAAACACACATGCACGCATACACACACACGGCGCGCACACACACAAGCTTCCGCTTAATGTCGTGCCATAGTTGCCCTCCAGTTCTTTAAAGCTGCAATCTATAACGGTCATGTCCTGCTGCCTGGTTTTTGAACCTCTGGGTATCCTACAACTCCTACAGTACTGCTCTCCCTGGCTCTGCCCTGGTTGTCACAGGTTCCATTACAAGGCCAGGCCAGCAATGTGTCGAAGTGTTCAACGTTCAAGTTTATTTAGTGTCCCCAAAGATAAATTGGGTTGCAGCGGCATAGACATCAGTACATCAGAACAATACAATAAATAAATAAATATTTAATAATATAATAATAAATAATACAGCAGCATTCAGTGTGCAAATGGAAACAGGGACAAAGGAATATTTGTGCCTGTTTTTTTGTGGCACGAGCTGGGCCCGCAAGTGAAGGCCAGATGGAAGGAGTTGGTACTCTACTGTGTCTCTGTCTGAGCAAGACTCTGATGGAAGATGGAAGGAGTTGGTACTCTACTGTGTCTCTGTCTGAGCAAGACTCTGATGGAAGTTATTATTATTATTATCAAGTAGTACTAATCAACCAGTAGGCCCGACTCCAGTGTCTTAACAGATGTCAGAGTACCTCCAAGCACACAGTTGTGTCACTATATATCGTGTAAATATACTCTACCATACATATTAGTTAAATTCATAAATTACATTTAATTTATTAAAATAAAAGTTCCAGATTGAAGCTTTAGCCATGAAATTGCAGCGAGGAGGGCCAAGCTGGTCGGTCAGGCTTTGTTATACTTGATATCTTAGTTCACAAGAGTGCAATTAAGTTCTCCAGAGAAAGTGATTCCAAGCTCCAGCGTGCACTCACGCACCCACGCGCACACACACACACACACACACACACACACACACACACAATCACCATTTTTCGACCGCGGTCGAGATCATGGATTTCACAATGCCACGCCAGACTTTCCGGTCCTTCATTGCCATCCCCAGTTCCGGCTTACTGATGCATGTGTCCCTAGCGATTACATCAGGGAACGACAGTTTTCTACCTCTGGTCTGCTTTGAGGCAGGGCTCCAGAGAAGAAGGGAAGCATGCACGCACGCAAACGGCTTAGAACATGCCTAAATGGAGCTCAACTCATTACAAATAAAGGCAAAGGAGGTATAGAAAGTCAGAACGTAGCTAATTTGCAGATTCTGGCACGTGGTTCCATTTACGGTACATTGTTTCTGAACAGTCTGATCAAGCAGCAGCAGTTTTACAGTAGAGAAGACTTGTTTTGTTTCTGTGGTTGATGTTTGTTATGCCTAGATACCAGAGAACAGGAGTCAGTCTGTGGTTGATGTTTGTTATGCCTAGATACCAGAGAACAGGAGTCAGTCTGAGGTTGATGTTTGTTATGCCTAGATACCAGAGAACAGGAGTCAGTCTGAGGTTGATGTTTGTTATGCCTAGATACCAGAGAACAGGAGTCAGTCTGAGGTTGATGTTTGTTATGCCTAGATACCAGAGAACAGGAGTCAGTCTGAGGTTGATGTTTGTTATGCCTAGATACCAGAGAACAGGAGTCAGTCTGAGGTTGATGTTTGTTATGCCTAGATACCACAGAACAGGAGTCAGTCTGAGGTTGATGTTTGTTATGCCTAGATACCAGAGAACAGGAGTCAGTCTGAGGTTGATGTTTGTTATGCCTAGATACCAGAGAACAGGAGTCAGTCTGAGGTTGATGTTTGTTATGCCTAGATACCAGAGAACAGGAGTCAGTCTGAGGTTGATGTTTGTTATGCCTAGATACCAGAGAACAGGAGTCAGTCTGAGGTTGATGTTTGTTATGCCTAGATACCAGAGAACAGGAGTCAGTCTGAGGTTGATGTTTGTTATGCCTAGATACCAGAGAACAGGAGTCAGTCTGAGGTTGATGTTTGTTATGCCTAGATACCACAGAACAGGAGTCAGTCTGAGGTTGATGTTTGTTATGCCCACTGACATAAAAACATAGGGTTTTTCAGAAAACTGTCACGATTTCGAAGACATTTCTAGAATCATGGTCTCAGGTCTTAATGGGTTAAAGCACAAGACTATTTACATTTGAAATTGCAGTAGGTAATGAAATGGGTCTCTGGAACAAGATATCCGTTTGCGGAAAGAAAAAAAAAAACACCAAAAGGAGCCATGTTCCTCCTGCTTACTGAGGAAGGCTTTATACCTTCATGTTCCTCCTGCTCACTGAGGAAGGCTTTATACCTTCATGTTCCTCCTCTTCATACCTTCATGTTCCTCCTCTTTATACCTTCATGTTCCTCCTCTTCATACCTTCATGTTCCTCCTCTTTATACCTTCATGTTCCTCCTCTTTATACCTTCATGTTCCTCCTCTTAATACCTTCATGTTCCTCCTCTTTATACCTTCATGTTCCTCCTCTTCATACCTTCATGTTCCTCCTCTTCATACCTTCATGTTCCTCCTCTTCATACCTTCATGTTCCTCCTCTTCATACCTTCATGTTCCTCCTCTTCATACCTTCATGTTCCTCCTCTTCATACCTTCATGTTCCTCCTCTTTATACCTTCATGTTCCTCCTCTTTATACCTTCATGTTCCTCCTCTTTATACCTTCATGTTCCTCCTCTTTATACCTTCATGTTCCTCCTCTTCATACCTTCATGTTCCTCCTCTTCATACCTTCATGTTCCTCCTCTTTATACCTTCATGTTCCTCCTCTTTATACCTTCATGTTCCTCCTCTTTATACCTTCATGTTCCTCCTCTTCATACCTTCATGTTCCTCCTCTTTATACCTTCATGTTCCTCCTCTTTATACCTTCATGTTCCTCCTCTTCATACCTTCATGTTCCTCCTCTTCATACCTTCATGTTCCTCCTCTTTATACCTTCATGTTCCTCCTCTTCATACCTTCATGTTCCTCCTCTTTATACCTTCATGTTCCTCCTCTTTATACCTTCATGTTCCTCCTCTTTATACCTTCATGTTCCTCCTCTTCATACCTTCATGTTCCTCCTCTTTATACCTTCATGTTCCTCCTCTTTATACCTTCATGTTCCTCCTCTTTATACCTTTATGTTCCTCCTGCTTATGTGAATTACAATTCCACCGAAATAGAGCGCAGGGATGTGGAATGCACAAATGAAAGATTAGCCTGTGTGTGTCTGTGTGCACTGTGCGTGCGAGTGCGTGCATGCATGTTTTTGTGTGTGTGTGTTTGGGGATGTTGGGGGTTAGCTTTGAATCAGTGGATTATCATTTCACCTGAGTTAACCTGAAGCCTGCAAACGGCGTTATCATTGTCAGTTCTCCAACACTCCGGGAATGTCTTCAATTCAATTTACCGACGCAGCTTTGGAGGGCGCGTGGGGTGGGCCGGGGGAGGGAGGGGTGGTTGGGGGGGGGGGGGGGGGTGTCATTGTTCCCTTTACCCATTTAGACCTGAGGCCGATTAAAAAAATGTCTTCTAAATCATGACATTTTTCTGAAAAATCATGTTTCTATGTCAGTGGTTCTCAAAATATTTCATGTCAAGGACCCCAGAAATTATTATGAAATTGGCCGCCGATCTGAAAACATGTTGTTCCAGGGACCTCCCCAGAAGCAAAGATATGAGTTAAAAACGTTCTGCTCCGAAAGAATATATATATATATATATTCAATGATTTGCACCACATTTTCACGATTTTTCAAAAATAACAGATCTACCAGCTCGTAGCGCGGCAGTCTCTGTGCAGCGCTATGAGCTTGTAGATCTGCTATATTTCAAAATTTCATAGTATTACATAATGCTTAAAACACCAAAACGCGGTACCCGGGGCTGAAGATGAAATATTGGTCGACAAAGCCATGGTTTCACAAGGAACCGCTGTCAGATGAATAACACGGAACGGACGAGAAAAGAAAAGGAAGTCCATTTAGACCAAATTTAGAAATAATAGCAGCTGGGGAGAGAGATAGAAGGCAGGCGGCGGCGGGCTCATTGTGTGATCTGCGTTTGAAGAAAATGAGGGTGGATTTTTTAAGGGAGATAAATTGGTTTCTGGAGGTTATGCCTTTGTATTGAAGAAAGAAAGAACGCAAGCTCTATATTTAACGGCCCCAGCTGAGGGTCAACACTGCGGGAGGGGGGGGGGCAGTAAGAACTGTATAATTCATTGTACAATGATTGGATAAGAATCACCATTCTACAAGTTCACAACGCATTGCTTCACAGCATATTGTAAGATTTTAACTAGACAATTTTTTATATTTTTGTAAAGAAAAAGAAAGAAAAAGAGGGAAAAGATAAGCATTTGAAATGTCCTGACGTTTTTAGGTTTTCACAAAAGATTTGAGTTAAAAAAAAAAATCTCCAAAAAAGCAGATCTACAAGCTCGCAGCGTGGCTATGAGCTTGTAGATCTGCTATTCTTTTAATAGCTAAAGTATGACATAATGCTTCAAACACCAAAAACGGTTCCCGTAACGATGGAATGGGAGTATGCTGAAAGAACAAAACAAATCATGAATATACTCAGGACTGAGTTTGTATTAATCCGAAGAACTTGCTCTCACTGAAATAGAGTTCCAATGAAACTGTGAAATTAGAAATATAAATTAATTGCTCCCTTGATTCAAAGGCAAACTCTTTTTCCAAACATAGCATATTTTCATGCTGAAATAGACTTTTTATTGTGACTGGAAGTAGAGCAGCAGTCTAGTCTATAGGAACGTAGAATCCCTGCATGCGGATCCTTTCACTTTCAGACATGCATTGTGACGTTTTACACACTTTAAACGTATGAACATAACATTCCAGCTCAGTAGGATTCTTTTCTTTTTTTAAGGTTTTCTGAACTAAATTGCACCAAAAAAGATGAACTTTGAACATTCAGTAGATTTTCTGTGGTCTGGGTTTTCTGAATAATTAGACTCAAACAAGTGCTCTGATTTCCCTGTGGACTGTGATGTAACAGTCCACAAGACATAACAATTTGCTAACAGATGTCACTGTTGAGGGAGAAAACCCCACACCAGCAGAAAATCCACTGAATGTTGGTTTTATGTTGTTTGCGTGTAATTGAGGTCATGAAACCTAAAATAAACAAATAAAACAAATAAATGAAAATTAATGTCATGAAAACGGTCCGGACTCCGCGAGTAATGTCTGATTTGGCTCAAACCGTGCTGTATGTGAATAGAGTTGAACGCGTCACAGTGCAGCATTTTGTCTTGGTTGTATATAGAGACCAATGTTCTCCGAGTAGGGTTGAGACTTATTTTACCAGCTCAGAGGACGGGTCGTTTCGGGGCATCTAAGGCTGCATTGCCAGCAAAACAGCGTGTCGCGGGTTCGAATCCCGATCCCGACGACCGTTGGGAGAGAGTCTCTCTCTCCCCATTTCCTGTCAAAATACTGTATACTAAATAAAGGCTAGAAAGCTTAAAAAAACAAAAAAACAACTATGTTGTAGTTCGTGGTTTACATTTTAGGGCTACTATGGCAGGAGATTATGTTTTGTTTATGTTTTGCATGCATGGGTACATCAATTCAATGTATCTGTCATTATGTCATGTTCTGTGCAGGAAATAAAATAAAGACTGCATTTGATCCTCGCATCTCCCCCAGGCTGTGCCTGTGTTATATTTATGTGGGAGTATAAAATAATCTCTCAAGAAAGACACAATTTTCTTGTTTTGGCCGATGGGTTCCCAGACTGGGGAGTATATACTGTAGCTAATGTGTGCATCGACTACTACCCACACCCAGTATTTAGCCTACCTTAAAAGATGGAGTGCCTGATGATGATCAGGTACAGGTACTATGATTTTACAAGGAGGAAGATTATTTTCAAAAAGTTATACATAAAGTGGTAAAAGTATGTGTTTATGTGGCTACACCCCACCAGTTCATTAGGTATACAGTACCTGGTTTTCACCTTAGCACCACCCACCTGAACTTAAGCCTCGCCCACAGCTATGTGTTGTATGATAATGTGGGAGGGGTTAGGGTTATGATGTCACTAAAACGGTGCATGTTCGATTGGGCCTTTTTCAGCTTTGTGGAAGAAACCAAAAATACACAGGGAAGACATATTTGAATATTCTAAATGTGCCAATATTGGTTGAAGGGAAGCAGAGACACCCCCGGCCGCTAATGTGGTTGTGGTTTGCCCCATCTGGGCCGTCTGACTGACGTAAGCCTTGAGGTCAGGAGGAGATCGAGTTCTACCAGTTCTACCTTATCAAACCAAAACTATTTGGTTTGGTACGGTTACGGTAGCTTCAATAGTTTGTGACATCTTGATGAGACAAGATAAGAGTAGATGAGATAAGAGTCAAAACCATCATGTACGTACGTACATGATGGGTGATTAGATATCGATAAAAAGAGCATGCCAGGATTTAAAGGAATACACCGTCACACCTAGTTCCATGCAAGGGCTACTAACTTTGATCAGAGGTGAACAAACAGATGGAGGTTCTGGGTCTTTGCTGTTTTTCTCAAAGCCTGTATCTGCCTAAGCTTAAGAAAAATCACACCTGTGTGAACTGAGTGGTGCAACTCCCCTCCCCCCCTCCTCTCCCCTCCCCCTCTCTCTCTCTCATTAGCAGGCAACAGTGCAGCAGTAATACTATCTCTCTCTCTCTGTTTCTGACAAACAGCGCCCCTACTGGTACTAATAGTCATATACTGGTGCTCATGGCCACACAGGTACATAGGCACATATAGGTACATAGATGAACACGGACATTGCTGTTCCTTGGAGTGGTTGCACCACTCAAAAAGAAGGAAACACTTTCTCTCAACGGTGAAATCGTTTTTCAGCAAATGTATTTGCTCAGTACTGCCCTCCTTAGCTTTTGTAGCAAATAGATCCTTCTGAATAGAAGTGTTTTTGCTGCACCATTTTCCACAGACACATGTGGCCGCTAAACCCCTTATCCCTAAACTACTTTGCCTTTTTTTTTTTACTATTTTGAAAAACATTTTTGAATAGTTCAACTAGCGTTGTGAGCTTGTAGACTGGCCATTTTAACTATTAAAAAATGTTATGCAAAATAGTAAAAGGCAAAAAAGTTTAGGGATAAGGGGTTTAGCGGTGACAAAAATGGAGCCCTATATCCATAAAGAACTACACATATAATATTATACTTATATATACTGTGCTAGCCTATTGCCGTATGACTAGCTCTAAATGATGACGTAAGACATACGTATACATATACTATATAGAGTATGTAGTTGTAAGTTGATTAGCGGTATACTGTGGTTACTTTGTGCCAAAAACCGTGACAGCCAACCCGCCACTTGATGCGTATGCAAATAAAACAGCAGATTTGTGCCTGGTTTGCTGGGACCAGATTACATAAATGACCATATTTCTTACGTCATCATTGAGAGCTAGTCATACATATACACACCACATACTCTGGTCCCAGCAGATCAGGCACAATTTGCTATTTTATTTTACTGATTATGTATATAGTATACGTATGACTAGCTCTAAATGATGACGTAAGACATATGGTCATTTATGTAATCTGGTCCCAGCAAACCAGGCACAGATTTGCTGTTTTTTTGCATACACATCAAATGGCGGGTTGGCTGTCACGGTGAACGAAGACCGGGCAAAATTATTACTTGCGCGCTCTGCTTGCGCAAGTAAATACATTATATTATAATGGTGTGTAAAAAAGAAAATCTAGAATTTGCCACGGACACATGTGTACCACGTGTACCCCTGGAGGGGTACATCTAGATTACTTAATTTACAAGATTGTTTACAGAATTGGAGAATGTAGAAGAATTGTTATTTTGATCAACATTTTCCAAAAACATGGAATTGTAGACTAAATCTTATCCAACAACCACAACATATTATTTAGCTTCGGGTCAGATAGGCTGAATCTAATTTAGCCTCTCTGACCCAAGACCCAAACATCTCATCAAATGGTGGTCCGTGGCTCAAATACCAAATAAATAATGGGCATGCTTCATGATCACGGATTGGACAACCAGAGTATACCATGTCTGCATCTGCATTTGTTTGCACTCATTTCTGTTCAGAGCTGTCTCTGTCTGTGTGTCTGTGTGTGTGTGTGTGTGTGTGTGTGTGTGTGTGTGTGTGTGTGTGTGTGTGTGTGTGTGTGTGTGTGTGCGCGTGCGTGGACAGCTAGAGGGTGAGTCATCAGCATGCTGCTCTCATCTGCCAAACTCCCCCCTCTCTTCATCTTAACAGATTTTAACTGGCACAACGCTTCCACGGAGGATCACTGCTGCCCCCCTGGTAAAAAAAACACAGCCACCAATTCACAACACCCCAAAACCATCCAGTCCGACACACACTGATCCAGCCAGCTGGAAAATAGTCCACACTCCTTCCGTTATACAAAGCCGCCGGATGGCCTTTTAATCGAAAGTGCCTCGCACAGCCCCATGACTCTGTGTAGTGTTGTTTTCGACAACAAATTTTGATTTTAATTTAGTTTAGTACATTTGTTTTAGTCATCTTTTAGTCATCTGAAATGTTTTAGTGTTAGACTAGTTTAAGTTGACTAAATATCATAAGATTTTAGTCGACTAAGTCTACAGTTGATTTAGTCGACTAAATTATATTTTGGCGGGACTTGACGTCGCCGTAATGTCCGATTTTACGCTTTGGTTGCATTCTGAAAATAGAAGATCTACAAGCGCACTGGCCTGGATGGCTGACTCTTATTGTGCTAATATATACTCATTCATACTAGTGTTGCTCACCGGAAATAGCCAATCTACGAGCTCTCGCACATTGTGACATGTTTTGAACTTGTAGATCAGATATTTCCAGAGCCCATTGCAACACATTATAAATCAGGTTTCAATCTTCAAAAGCTCTTGTGCTCGTACCACAGAGATCATGGATAACGATAATGTAAATGTTCATCTTTATTCGTTGCCCAGTTGAACCCAGATGACTTGTTTTGTGCTTACTTAGTTTTTTATAATCCAGCAATTTTTGTAACCCTTTTATTTCTTTCATCCAGTGTCAATAGTGTAATCCTGGGCGCTACACTCCCTCTGCCAACCTGGGGAGAGCAACGGACTGACCTCATATTTCCTTCAAATGCACGAGGAGTCCAAGCAGCTTCTTTTCACCTGGGGGGTTTCACCCGGATGGACGTGGCGTGTGGAAGGAACACGTTATTCCAACCAGTTCCTTTCCCCTCCATCAGGCTCAACAAGCTCTGAATCGGAGTTCCATTTTTACTTGTATTACAGTCAATATTTTTCTTTCACATAACGTTCCTTCATCAGTTTGAAACTTTTAAACAAGAGCGACTGCTTATTCAGTTAGATAAAAAAAAGACTAAACTAAAACTCATTAAGGAATTATGTACACATCAACTGCTTCTAAGCTGCTATCCCAGAATTCATTGCATATGGCTGGAGCTGGACTGGGCGAGTCGAGCCTCAATGGATTCAGAAATAGTTTACATTTTGTTCCAAAGTAATCATTTTTACTGAACTTACTGAACTAGAAATAATTGAGCCAATGTTGCAATGCACATCCTTTCTCCAGGGACTGTTTTCAGCTACATTTCAAAACAATTGAGAATATGTGACCAACATTTGACTGAGGGACTGCCATTGGATTTTTTTTTTTTTTTTAATAGCTTCAAATTGACATATCGGTTGTTCAGTTTGACCCACCAGTTTTGGAGATATGGCTTATAGAGTAATGTCTTGCAGAAAACAGCGAGTTGAGAAAACAGGTTTGAAAGGTTCACTTCTGTGGACTCTAACATTACACCTACTGTAGCTACATGTTTAAGCATTTATTTCATATTTACATGTCGATTTCAGCTCTGTCACTTATTTCAGACATGCTCTAGTATGTGAAGAGTCTAACTGTGTTATTAACTCATTTTGGAAGATTTTTTTTCTCCTTTGGAGAAAAGCTGGAATTTGCACGATGATAGGCTCTCAGTCAAATCTGGTCACAATTCTACACACTGTGAATAAGATTATCTATCAATCAATCAATTACACGTTAGCACCATTACTTCCAAAGAAAACACATACAGACACTGCATGGCAAACAGGTGTGGCACACATAGCTTTACACTGTTCTGTATGGTTATGTGCTTATTAATCATCACAGAGGCAATCATTAATATGTGATGTAGGTCCAGTCAAATCCTGACTGAAATGGGGGTCTAGGCATAATCACGGGCGCAAGTAGACGTGTCACCAAACTTTAACACATTATAGACGGGAACCCCTTGTGGTGTTTTAAGCATTATGTTATACTGTAGCTAGTGAAAAATACCAGATCTACAAGCTCATAGCGCGGCACCGAGCTTGTAGATCTATTTTTGAAAAATCTTAAATATGTGGCACAAATCTTTGAATATATATTCTTTCAGAGCGAGGGGGGGGGGAGAGAAAGAGACAGAGAGAGACAGAGAGCGAGAGAGACATAGAGAGACAGAGAGAGACAGAGAGAGAGAGAGAGAGAGAGAGATCACCAAACTTTCCCATCCTATCTCCCTTAGTCTTTGCACAGCCCCACGGCCACAGCTGCAGTCCTATAGTGTTGAGTGATTTCCTTCTTTTTTTTTTTGTACATTTGAGGGAAATGGAAGAAATGTCTCTCTCTACTGCCGGGCCTTGTCCTTTTAAATAATTTAACGATTTAATAATTAAATTAGGCTAAGACACGTTGTTCCGCCTGCGGCATGGCATTTGTCCTCCCCTGGTCCTCTCTCCCGTCCCCCTGCTGCCTTTTTTTCTCTACCGCTCTTTTGATCACCAGCCAAGACCACTTCTGATGCCGCCATGGAGAGGCCCTTTCATCACTGGAGGAGTGGATTGCCGTAGACGCATGCGCGTGCACGTGTGTGTGCGCGTGTGTGCTTGTGTGCATATGCGTGTGTGTGTGTGTGTGTGTGTGTGTGTGTGTGCGTGTGCGTGCCAGGGGTGCGGTGCCCCCGTCTGATTTCTGGGCATGCAGAAGGTCAGGGATTATAGTTTACTCTGACGTCACATTGGTCTACAACACCAGTGGTTCTCAAACCTTTTCATGTCAAGGACCCCCAAAATGACACTTTATAAGCCCCCCATTTGAAAAACATAATGCCAGGGACGCAAATAACAGAAGAATTGAGTGAATCTCAACCATTTTAATTTCAAGGACCCCCAGTTTGACATGCAGTAGGCCATTACGGACCCCCCATTTAATGGCATTTCTATCTCTGGGACCCCAATTTAAAATCAACGGTCGCAGCCCACTTTGAGAACCGATGGTCTAGACTACACATCATCATGTGAGCTGTAAACATTATGGAAAGCTAGTCCCATGTATTTCACATGAAAAGTAACACATAAGCTGGGGCGTTGCCCGCATGGCATAGAGGGAAACGTATAAAAAGAGACCTACATTTTGTGATGATGGTGTGTGCTAAATATAGACCCCGCTTATTGAGACGTGCATGTTGGCGTAGATTGGATTGACAGTGTGAGATGAGATGAGAATTCATTCACACACACCGTACTGTACACTTCACTGTTTCTTACACCCTCCATATCACTCACAGTATGCACATTAAGAGCCTAAACACACAAAACCGGCTAAACACACGAGAAACGCACACTCGCAAAGTATAAGTGCACAAAACATGCGCGCAAAATAATATGGCACGAGGTGTCAGCATCACTTCTGTGAAATCCTGATGACAATCCAGATGGAGTCACGCTTTCAAAAGGTCACACGCCGACACACTATCTCTGTCTCGCACGCACGCACACACGCACTCACACACGCACGCATGCACTCACACACACACGCACACACACACACACACACACACACACACACACTTTAATTAAAAGTTGCTGTCAGGAAGGATTGTGCATGCATTAGCACCTTTCACAGACGTGAGAATTTCGTCAGCACAGAAGTTTTACCGACCGTAGACAAGTCAATCAGGAACACTTTTAACTAATCCGCACGATTTAGGAGGATAGTTGCGAAGACCTTCAAAGCTCATCGCTCAAATGGGGGGGGGGTGGGTGGGTGCAATTCAAAGTGAGAGAAGTGATTCATTCCGAGGTGTCACCTAATGCGCGTTGGAGCGGGGGAGACAAAGTTGCACTGTTTCTACTTCTAAACTTTTGTATTCGTTTCTTACCGAGCACGAGCAGAACACGCAATAAAACTCCCCATTAGACACCGGTGTGTCTTGTAATGAAGACAATACAAAGCAATAACGGGTGATAACATTTATATCGTCGTCCCGAGGGCCACTGGGAGTCCCGACTGAACCCACCCAATCAATCGTGACGTAATGTTCCTTCACCTTTGCAATGAACACACCCAATCAATCCTGATGTAATGTTTCCTTCACCTTTTCCAATGACGTTCCCATTAGCGTCTTTTGAGCGACAACAATGCTTAGCGTTCAGGCGCCGTCCCTTCGGGGGACATCGATGAAGAACTCGAGCCCTTTTTTTTCTTTTGAGTCGTGGTGACCATCGCCGTACGGCACGCAGACAAGTCGGAGATTAGATTGACATATTGGCAGCCGTCGCGGAGTGAATTTAAGCGGCTCCATTCCCCATTAATCAATGTATTACATGCACTGAGCCACAGCAATGCTTCACCTTTGATACTCCTCCCACGGCGGCACACGTCAAGCCCTCTTCTTCACAACGTTCTATCGCACGCACACACACACACACACATACACACACAAGGGGCAACACTTGCGAGGTGTTTATTGAGTGACACGAGCAGAACATTAATACAGTGTTGTGACATCTGATCTGCGTGCAGAGGTAGAACGTTTTGTTCTCGCCCCATATTTGCATACTGGGCCGTGGTTGGTTAAAGCCTGGTTCCAGACGAATCTGGTTGGCTCGTCACCATTTCGGCCGTGAAGTCCTCCCACAATTGACCTATAGCTATGCACTGCTATGGTCTAATCACAGCTAAGCATAACATGGGTTAGACAAACCTCTCCACCAATAGTTGTCCTATATGATAAAACATTGTTTTAAAAAATAAATGTCAAGCACATTTTTCCAGTGGATATGGCAAGCCTTGTTGACGGATTTGGAAGATATTTAGAAAGTCTGGTTCCAAAAATGAACTAGTATTTAATGTGTAAAATCCATTATATTTACATTGGAATGAATGAGCCTGGCTGGAAAGTGTCCAAGTGGGAGTGTCTAAGTGGGAGAGGCCGGGTCTTAGCTAAAGGTGAATTGAGAGAGGGGCTAGACTTAATCTGTCTGCATGGGACAACATGCATTGCAAAGGCAGATGAAGGCTGGCTACGCAAGGCTATAGGCCTTCATGTAAATATGTTTTGTGATGAAAAGAAAAGACTGCATTGTAAATACCCTTGGCTTTGGTGTCACCTACAGCTTACAACAGAGGTAAAACAACAAGGGTGAGGCCATTAAGAAAATGCAGAGCGAAGGCTCACATGCCACAGAGAGTGTATTTCTTGGATCAAAGGTCCATCTATCAAACTCTTAGGCAAGTGATTACTTTTTTAATGTGAAGAAGCCTGGCCTACACTTGCACGCACCAGTACTGATGACCGTACAGACCATTCTAAACTCAACCTAGTCATGATTGGCTGCATCCTAGGCCAATGGGAGTCTGAATGGCATAAAAACCCATACTCTGAATGCCGCAACGCAGAGCGAGTGGCAACAGCAGCTAATGTTATGAGCTAACTGGAGCGAACAGGAAAGCCATAACAAAACACAGTGAGTGAACCAACAGAAGAACGTCGGAAACTAACGAAAAAGGGCACTACGAGAGCTCGTTGCACCTGGCAGTTATGACCCAGAGTAAGACCTTTTCATGTGTCCCAGTAGCCCACCAAATCAATATTTTCTACTTCCACTGGAGGTCTTACGCAGTAGCGCCATAGCATTCATACAAGCCTCATAAGCGTGGCACGAGCTTGTAGATCTGCAGTTTTTGAAAAATCATGAAAATGTGGTGCAAATCATTCAATATCAATATACTGTATATTCTGTCACAGTTGCTTCGGGGGGGGGGGGGGGGGGGCAGATAACTCTGGGGGTCCTTGATATGAAAAAGGTTGAGCACCACTGACATATAAATATAGGTTTTTCAGAAAACCGTTTTAGAATTGGCCTCATGGGTCTCAATGGTTTAAAGCAGGAAAAAGCCATGAAGAACACAGAATATAGAAATCCCATACTATGAGGCTCCGCTGTAGGTCTTCCCAGGTGGAGATTGGTGTCCACACTTGAGCTGCTTGATTAACTGCACAGCACACAAGTCATTCCCCCGGAGTCTGGGATGAAGGAGTCCGGCACAATGATATCAACGAGTTACAGGAGATGACAGCGTCGTCGTCATATCAATTTTCATCCCCTCACAGACACATTTCACTTAGCCAGGAGTGAGACTGGGCCCTGAGCAACACCACTGTACAAATAATTGTCGCCGCGTGGCCGCACCTGTCAAACATGGTTAACTGTCCCACTCTCCACGGACAAGAAGAAGAGGAAAGGGAATAGATAGGCTCCATTTAGTTTAGGAAATGGTTTGCCTTAAAGAGCTTGCAACCAGCAGCAACGGGATTGGAGTAATGGAAAGTGAGATAAAAGAAAATATCAAGACGTGGAAAAAGAATCATGGCGGAGTTTGTCAAGGCTGTATTACTGCTAGGAGTTGACCTGCTGCCTAGTAACCTCGCCTCACCAGGCTTTCCACCGCCTCGGAGGAAAGCCTCATGGTCTCTGTTTCAAAAGTCTGTATGATCCCGCCTGGGGCCGGATGATGTGGTTACGTCATGTTGTAGTATTGTTTTGTAGTCGCCAGACAGGATGAACAGGCGGCGACAACTTCCTTTTCCCTCTCAATAAAAGCTCTCGCTTACGAGAGCTTTTATTGCTTTTAATCAAACAGGAAGCAACAAACAGCTTCCTTTTTGTTGTAGGCAAACCATTGCCTACAACATGACGTAAGCATATCATCCGGCTCCAGCACGGATCATATACCGAAATGAAATGGTGCCCAGGCTAGCTGCCTAGAGATCTTGTCAATTGAAGAGTGTATAGAGCAACCGTCTTAAAAATGGATACAAATGTCATCCGATTGTGTCTAGAAGGGGTAGAATAATCCCCTTGACACTGCACCATCAGTGGTTTAAAGTTACAATCCTATAGCCTCTGCCGGCGCAGAGAGGTCATTGCAAATGTAACACCAGGGATTCCAACTAGGGTGGCCAGACGTCCGGTTTCACGCCGGACAGTCCGGTTTTAGACCCACCTGTCCTCCTCTCACATCAACCTCTGGCCGGACACATAATTGTCAGTTTTTTTGTGATATACAGTGCTTGTGCCATAACTGTCATTTACGTCGTCTGCCTGGGTATTAAAATCTCTGCAGCGCTGCTCAGCTCCGAAGCGAGTGGAGACGTTCGGAGTGTTGCCATGTCCGCTTAATTATAAGCGACTTTGGGCTTGTTTTATATAATAGGCTACTAAGCCTAGTCAGGCTTCTTTTGGGCTTGTTTTCATAGACATGGTTGCTTGGTTCTCTTCCAAAACCTGGCAACACTGCCAGTGGGATGGTCGGTTTGTTACTTTGTTGAGCTCTCAATTTAGTATAGTTAATGCAGAGATAAATAAACCAAATATGCCGAAATGAAAAACTACATTTAATGAGCAATATGGAGCTCGACATCATAAAGAAAGGGAGGCTAAAGCACTGTGAACATACATATAGGCTACTGGCTTCATTCTATTTCTATGTCCCACACCGATGACCATAAGACTGTATAAAAAACCCCACAAGAAAGAGATTAAACATAAAACATACCGGTATCTAAACATGAAATAAAATAAATTGATTATAAAATGAATGGCCTTTGTGGTACCCTATAGCCTAATTTAAAAAGGTTAATTTAATTAGCAAATATATGTTCTCTGTGGACATAATGCTGGAGAGGATGGTGGTGAAAATCAGGTGCGGTGCAATAGTAGTAGTAATAATATTAATATCTGGAATCTGGGGGGGGGGGGGGGGGGGGGGGTTCGGGGGAGCGACTAGCGAGCCCCGCAAAAAGTGTCCTCCTTTCTGAGGTCTTGCAGGTGGCCACCCTAATTCCAACCCACCCAGGTCTCCTGCTTGTGTGGGAAAAAAACGAACGACTGCCAGCTCCCACTCTTCCAAGAGAGAATTTGCCTTATATAGATATACAGTACTGTATATAATACGTATTATATACATATATTAGGCGTAAACTGATTTATCCCAATAAAAGCCACAGGCTACGAGAGAACGAGTCACGCTTGTATTGTTATTCTTACGGTTTGAGGGAAAGGAAGTTCCAGATTGAGGGTTCCGGCCTGATGACTATAAAACAATGAATACTTGCCTGGCTTCTAAATCCTGGAATGTCTTAGTGTTAGTCTAGTTTTAGTCGACTCAATATCATAGGATTTTAGTCGACAAAATGTACAGCTGATTTAGTCGACTAAAATGTATTTTGGCAGGCCTTGATGCCGTCGTAATGACTGTTTTTACACTTGCTGAAAATAGCCAATCTACAAGCTCAGAATGCGTCACGCTGCGACGCGTTGTGAGCTTGTACATCGGCTATTTTCAGCACACAACCAAGTGTAAAATGACTTATACTGGATCTCTTCCGTCATAGTTTTAGTCGACGAAAACAACAACAAAGGGTCAATGGTTACACTCCCAAGAGTTACAAATGGATACATTAAGATTTTACTCAGGTGTAGCCGTGAACGGTACCTCAGGTGTAGCCGTGAACGGTACCCATGCTTTATTAGCTGTCATGCTTCCAGCTCTCTCGTTTCTTCTTCTTCCTCAAATCACAAACAAGAACAATGTCTGCATATAATATTAATAATGGATTGCATTTTTTATAGCACTTTTCTATGCACTACGTGCTTACTCAAAGCGCTTACAATGGTCCATTCATTCATACATTGGGAGGTGAAGCGGTCAACAGTCAACGCCTGCGTCCTCACTTTCCACATACACACACCAACGGTGGCAACCACTGGAGGCAATGTGAGGTTCAGTGCCTTGCCCAAGGACACTTCCACATGTGGACACAACCACTGGAGGCAATGTGAGGTTCAGTGCCTTGCCCAAGGACACTTCCACATGTGGACACAACCACTGGAGGCAATGTGGGGTTCTGTTCCTTGCCCAAGGACACTTCCACATGTGGACACAACCACTGGAGGCAATGTGGGGTTCAGTGTCTTGCCCAACCACTGGAGGCAATGTGGGGTTCAGTGTCTTGCCCAACCACTGGAGGCAATGTGGGGTTCAGTGTCTTGCCCAACCACTGGAGGCAATGTGGGGTTCAGTGCCTTGCCCAACCACTGGAGGCAATGTGGGGTTCAGTGCCTTGCCCAAGGACACTTCCACATGTGGACAGGAGGGGCCGGGATTCCAGCCGTCGACCCACGGATCATTGGACGACCTGCTCTACCTCCTATATGGGGCTCAGTGAGCCCCATATGCTGCATATGGCTTCAGAATACACAAAGAAACAAACTGAAACTGGTGCTAAACAGCACCAAGGCTTGTAATCATAGTGGAACCTCTTTCAGGATTATTCCAAAAATAGAATAGTAGATAACTCTAACTCAATGTCACCTCATGTCCCACAATAAAATAAACGGCCTAGTTCCACTTTATGCTTGCTTTCTGAGGGAGTTGTAGAACTTTCTGAACTCTGACCAGCATTACTTATCATGTCACACTCTGCACACGGTCTGGTCGTCCCCCTCCCTTCGGGCAGTCTGTGGCTGCGTAGTATTAATATTAACCCATTTTGGTGTTTTAAGCATTCTGTTCTACTTTCTACACCGAGTGCCGCACTACGAGCTTGTAGGTCTGCTATTTTTGAAAAGTTGTGAAAATGTGGTGCAAATCTTTGAATATATATTCTTTCAAAGCGAACGTCTTTAACTCAAATCTTTGCTTCTGGGGGGTCCCTGGAACAGCATATTGTTCATAACAGATGGGGGTCGGCGGCCAATTACATACATTTTTGGGGGCCCTTGACATGAACATGTTTGAGAACCACTGACATAGAAACATGGGTTTTTCAGAAAACTTTCAGAAATATTTAGAAGACATTTGTAGAATCGTTCCCAGGTCTAAATGGTTTAAGCTTCTTTATATAGCTGTGAGAATCATGAACTCTAGACCTTGAACTCTGACCTTTGCACTAGTGATCTGAGAGACTACACATGAACTCTGCATTATATGAACTTGAGCTGTGACACATGAACTTGAGCTGTGACACATGAACTTGAGCCAGGACATTAAAGCCGGAACATTATATGAACTTCAGCTGTGATGACACATGAACTGTTTATTTTTAATGCTGTTTATTAGTGCTGCTGCCCCGCTATATTAGTGGGTTGTGTAATTGCTTTTTTCGGGTTTTTTGCACTTTAGGTTTTATGTTTATTAAGTGTTTTTTAGATTAGTGGTTCCCAAAGTGCAGGAGTTCCAGGGGGTCCCCATGCAGCTAAATAATAGTTTGGAACCAAATGGACCCTTATGGGCCTGTAACACTGAGAGTGTACAAATGGACCCGTTAGTTAAATTAACATAGAGTTTACAATATAAATTGGGGTCCCAGAGATAGAAATGCCATTAAATGAGGGGTCTGTAGCCTAATGCATGTGAAACTGGGGGTCCTTGAAATTGAACGGGTTGAGAATCACTGCTAAGAGCCGTAACAATCTTCCCTTATGGGAGTCCTGGCATATCTTTTCAAATGGGGGGCTAATTAGTGCCCATACTGCTCACTGCCGGGTGAGCAGTATGGGTTAGCGCCCCAGCCTGTGTCCTCTGTGAGGAGGAAGCCCAACAAACCTCTGAGGCCTTTAGGAGGGCCATTATAATCCACCAATGCAGTGCCTGGTGCTGGGAGTCTGGTGCAACGCACAGGTCTTGGGCCTGGTGAGAGCAGGAGTGGACCTGGTGAGACATAGGGGCCCGGTCAGGAGTCAACCCACAGAGCCTACGTGATTGTGTGGCCTTGCTCATTCCCTGATGGACTGATCGAGGGTAGCTACTGGGACGTAAGTCGGGATTTGATCAACCCCAGCTGGGTCGCCTGAGTGAGGGGTATGTTGGTAGTAGACCCGAAACCCCGTTGACCTCAGGAAACATCACTGAGGATACGTCCCAGCCTCCCAGGTGCATCCTGTTGACCTCAGGAAACATCACTGAGGATACGTCCCACCCTGTTGACCTCAGGAAACATCACTGAGGATACGTCCCAGCCTCCCAGGTGCATCCTGTTGACCTCAGGAAACATCACTGAGGATACGTCCCAGCCTCCCAGGTGCATCCTGTTGACCTCAGGAAACATCACTGAGGATACGTCCCAGCCTCCCAGGTGCATCCTGTTGACCTCAGGAAACATCACTGAGGATACGTCCCAGGTGAAACCCTGTTGACCTCAGGAAACATCACTGAGGATACGTCCCAGCCTCCCTCCTTAATGACCTCAGGAAACATCACTGAGGATACGTCCCAGCCTCCCAGGGAAACATCACTGAGAATACGTCCCAGCCTCCCAGGGAAACATCACTGAGGATACGTCCCAGCCTCCCAGGGAAACATCACTGAGGATACGTCCCAGCCTCCCAGGGAAACATCACTGAGGATACGTCCCAGCCTCCCAGGTGCATCCTGTTGACCTCAGGAAACATCACTGAGGATACGTCCCAGCCTCCCAGGTGCATCCTGTTGACCTCAGGAAACATCACTGAGGATACGTCCCAGCCTCCCAGGGAAACATCACTGAGGATACGTCCCAGCCTCCCAGGTGCATCCTGTTGACCTCAGGAAACATCACTGAGGATACGTCCCAGCCTCCCAGGTGCATCCTGTTGACCTCAGGAAACATCACTGAGGATACGTCCCAGCCTCCCAGGTGCATCCTGTTGACCTCAGGAAACATCACTGAGGATACGTCCCAGCCTCCCAGGGAAACATCACTGAGGATACGTCCCAGCCTCCCAGGGAAACATCACTGAGGATACGTCCCAGCCTCCCAGGTGCATCCTGTTGACCTCAGGAAACATCACTGAGGATACGTCCCAGCCTCCCAGGTGCATCCTGTTGACCTCAGGAAACATCACTGAGGATACGTCCCAGCCTCCCAGGGAAACATCACTGAGGATACGTCCCAGCCTCCCAGGTGCATCCTGTTGACCTCAGGAAACATCACTGAGGATACGTCCCAGCCTCCCAGGTGCATCCTGTTGACCTCAGGAAACATCACTGAGGATACGTCCCAGCCTCCCAGGTGCATCCTGTTGACCTCAGGAAACATCACTGAGGATACGTCCCAGCCTCCCAGGGAAACATCACTGAGGATACGTCCCAGCCTCCCAGGGAAACATCACTGAGGATACGTCCCAGCCTCCCAGGTGCATCCTGTTGACCTCAGGAAACATCACTGAGGATACGTCCCAGCCTCCCAGGTGCATCCTGTTGACCTCAGGAAACATCACTGAGGATACGTCCCAGCCTCCCAGGTGCATCCTGTTGACCTCAGGAAACATCACTGAGGATACGTCCCAGCCTCCCAGGTGCATCCTGTTGACCTCAGGAAACATCACTGAGGATACGTCCCAGCCTCCCAGGGAAACATCACTGAGGATACGTCCCAGCCTCCCAGGTGCATCCTGTTGACCTCAGGAAACATCACTGAGGATACGTCCCAGCCTCCCAGGGAAACATCACTGAGGATACGTCCCAGCCTCCCAGGGAAACATCACTGAGGATACGTCCCAGCCTCCCAGGTGCATCCATGAGATGTATTCTTTAGTTATAGTGTCAATTTGGGGGTCCTTGACATGAAAAAGTTGAGGAACCCTGAGTAAACAAATGTCGTTCGTAATGACAATACAACTCCTTGAACCTAGAGTAGTGCAGTCTGCAGGCGCTACAGGTTGCTGTTACAGATACAAAACACCACAAGTCATTCTCCAACATCTGATTAAACTCCCCAGGCTCTTCCCAAGCATCTTTCTCATGTCTGGCTATTATCAATAAGTAAAATGCTGCTAGTATCAGCAGGAGAAATATGGGTCAGGCGTGCAGGGACTGCCAACAGCTGATTGGTTGTGCATATAGCAGCAGCAGCGGCCAGGAGAAATAATGGCACAGAGAATGCAAGCAGAACTGGGAAATAACGATAATATTATGTCACCCCAAAACTAGGGCTGACCTTCGATTCCGTATTTGATGATCGATTCCCGCGTTTCGAACGTCGACGCTTCGAAACGTCAACGGGGGGGGGGGGGGGGGGGGGGGGGGGGTGCGCGCGCGAGCAGTGACTCTTTGGCTTAAACAACGATATAGCGGAGAGAAAGGCATGCTTGTATTGGTCTCATTTATTTTAAACAATAAGCAACAACTGTAGCAGGCTTGCAGCCTTCATGAAAGCAGTGACGCACAAATAATTTGGCTTAATAAAACATCCGACCGTAACAAGTCAACTGCCTGAAACAGGCATTACCTCTCCATCAAATAAAAATATATATAATCCAAACTCCTCTGTCAATTGTAAACGAACGGTAACATGAATGAACTTTTCAAGCCTGACACTTGTCAGAAATAAAATCAACCACGGTTGATTTGATTGATCATAAAGTTAATGTGACTGTGAGTGTGCGTATGGGAAAAAATATATAAACTTCACAGATTATAGATCACTTGGAATTATAACAATCTGAGTATTGCCTGAATAATGCCACTAGTGAAATCCCATTTTTTTATCGACATGCGATGCCGATGGAGAAATCCCACATAGTTAAATTTACCTAGTCATGCTGCATGCGCTGTTGGTCGATGAAGAATTATAATCCAAGGTTTGTCAATCATATTATGGTTTATGGTTGAAAGTAAACCATAATATTAAAGTAAACTCTAAGAAGAGATCTGCAGACTGCAGTGCAGAATGCATGCAGCTCCACTTGCTAATTGAGTTGACATTTGCGCAACTTCACTGCATTACAGTAATTAGTTATTTGCCAGCACCTGCTCCAATATAGGCCTAAATCAAACTTTATTTATATAGCACATTTAAAACAATAAAAGCTGACCAAAGTGCTGTAGGCCTGCAGGCTGAAACAAGTGGAGCATCGCATCACCATCGGCGCAAAAAAAAAAAGCATAATTAAAAGACAAAACACAGGCAAATAGTATATGCTACATTATTACAATAATACGATCAGGTGCAATTAAATGCCAAAGAGAAAAGGTGTTTTGGTCTGGGTCTGTAGGAGCAAAAAATATCAATTCTTCGGTGCACTGAGCGCACTCACCATGTGAATCCAAGCAGCGTAATGGCTCATCGATAAAAGTTGAGATTTTATAGTGGCATTATTCAGGCAATACTCAACAGATTGTTATAATTCCAAGTGATCTATAATCTGTGAAGTTTATATTTTCATTTTCGTGTAAGTAATGTTTTTATATGACTTATCAAACAAGGTAGCCTATATTTAATGTCCACTGAGCTGTGGTGCATGCGCTTGCCTTCCTTGTTAACACGGGGAAAGAGGAGGCGTTGCGAGGTGCTGCGAGGCGCAAGCATGGCTCGCGGACCAAATGGGGCCGTCTCGCGGACCAAAAGCGGACGCTTTTTTTTAAATTACTATTCGATTCAAAATTTAAAAATCGATTCCCGTGCGTATCGATTGAACGTCGATTAATCGATTTTTTTGGGTCAGCCCTACCCAAAACCACCGATATTGTCAAGCCTTCTCTAGACATCCATGATCATAGGTTTTCAACGTCTCCTCTTAAAACACAATCAGCGCCGGGATTCCTTCAAAATAGGAGCTCTGGGGTGCTGGAAAGACATGGCCGCTTTTACTCTGAAACCCACGACCCGGAAACAATACGGAAAAAAATATTTGCTTTACACTGCTAGCTTACATTGCTATTGTTTTAATGTATACGATATATACAGTATGATCCAAAAAGCGTTCATATTTTGCGGGAGAGACGGATGAGGAGCAGAAATGAAGCGCTAGTATATCCGTCAGCTCAAGACCACGGAGAGCGCACTGGATTAGGAGAGACAAGGCATTTTTTCTGCCACGCTAACAGCTAAGTCAACGGTAAGCTAACATGAGCCGAGAGTGTAGCATACGGTGGTCGAAAGTCGAACTGAAAAAAAAAAGAAGGAAAAAATGCAGAATATTCTTCTCTCGCCTGGTATCATCATTGAGGATGCGACGTCTACAGACGTCGTATGCACCCGACTGTTCGATTCCCTATGACGTTCTCAGACGTCCTATGTAGTACGCTACGTACGGAATGTGTTAAAGGACCACTTCACCACTTTTCAATGTTCATGATAAAATAAAATAAATTGTCCTACTCTGTGTCTCATTGGAGGGCAGTTCAGAAAACCGTCCACCAGTGACACCATCGATGGAGAATCCATGGAGAATCCAAGCTAATAGAAATGGCAGGCTTTCTATTCCTGTTGCAATGCGTTCTCACGATAATAAAACATCGAAATACAGGTATTTGGCCTGGTCCGGTTTAGCGGTAATCCAGCATGACACTGTGTTGCAGGTTCGAGTCCCGATCCGAACAACTTTACTGTGATCTATCAATAAAGTCCAGTTCCTGGTTGTGTCTCAGCCAATCACAATCTTAGCCAGAGAGAGAGAGACAGAGAGGCATTGCTGCTGAAGAATCTTTATGTTACTGCAGTGCCTATTTATCACCTCAAATGTCTTCAGATGCATATTTTACTTCACTGTCCAAAATTAAAATGGGAATGCAACTCATCCACCTCTAAATGGCAATAGTTCAGCACATGCCACCATAGATTTGTTCCATTTCTTTAGAACGAGAGTTCTAAAATCATCTGTCTTAAATCATGATCACAATGTTATCAATTAAAAACGTATGAACTTGTGAAAAATAAGTCAAATCAGCACTTGGCCTTCAATGAGTTTTAATGCAGCATCCGGCATTCAGAACAGAGTGGTGGCCCTGTAGTAGCGTCTCCATGAAGACCATCTCTCTAGACCGATTCAGAGCTACGCAGCTGAATCCGTCAGCAACTCCCAGTTCGTTGTTAGTAGGAATGTCAACAAAGACGCACCACCGGAAGAAGAGGGCCGAGGGAGAGTGAACGGGCCAAACATCCGGTCTCTACACACGGACCCAAAGGCAAACCCAAGAGCCTTACCGTGTTGTGGCAGTCGTCGTTGACCAGCTGCAGCAGTCGTCTCTCCAACACCTCCAGAGACGGCTGGAGGGACACGCTCAGTCTGTCCAGGGTGTAGGACCATGAGTCCAGCAGCTGGGGTCTCAGGAGAGCGTCTCCTACAGGCCAGATAGAAGACGGAAAAGAATCATCCACACGTACGAGATAGCATTATGGCATCTATTACTGTGTGTGTGTGTGTGTGTGTGTGTGTGTGTGTGTGTGTGTGTGTGTGTGTGTGTGCACATGCGTGCGTGCGTGCGTCCATGCGTGCGTGTGCCTGTGAGCGTGTGTGTCCCACAAACCCACATGCCCTCTCTAAGCCATCCTTTGTCACGACCAGTAGAAACATACTGTATAGCTTTTTCTTAAGTTGGATGAAGAAACCAATATATACCCGTTTTGGCAGTATAAGTGTTTTGCGGGCTATAGGCTCGGTGGGTTAGTTAGGGTCAGTATAGGTGTTTTGCAGGCTATAGGCTATGGGTTAGTTAGGGTCAGTATAGGTGTTTTGCAGGCTATAGGCTATGGGTTAGTTAGGGTCAGTATAGGTGTTTTGCAGGCTATAGGCTATGGGTTAGTTAGGGTCAGTATAGGTGTTTTGCAGGCTATAGGCTCGGTGGGTTAGTTAGGGTCAGTATAGGTGTTTTGCAGGCTAGGCTCGGTGGGTTAGTTAGGGTTAGTGTAGGTGTTTTGCAGGCTAGGCTCGGTGGGTTAGTTAGGGTCAGTACAGGTGTTTTGCAGGCTATAGGCTATGGGTTAGTTAGGGTCAGTATAGGTGTTTTGCAGGCTAGGCTCGGTGGGTTAGTTAGGGTCAGTATAGGTGTTTTGCAGGCTAGGCTCGGTGGGTTAGTTAGGGTTAGTGTAGGTGTTTTGCAGGCTAGGCTCGGTGGGTTAGTTAGGGTTAGTGTAGGTGTTTTGCAGGCTAGGCTCGGTGGGTTAGTTAGGGTTAGTGTAGGTGTTTTGCAGGCTAGGCTCGGTGGGTTAGTTAGGGTTAGTGTAGGTGTTTTGCAGGCTAGGCTTGGTGGGTTAGTTAGGGTTAGTGTAGGTGTTTTGCAGGCTAGGCTCGGTGGGTTAGTTAGGGTTAGTGTAGGTGTTTTGCGGGCTATAGGCTCGGTGGGTTAGTTAGGGTCAGTATAGGTGTTTTGCAGGCTATAGGCTCGGTTGGTTAGTTAGGGTTAGTGTAGGTGTTTTGCAGGCTAGGCTCGGTGGGTTAGTTAGGGTTAGTGTAGGTGTTTTGCAGGCTAGGCTCGGTGTGTTAGTTAGGGTCAGTGTAGGTGTTTTGCGGGCTATAGGCTCGGTGGGTTAGTTAGGGTCAGTATAGGTGTTTTGCGGGCTATAGGCTCGGTGCTTTGACTGCATTTCAATGCCTTAATTATAGTCTCTGTCAGCTGGATTTGCTGTGAGCCTCCGAAACTCCATCTGAATTAGTGCTCCATTGATTTGCTGTGAGCTAGCTGCCCAATACCCACTGAAATATTTAAAAGACAGCAAGAGAGGGAGGGTGGAGAGAGAAAGAGCGAACGAGAGAGAGGTTGGGGTTGATACGAGTTCTTGGGACAAAACAACCACAAAACAGCCTCCAATTGGATGCGTGTGAACTTTATCCGATCCAATTGAGAGGTAAAGCACTTCCAGCCCAACGGATGCAGTGGAAGGGCCTTCGCAATCACCACCTCCAGTCCACAACAGAGCGGGAAAGAAAAAAAGAAAATAGCGGGTGTGATTGTAATCTCTTCAAAGTGTAATGTACTGTAGCCGTCGCAGCGTTTCATTGAGACCCCTTGTCTCTGGGAGGGGAGGTGGACGGCTCTGTATATGCACTGTGAATAGCAAGTCGGCAGCTTAGGTCTCGGCTTGCTCACAGACCCGGAAAATGGAGGGGATTTGGCCCGCCAACATATAGCTCTCGCCGACTCCCAATGATTGTGTCTGCACTGTCAGACTTCATTACATTCACTGCTTGGAAACGTACTTCTAAGTACACTGCATTTCAATTTCTGATAGACCAAAGTCCCCCTGCAGTAAAGGCTGGCATTTTCAAGCTATTTTATGCATGGCATAATGTTATAGACAGCAAACTGTGTCTAATGTTTTTTTTATTGCTTTCAGGTGAGGTCGTTCCTACTAATCCTGTGTCCTGGAGTGGCATCTTTCAGGTGCGTCAGACAGGTAGGGTTGCACAATTACTCGAAAGTAATGGAAAAGTCCTGAATGATTCCATGGTCTTGAATTGAAGCGCGGCACTCGGGTTCAAACGTCCTATTTGGTCAGATGTTGCACCTTGACCTCCATCTCCTCAGCGGTACACGAGTGTTGACGACCAGAACAATATCGTACAACCCATCTCCCCATCCAGCAGGCTCACAGAGGAAGAACAACATCACAGAGGACTTTTCATAACATTTGGCCGTATAGCAACTAGAACGGACAATGAGCAACAAAAGCATTCTTTCCGTGCCGTGCATGCATGCGCACAACATAGTTGCGTTCGGTGCCTCCTTCAATGAACACATAATTGAAGGAATCTGATACCCTGACATGTTTTCAGTAGGAATGCATTGTGTTTGAGCGATGGATGATGAGCGATTAGATTAGAAAAAACTAAACCGGATGAGAGCGGATTAGGTGGATGAGATGAGATGATGAGATGAGATTCAATTTATTGTCAATGTACAGTACAAGTACAGCACAGCGAAAGGTATTTTCGCATCTCACCAATGGTGCAAACATGTCAGTAGGTGGTTCTGCAGGATTTTCCGTGCAGGTGTTTCGTCTGCCTTTGTTTTGCGTTGTCTTTCCTTTCACACAAATGTTCTTATCAGTACGAGACGGCATGAAATGCATTATTACATTTCAAAAAGCATCTCTCCTCCATAATAGCTGCAATAAAACACAGTGCAGTTCATCTAGAAGGGAAAGTGTTTTCATCAAGCTGAAGGTCATATATTGTGAAAATGTGCAGACTGAATTATCACCTCAAACTCAACTCAACTCTATAGCACCACATTTAATAAATGAAATAAAAACACCCCCACCTCCATCCTTGGAGCCTTCACTGGGTGACAAAAGTCTCCACTTTTCTCTCAAGAAGGTGACAAAAGTCTCCACTTTTCTCTCAAGAAAAGAGAAAAAACAAACCAACAAAAGAAAACAAAAAATTGTCCAGGCTGATAAAGTGACAGTAAAGGTGGTTGCACACTGGACATCTAAAAATCAGAAAAACGCAGCAGTGTGCAGGGACCTGTATTTACAAAGTACCTAGTGCTACTGTATCTTATGTATAAATTCTAGGGCTGTCAAAATTAGTGAGTTAACTGAGTTAATTAAATTGTGAAATTAATCAGATTATAAAAATGTAACGCAATTAATCCATGCTTGGATGACTCGCCCCATAAATCCCATCCACACTGCACTATCTAGCCCTATCTGGATGAGAAAAAAACACAAGTTGGTTATTGCCATAAGAGACTTCACATAGGCAGCGGCTCAAATCACATAGCACGACAACGGGGTGAGAGACAGAGAAACACCATCCTGCCATACTTTTTTGTTATAAAGAATGAAAACATACATTATGTATAGTTAAATGTATATCCGCCTTCTGTCATTTATCTTATCATTCCCACAACACTATACAGAAAAACATGGCGTATTTTGGACATAGTTCGAATGGTGATTAATCATGATGAATTCTTCTTTAAGCTGTGATTAATCTGATTAAAAGTTTTAATCGTTTGATAGCCCTAATAAATTCACAAAACCTGTGTCTGCCTGTGCGGGTCCTGGGCATAACTAGGGCACCGTCTGAGAATGGATACCACGGCTGCTCTGGAAGTGTAACCAGTACAACATGCATTGTTCCTGCTCTGGAAGTGTAACCAGTACAACATGCATTGTTCCTGCTCTGGAAGTGTAACCAGTACAACATGCATTGTTCCTGCTCTGGAAGTGTAACAAGTACAACATGCATTGTTCCTGCTCTGGAAGTGTAACCAGTACAACATGCATTGTTCCTGCTCTGGAAGTGTAACCAGTACAACATGCATTGTTCCTGCTCTGGAAGTGTAACCAGTACAACATGCATTGTTCCTGCTCTGGAAGTGTAACCAGTACAACATGCATTGTTCCTGCTCTGGAAGTGTAACCAGTACAACATGCATTGTTCCTGCTCTGGAAGTGTAACCAGTACAACATGCATTGTTCCTGCTCTGGAAGTGTAACCAGTACAACATGCATTGTTCCTGCTCTGGAAGTGTAACCAGTACAACATGCATTGTTCCTGCTCTGGAAGTGTAACCAGTACAACATGCATTGTTCCTGATCTGGAAGTGTAACCAGTACAACATGCATTGTTCCTGCTCTGGAAGTGTAACCAGTACAACATGCATTGTTCCTGCTCTGGAAGTGTAACCAGTACAACATGCATTGTTCCTGCTCTGGAAGTGTAACCAGTACAACATGCATTGTTCCTGCTCTGGAAGTGTAACCAGTACAACATGCATTGTTCCTGCTCTGGAAGTGTAACCAGTACAACATGCATTGTTCCTGCTCTGGAAGTGTAACCAGTACAACATGCATTGTTCCAGGAGGCCAGAGGCTGTTTATAAATAACCCATCGATTGTAATATCTATTCTATTGTTATTAGTCTGTAGTAACGGGTAGACTGGAGAGGTATTTTGACCATCAGTCGACCTTGAGGCTTAATCAGGATTTTGGCCAGGACTAGACTGAGCTGTGGACATGTTTATGTTTCTATGTATGTAATCGTATTTTCTTTTCGGTTTTGTGTTATGTCAAATGTGCGTAGGCCTATATGTGTCGCATACGAGGTCGCTGGGTCGCAAGACAAATTTCAGTGCAAACTGACAATAAAGTAATATGCCATGCCATACAGCACTCAGTGGAGGGAAAAAAAATGTGATTGTTTTACTTAAGTAAGAGCATTGCATTTAGCATTTTAAGATATTATTTTTTAGGAAACAGGGAGAGAGAGAGAGATACCGGGGAGGACACGCAGCAAAGAGTCGTCGGGGATCGGTAGTCCGCGTCGTGTCATGCGAGGCCTCAAGTAGCGTACCTGGCGCTGCTATATTACTACAGCATAATGGTACCAGGGGCTGCTATATTACTACAGCATAATGGTACCAGGGGCTGCTATATTACTACAGCATAATGGTACCAGGGGCTGCTATATTACAACAGCATAATGGTACCAGGGGCTGCTATATTACAACAGCATAATGGTACCAGGGGCTGCTATATTACTACAGCATAATGGTACCAGGGGCTGCTATATTACTACAGCATAATGGTACCAGGGGCTAATATATTACAACAGTATAATGGTACCAGGGGCTGCTATATTACTACAGCATAATGGTACCAGGGGCTGCTATATTACAACAGCATAATGGTACCAGGGGCTGCTATATTACTACAGCATAATGGTACCAGGGGCTGCTATATTACTACAGCATAATGGTACCAGGGGCTGCTATATTACTACAGCATAATGGTACCAGGGGCTGCTATATTACTACAGCATAATGGTACCAGGGGCTGCTATATTACTACAGCATAATGGTACCAGGGGCTGCTATATTACTACAGCATAATGGTACCAGGGGCTGCTATATTACTACAGCATAATGGTACCGCAGGCGCTGCTATATTAAAACAGCATAATGGTACCAGGGGCTGCTATATTACTACAGCATAATGGTACCAGGGGCTGCTATATTACTACAGCATAATGGTACCAGGGGCTGCTATATTACTACAGCATAATGGTACCAGGGGCTGCTATATTACAACAGCATAATGGTACCAGGGGCTGCTATATTACTACAGCATAATGGTACCAGGGGCTGCTATATTACTACAGCATAATGGTACCAGGGGCTGCTATATTACTACAGCATAATGGTACCAGGGGCTGCTATATTACTACAGCATAATGGTACCAGGGGCTGCTATATTACTACAGCATAATGGTACCAGGGGCTGCTATATTACTACAGCATAATGGTACCAGGGGCTGCTATATTACTACAGCATAATGGTACCGCAGGCGCTGCTATATTAAAACAGCATAATGGTACCCGGCGCTGCTATATTACTACAGCATAATGGTAACACGTACCAGTGGGACATGTCCCACGTACCAGCACAGGTACACGTACCAGTGGGACATGTCCCGCATACCGGCATAGGTGCACGTACCAGTGGGACATGCTTCACGTACCGGCATAGGTGCATGTACCATATTAGACGTACCAGTGGAACACGTACCAGCATAGGTACACGTTAGTGAGACGTGTCCCGCGTACCAGTGGGACATGTCCCCCATAGCAGTGGGAAGTGTCCCGCGTACCAGTGGGACATGTCCCCCATAGCAGTGGGAAGTGGCCCGCGTACCAGTGGGACATGTCCCCCATAGCAGTGGGAAGTGGCCCACGTACCAGTGGGACATGTCCCCCATAGCAGTGGGAAGTGGCCCACGTACCAGTGGGACATGTCCCCCATAGCAGTGGGAAGTGGCCCGCGTACCAGTGGGACATGTCCCCCATAGCAGTGGGAAGTGGCCCGCGTACCAGTGGGACATGTCCCCCATAGCAGTGGGAAGTGTCCCGCGTACCAGTGGGACATGTCCCCCATAGCAGTGGGAAGTGGCCCACGTACCAGTGGGACATGTCCCCCATAGCAGTGGGAAGTGGCCCACGTACCAGTGGGACATGTCCCCCATAGCAGTGGGAAGTGGCCCGCGTACCAGTGGGACATGTCCCCCATAGCAGTGGGAAGTGGCCCACGTACCAGTGGGACAAGCACAGGTACATTGTACCAGTGGTTGGGAAGAACTGTGCTATAAACCACATTTTGAAAGTATGCTTAAGAAACTAAAGTGCGGTTTCTAAAGAAGCATGAGTCGCTGCCACGGTATTAGATCACGGCGAGGTGGTATTTAATTTGTGAATGTTCGTTCCACCTCGCTAGACGCAAAGATTTATTAGCCGTTATAGATCACTTAGCCATCATTACTGCAATCTGTATGCTAAAGTGAACCGGCCGTCCCCGACTGGCCTTAGGCTGCTTCACTGATACACCTTCATCTATAAATCAATCTTTCGTCAGCTCCCTCGCTTCACACTTCACTATATCACGTCGAACCCATCTCACGGCCCATGATAACAGGACGATTTAACTGCCTCATCAGTGCCCAAAAAAAAGGGTCTTCATGTACTCTGCTCGAGCCCTCTACCTGGAATGAACTTCAATAAACTTTGAAACTGTCGGTTTTCATTACAGCATCTAAGCTCAGTGGTTTTCAAAGTGCTGTCCAGGGAACTCTCAAGTGGCGTCTTTTGCACACTCTCAGTCTGTGACGTAGACTCTGTGGGGGCGGCGGGGCTCGAGCCCCCATGAGGAATTAGACCTGAATAAATATATATACTGTATATATATTCGCCTCGGTTCGTCCCATTTGTACCGTGCCAGGTCGCGCCGCGCCCGTTCGCGCAATCCTCGTCTTTGCATTGACTTTGTATGTAATCACGCCGCTCTAACCATCCAAGTCTGAATGCACCTTAACACCTCTTGTGTCCATAGGTCGCATTCACTATGAAAACCTGCATCTCCCGTCCGTCAGTTAGTTAGTCACCCACGCCTCCATATATGGCCACGCCTCGTGATATCACGCCTCCATATATGGTCACGCCTCGTGACATCACGCCTCTAAACAAATGTGTTTAAGTTCAGGAGACTTCAGAAAAAATCAGTTCTCCTGAATGCGGCATTCGTGGTCTGGAGAGGGCAGTTGTTTTACAGACGGGTAAAAGGGCAGGGGCCGAAGCCCCCTTTGATGTGCATGTAAATGGTAAATGGTGCATTTATATAGCGCATCCAAGGCGCATCCAAGGCGCCTTACATAGATGTGCATCAATTCACCCATTCACACACACATTCATACACCGATGGCGGCGGAAACCATGCATGCAAGGGACCAACCAGCACATCGGGAGCAATTAGGGGTTCAGTCAAGGACACTTCGACACCAACTCTGGGGGAGCCCGGGTTCGAACAAGCAACCTTGCGGTTACCATCCAGCCACTCTACCCCTGAGCCACCGCCGCCCCACATGTCCCTGCCACCCAACAACAACATGTACCTGTTGGAGAGGGCGTCAGTCCTGGGATGTCCTGGTGGCCAGACACCAGCATGTTCTCTGGCAGGAGATGCATCACAGGGCCCAGGGCAGGGTGGCCTTTCACCACACAGTCCAAATGAGCTCCATCCATGACATTCAGGATATTGCCGTCTGAGAGAAAGAAAAAATAAAAGAAATAAAAGAACATGACTTCTTCATCTGAACTACTCACATCACATTAGTGGGGGACATTGTGGTAATGAGGTGGCGGTGTGTGTCAGTCTGCCGACGGATGCCCATGCACCATTATCGTTATGGAGGACATATGGTGGCAGCACAACCAACTATAACCGCCCACTCACTCACACACCAAAACAAGTGTCACCTCTCCATTCGGCGCTTCCTAGGCTAATATTGATGTGAGAGTTGTTGGTATATCGCGTGCAACGCGCAAACAATGCCATTTTTCAATATTCCATTTGGCTGTCGGCGACCTAGGTGTGATGCTCCATTAACGGGGGCTGAGGGTGGGGGGGGTGGGCATGTCATTTGCGACACAAAAATGACGACCGTTCAGACGATGAGCTGCGAGATATGAGCAATGGGGTAGACATTGTCATCGTTCAAACGGGTCACCTGGTGACAGGCGTCGACCCGCGCCAATTCCTTTCATAAGCGCGGAGCGAGAGAGAGCGGGGCGGTTTGGAAACGAAACGAGGCGCGGCTACGTGTGCGCGCTGGCTTCACCCAGGCCCCAAGCACCGCCGCAAACAATCATTCAATCATTCAACGCCGACAGCATTCATAATTACACCTTCAACGACAACAGTGACAATCATTAAGCCATTCCGGACGGGAACCCCTTTTGGTATTTTGCCGTTACTTTAGCCGTTGAAAAATAGCAGATCTATAAGCTCATAGCGGGGCATAGAGTGCCGCCATACGAGCCTGTAGATCTGCTATTTTTGAAAAATCGTGAAAATGTGAAGCAGATCTTTGAATATATAATTATTTCAGAGCAGACGTTTTTAACTCAAATCCTTGCTTCTGGAGGGATCCCTGGAAAAAATAAATTCAGATGGGGGTCGGCGGCCAAATACAATTTCTGGGGTCCTTGACATGAAATACCGGTAGTTTAAAAGCCACCGATATAGAAACACTTTCAGAAAACTGTCCTGATTTATTTAAAAGACATTCTGTAGAATCTGGCCTGTGGCTGATTCTAAAAACGCCTTCTAAATCCTGACCTAAGTTTTATGAAAAACTTCAAACATAACATATATAGCAGCATGATTTCTTTGTAATTTTTCATTACTGTACATACTGTAACTGTAGAGAACCCCAAGAAGGGAAGGGTTACAAAAAGGGGTTCCCACCTATAATGGGTTAAGGGAACCCCTTTTGGTGTTTAAGTATTATGTTGTACTTTAGCTGTTGAAAAATAGCAGATCTACAAGCTCATAGCGCTGCACAGAGTGCCGCGCCTTGAACTTGTAGGTCTGCTATTTTTTTTAAATCTTTTTAAGTAAAATATTTGCTTCTGGGGGAGGGGTCCCTGGAACTACATATTTTCAGATGGGGGTCGGCGGCCAATTTCATAAGACATCTTCATGTCCTTGACATGAAGATGTTTGAGGTCTAAGTGGGTTAAGGAGAGCTCCATTCACTGGATGGATCTGCAACGGGACTCATTATACGCCATACAGAACGAGTGGGCGTGGTCGAGGAGGCGAAACGCCGTGCAGAATGTGGTGTTTTTGGCCTCATAATAACGGTATAAACAAAAGATGTGTGATGATAGTGGCTGGCTGGAATCTCTCCCGTCCTGCAACGTGACTCACTTCCATCATGACACCATCAGCAGCTCTGAGCTCTTTAGTAGAGTCATTTAAATGGTGAAAACAAAACATACAGATATCTCTCTCTCTCACACACACACACACACACACACACACACACACACACACACACACACACACAGTAATCAAGGTCAGTAAAAGTGGACACATAGTCATAGTTTTGAAAGAAATGTAATAAAATCCTGTGCTAAGAGAGAATCATATGGATCAAGTCCTCCTCCTGAATACAATACATAAAATATTTAAACATGAGCTCCAGTCTGAGAAAGATCGCACAGAGAAAGATCCAGAGACTAAGTTCAATGCCAAGGATAGTGGAGAAGACTGACAAGGGCTCCAATTAATTATACCCCCTGATGAAGACCCCATACCGGATTATTATTATTTTTTGTATTGCCGTCTTGACGTGTAGTAATGTTCCAAGGCTTACATAGAGTTTGTGATCAAAGACCCGTCACTGGGCCGTGGTTCAGCGGCCCAGGCACCTTGGCTGGTAGTCCAGTCTGGCAGTGTGTCGTGGGTTCGACTCCTGATCCCGACGGCCTTTGCTGCATGTCACCCCCCCCCCCCCCCCATCATCTCTCTCCCCATTTCCTGTCAGCCTGCTGTCTATCCATCTATAAAAAAATAAAATAAAGGAAAAAGCCACAGCTAGTGCCCTGCTCCGCAAACAAAAACTAAATCGACTTAGTCCTCATTGGTTCCAAATCCACACTCACCAAGCAACCCAGTTTCAACCTCACAACTCCTCAGGTTAAGAAGAGTCTGGATGTCGTCCTCGATAGCACCCTACAGTATATGATTCCACACCCACATCACCAACACCATCCGGCCCGCCTATATACTTCCCCCTCAGAAATATCAACCGCCTCCGGCCCTCCGCCCCTCACTCACTCCCAACAGTGCCATAAGCTCCAACTGGTCCAGAACGCTGCAGCACAAATCATCTCCAGAACCCCATGTATCTTATCACCCCTTGTTTTACACCAACTCCACTGGCTCCCATCGAACACTGTTTTACACCAACTCCACTGGCTTCCTATCGAACACTGTTTTACACAAACTCCACTGGCTTCCTATAGAACACTGTTTTACACCAACTCCACTGGCTTCCTATCGAACACTGTATTACACCAACTCCACTGGCTTCCTATTGAACACTGTTTTACACCAACTCCACTGGCTTCCTATTGAACACTGTTTTACACCAACTCCACTGGCTTCCTATCGAACACTGTTTTACACCAACTCCACTGGCTTCCTATTGAACACTGTTTTACACCAACTCCACTGGCTTCCTATCGAACACTGTTTTACACCAACTCCACTGGCTTCCTATCGAACACTGTTTTACACCAACTCCACTGGCTTCCGCTTCCCATCGAACACTGTTTTACACCAACTCTACTGGCTTCCCATCGAACACTGTTTTACACCAACTCTACTGGCTTCCTATCGAACACTGTTTTACACCAACTCCACTGGCTTCCTATGGAACACTGTATTACACCAACTCCACTGGCTTCCTATTGAACACTGTTTTACACCAACTCCACTGGCTTCCCATTAAATGCCGCAGTGACTATAAGATCCTCCTTCATACATTCAAGGCCATCCATAACCCCCCCATACCTGTCTGACCTTGTTCACGTCGACAAACTTTTTCATGTCAAGGACCCCCAAAATGACACTCATTAGCCTGCGGACCCCCCATTAGAAAACATATGCCAGGGACGCCCATAAGAGAAGCGTTTCAGTGATGTTCAACTGTTTTCATTTCAAGGATCCCCCAGTTGGATATGCAACAGGCTATACGGACTCCCATGTAATGGCATTTCTATCTCTGAGACCCAGATTTATATTGTAAAATCAATGTTAATTTAACTCCGAGAGTGTTCAAATGGAACCAAATTTGATTCCATTTGTACACTCTCAGAGTTACAGACCCATAAGGGTCCATTTGGTTCCAAACTATCATCTGGCTGCAGACCCCCTGGAACTCCCTCAAGGACCCCTAGTGGTCCCCGGACCACACTTTGGGAACCAATGTCTTAGGTCTGCCTCCTCCATCAAACTGAAAGTCCTCCCTGCCCGTCTGTTCACCATGGGGTCAAGAGCTTTCAGCCGCTTGGCCCTTCACCTCACCCCGTATGTAAGAAACATGGACTCAATCACCACATTTCAAACCCACCTCAAAACCCACCTGTTTAGGCAGGATATGGCTAACCTCTGTGTTTTCTGCTACAACGTTGTATTTTTTGCTTTTGCTTTTAAACTGTGTTTTGTATCCATTGTTTTAAAGCGTGAGACTGATGGATCAGATAAATACAAGGTGAGGTTGGTAGCAAAAGGCTGAAGGCAGGGGAAGAGACATTCTCAACCAAAGCAGATTTGACAAGCGTGAGAGTGATCATGCAATAGACAGCACAGGAGGAATTAGTCCTGCTGCAAATGGATGTAAAGACAGACTATTTGAATGCACCGATTGATTGCAAAATCCAGCTGACCACTGTGTGTATACAAAAGAGAAACATGAGAATATGATGACGCATGGCAATTATCATAGCAGCTAACAATTAAGGGTGTACTCAACAGTGTGAAAATGATGCTGGTAGGCTAAAGAAAGATACTAAGGCCCCCATTAACCACTTCCATTTTACACTGGGGTAATACATAAATTGGCCTCGCTCTGCGCACAATGGTATTATGAAAGCCTTATCGTCCCGTGTTGAACGCACACACATATGGCATATGGCGTTCCTGAATATTTTAGCATTGTGGGAGTGTCCATATGTTAATTATTTTCTCTTTGCGCAATTTGCTATTAAGCCCCTTGACTTAAAAACACTCCGCGCATAACGATTAGACGTGGGTCTGACCACCTCATAAACGCAAAAAGCAATGTTTGATTTTACACTTGAGCGTCTCTGGGAGGCTGCTGGAGTGTTGCCAAGTCTGTTTATTATAAGCGGCTTCTTTTTCTGTAAAGTTGCTTGTAAATATTGGTAGTTGTGGTTGCTTTTCTTGTTTCTAAAGTGGTTATTTGGGCTTTTCTCCTAATGTTGTTTAAACCAGTGATCCTCACACAGCACATTCCCATGTCAAGGATCCCCATATGAATGCATTTGCCCAACTAAGGACGGCTAATCCAAAAATGTAATTACATTTTTCCAAGATTACTTTTGAAAATAGCAGATCTACCAGCTCACAATGCATCACATTCATTCATTAAAACTATGAACTCTGACTGCAGGCGGATATATAATGATCATTATAACAATGTGCAAGAAAATATTTAAAAAGATGGAAGAATTTTATATTTGTGGACAATCAAAATATGTTTTTTATTTTAATGTGGTGTCATTAAAATTAATCTGGATATGGCAGACTCACTATCTAGAAAATAAAAACATGGCACTTCATTTAAAATAGGTTACAGACCCCTGTTATTATGCGCTTATTTGGGATTATTTTTATAGACCTATTTACTTGTTTCAACAGCTCTTTGGATGCGTCTTTTTTTTGTAAAATGTTGAGATTAGAAACGGCCATAATTCTTTCATTTCTCAACCTTAAAAAAATATAAAAACATCTCCATAATCCTTGGGAAGTTTCCTTTCATACGCTGTATCACACCCGATTCAAGTCTTCTTCAATAAAATGCTACGAGCGAAGACCATATACCATCACGGGCCACAGCATTACGCACCACGCATTCAACTCATTACTCATTTCAAATATAATATAATTATAATTTAAATTAAAATAAATTTTTACTGGTGTTTCTCAATAGAAACAAATTATTTTGAGGCATAAAGGTGACAGCATGCAGTGCAAAACGATTTATAGGAATAATTAACCCAAATGTGACAAAGTCATATGTCATGTCTTCTATGGTGCCAGCCTGAAGAAATGTAATATAACGATCCCCAAAGTGCGCATTCCGTGTGTGACATCAGCTGACTGGTAAAGAGAATAGTACGGACATGTTGATTGGGTACGTCTCAAACACGCCTTAAACACACCCATGACTAATTCAAGGCCGTTTCGCACAATCCACGGGGTGTCAAAAGCGCTTCTTAACATGCCCAAAATTGCTATATGACATACCCCACGCCCCCAGCTCTAAAAACTGTAATATTATAAGAAATATTATTGGAAGTGGTTAATGGGGGCCTAAAACTCTCCCCCGTCAGGTGAAAAGAAGCGCTCATGCATTGAAGCATGAGGTCAGTCGGCTCAGTGACCCATCCTGTATAGTGTGTTTTTAAGAGGGATTATTCTAAAACTCGTTAATCTGGTTAAACTACGTTCCTCTGGTAGGCTGTTTCAGCACCTGGGGGCCCTTATGACAAAGGTTTAATTAGCCTTTGACGAGTACCCTTCCCTTCCTTCAGTGGATGCTCAGACACTCAACACCGGTGTATGTGAAGAAGCAGGCTCTTTTCCTTCAGCATCTCCTCTGCAGATTAAGGTAAAATGTCAAATGTAATGTAAAATTTGCCTTAATCTGGATGTGAGTTCACCTTCCTAGCGGGAATGTTATTGTCAGTTTATGTGCTTTGTATTAAGTCACATTGTATAATGGTGTGACTGTAGATCTGTGAAACACGCCTAAATCGTTCTTTCTCAATCCATACTGTATGTCAAATTTACGGACAGATTACGTTGTGTTAAAAAAGCAGTACACAACGAGTTGCAGAGTGACACGTTGTGTGAGCTTGTAGGTCTGCGAATAAGTTGTGATGTATACCAAAAGTCCTGCATTGACTTCCATTATATATATATATATATATATATATATATATATATATATATATATATATATATATATATAGAGAGAGAGAGAGAGAGAGAGAGAGAAAGAGAGAGAGAGAGAGAGTCCGGTGTGGTGCTCTGTAAAAAGCCCGTCTGCAGTTGCACTACAGTGGTCGGAGACGTGGTACGGACCGGTATTGCAGATCTTCCAGATATGCTGTAGTGATGATAACTGTTGTTTTCAAGTAGAGCCAGTATGGGCCAGCTGTGTAGAACATGTTTGGTCTGTTAGTGTTAGGCCTGACGTCAACATTTAAAAAAATGTCTTCTAATTCAAGCTCGTAGCGCTATGAGCTTGTTAATATGCTATTTTTCAATAGCTAAAGTATAACATCCAATGCTTAAAACATCAAAAGGGGTTCCCTCCCAGAATGGGTTGTCATTATTTTAGTCATCTGACATGTTTTCGTTTTTGTCTAGTTTTAGTTGCCTAAATACATCAATACCATAAGATAAAAAACAAATCACTCCCTACCATATTATTAGTCTAGTTTGTATTTGTTGACAAATTGTCAGTGAGTCAAAGTGATTTCTTACGTCATCATTGAGAGCTAGTCATACATATACACACCATACTCTGGTCCCAGCAAATCAGGCACAATTTGCCATTTTATTTTACTGATTATGTATATAGTATACGTATGACTAGCTCTAAATGATGACGTAAGACATATGGTCATTTATGTAATCTGGTCCCAGCAAACCAGGCACACATTTGCTGTTTTATTTGCATACGCATCAAGTGGCGGGTTGGCTGGCACGGTGCACACAGAACGGGCGAAATTATTACTTGCGCGCTCTGCTTGCGCAAGTAATGATACGTTTATGCAGTCGCTAATCTGTGAATTAATAGTATGTGTTTTGTGTTTCTTCGTGTGTTAGAGTTTATTACCTAAGCGCCACAGTCTCTGAATAATCTTGTGAAATGTTTGGCTAAAAGGACAGTTAGTTGACGCTGTTGAACTAAGTCTTAACACGGGTCAGAAGTAGTAGAAGTGTGTTTGTATGTGTATGAGTGTGTTATTAGATAATAGTTAATAAAATGGCCAAAATCAAGTGATTGTTTGCAAGCATTATTGCAACTTTGAGGAAGTGTGTGTTTGAGTAATAGGTGCGTGTTTAAATCACAATTACCAGACTTGTTTGTTACACTGCTTTGCGGAGGGTTGAATCAGTAATTAAGCGAAACTATGAAACAGCAAAGTTTAGTTATATCCGTACATTCATTATTATGCCATAATTATTGTGCCATAAATGGTGCATTTATATAGCACCTTTATCCAAGGCGCTTTACATAGTGCATTACATTCACCTATTCACAAACACACACATATAGACCAATTGCAGTGGAAGCCATGCAAGGTACCAACCAGCATCGGGAGCAATTTGGGGTTCAATGTCTTGCCCAAGGACACTTGGACATGTGGACAGGAGGAGCCGAGATTCGAACCGCCGACCCACGAATCATTGGATGACCTGCTCTACCTCCTGAGCCCCAGTTGCCCCTGAGTGTATTACGTATTGTGTATTGGGCGTATTGTGTTTTTGCACTGTACTGCATGTAGCGTATGTACTCTAGGGCAGTGGTTCCCAAACCTTTTTGTGTCAAGGACCCCAAAAACAACATTAGGCCACGTACCCCCATTGGAAAACATATGCCAGTGACCCCGATAAGGGAGGATTTTTACGGCTCTAGCAGTGATTCCGAAACATATTAATTTCATGGACCCCCCCCCAGTTTCACACACATTAAGCTACGGACCCCCGATTTAATGGCATTTTTATCTCTGGGACCCCAATTTACATTGTAAAATAAGAGAGAGTGTGAGCTAGGTACCCACTGGAACTCCCTCAAGTATACCCCCAGGGGTCCCCGGACCCCACTCTGGGAACCCATGCTCTAGTGTATATTGTTTTATCTGTGCATAGGACCCCATTCTAAATTGAGATGCTGCATCAAATTCTGACCAAAATCATTATTAAATTCAAGAACCGCTGTCTGTCTCTGTCCACTTCCGCATAGAGCAAAGCGCCCTCCTCACAACGCCACAACGCATGGACAGCCTCATAGAACCTAGCGCCGTACAGCCCTGTCCTCCAACTTCCATCTGCCCTGCATTACACATGCCAAAAATTCTAATAATCATCTTAATTAAATTAATTTGCGTTAAAAACAACCCGCAAATCACGTGTCACCAGTGTCACCGCAGTGAAATGTTGGGACAGACACTGATTAATACTGGGACACAGTTTTCCGTGCAACATTCAATTCCCCAACGCACCTCCCCTTTTCCACACCGCCCCCAGGCAGGCATCAGACCTATACATCAGACCCACACGGGGAAAACAACTTGGACCCATAGTAGCCTACAGCTACTCTTGCGTCCGTCGACATAACTTCTTCTTTGGGGAAGCATCGCGGCCAACGCAGGGGTTGTGTGGCACAGGCACCTGAAAGCCAGCTCTGACAGTTGAACTGGGCATGTTCACGTGAACACTTGGATTAGAGGAAAGAAGTCCGCACACTGTTCCTAGAGTAATTTAATTTAAAAAAGGACAACGTTTCTCAGGTGAGAACTGAAGAAGATATTCACAGCAGGAAACCGGTGAGGGAATGTATTAAACCCAAGGTGAAGGTTATGACCGAAAGAATAAGGTTGCGAATAGAAGCAGCAGCAATGAGTTTTCTTCGACGGGTGGATGGCATCTCCCTTAGAGATAGGGTGAGAAGTTCAGTCACGCAAGAGAGACTCGGAATAGTCGCTGCTTCTTCGCCTGGAAAGGAGCCAGCTTAGTAGGCCATATTGTGAGGTCCCTTTTCGTTCAGTTTCGTTCCCGCGCCATGGGCACTACACATTCAATGCATTTTCCATAGATAATACCCTTCTGGACTTTGGGTTAAAAGTTCTACTCATAATATCCTGCAGTATTTTGTCACAAGCCAGAAATGTATATAACCAAAAAACGAAAATCTTGTGCTGCTGTTTTTGCTTGTAAAATGTGTTATATTGATTTTGGCAACACACATTTTTCTCAAATGTCATAAATACATATACCTAACATCTGAAACAAGTACTGGTGCCTTAGTTTACTCATATGTGAATCTAGATCATGAAATGTAGCAAATTTGTTAAAGAAAATGCTTCAACTTAAGTGATTGGCACATAGCATACACATAGTAAATTTAGCCAAAAGCTTATATTTCATACATAAAAAATGTCACAACCTACTGTGTAATGAAAGGTAGAAAAGAAAAGCAGTGCACCTCGGCCCACAAAGGCTACAAATCTATCAAATTGTTACCACACCCCCCTAAATTGAATGGTTACTATACTTTGGTCCGACATAGGTTCAAGTTCAAGTTTATTGGTCATTTAAAATAAACACACCTTATACAATGTATTCAGGGTTATGTTTTTGTTGACCAAAAGGGAGCGTTTGGCAGAAGCCTCAGCTTATAATGGCAGCCCTTTTAATATTCAAAATAGCTATAAAAAGGATGAATATACAACAAAAAACAAAGACAGCAAAAATAATAATAATAATAATGATAATGATAAACGCAAAGGAGGAAGGAGTATTTTGGTTATTCTGTAATGTAATGAGCTGCTTAATTTTACCTCTTTATTGATGCTGTTTCATCATGTTAGTCCTGCACATGTTAAAGATCTTTGTTTGCCATTTGTTCTGGTTTAAAAAATGTAATAATGCATGTACCTCTGAGATTATATCTTGTTTGTCATGCGCCTGAGCATGAGCTACAAACACTTGAGCAACAAGTTTCTTTTTTGTGATCAAGTTTTTTTTTTTTTTTTTTTTTTTTTTTAAGAAAGAAAAGGGGGTTTCCCCTTTTTTGTGTTGCCAAAATCAATATAACACATTTTACAAGCAAAAACAGCAGCACAAGATTTTAGTTTTTTGGTTATATACTTTTTTTTAAATACATTTCTGGCCTGTGACAAAATACTGCAGGATATTATGAGTAGAACTTTAAACCCAACGTTCAGAAGGGTATTATCTATGAAAGAATGCATTGAATGAGTAGTGCCCATGACGTGGGAACGAAATTCATTTTCTAGGCACCTTTTCTGGGGTCCCAACACAGCCTATAGGTGGTTCGGGCATCTGTTTAGGATGAACTTCCTGTTTTAGGAGAACTTCCTGTCTCTTCATGTCCCCAAGTAACACTGTCCTCTGAAAGGCCTAATATGAACTGTGCACCCATTCACCTTTGCAGCTAAGTGTCCCTTTCTCGGACTGCAACTGTACTTACTGTAAAAGACCCATTTATTGAAATCCCAAACATGGAATATACTTGGACCATGCATTATGCCACATATAATGCCTGTCTCAGGACGGCCACCTGCCAGTATACAGTGGATAACATCCCAGTATTGCTGGGTAAATTGGGTAACTATAGCTAAATAATTTAACCCTGACATCCCAATTTTGGGCATGTCATTATAGGCTAAGAAGAAAGGACAACTGCTGTTCTACAAGGTCACAACATGCCGTAATGTGTGGTGAGCTTGTAGATCGGCTTTTCCCCAAAAATAAGTTTTGATAAGTGACTTATTTTAAAATGTGTAGCGCAATGGAATAGAGTAGACACTGACACATCAAGAGTCAATTAGTACTGTAGGCTATACATTTGTGTTCTGGTAATATCATTGATCACTTGTTTTGCATGTCCATGGCAAAAATAAAACATTCATGGAAATGTCCATCACATTCACAAGCTGGCATAAAGTGATGCCCTAGAGCCTGCTTGAGGCATGCAGCTTTAAACAAAATAGCACAGTGGCACATTAATCCCCGACACTGGCATGTCCCTTCTCAGCTTCAATGATGTTTTTCATACCAATCGTTGCATAAAAGCATCATGGTTTTGTTATACACACACGTACACACCCATGGTACTGTGCCAAGAGAACTCACAAATTAAAACAAATGCACGCACACGCAGTCAAGTTGTCTATCGATGTTAACCTCAACCTCACCCTCTCCCACAGGGCAGCACACCTAAACCTAACCTTAACCCTCTCCCATCCCTTAACGCACCCCTCACGGCCTCACCAACCTTAATCCGGTGTCAGTCTGTCTCTGCCCCAAAAAGCAAGAATTTCAAACCCGTCTCTTTCCTTTTGTTATTTTAATCCATTGGATGATATATGCCCCAATCTCTTAACTTAAAATAATAAACTCAATTAATTAATTTAAAATTCATCAACCGTAGAGGAGCGGTCATTGGTCACGGGGCCAGAGGGCTGAGCAGAGCCTTCTATAGGTTCTAGGGCTGACAAATATTAGCCCCAATGTTGAGTAAATCAACGGAGGTGTGGCACCCCCAAGAGAGAGTGGAAACTTAATTAGAAACTTAATGTGTTTTAAGAGTCCGTTTAATTATATAATTTCGTTTTATGAAGGTTTACATTTAATACTGTGAATTAATTGCACTAGCAAAGTGTAACATGCAGTGAGGACGGAATGTTTGTTCTAGCCCAGGTTCTCTGGGGTCCTAATATAAGGAGTGCAGCTTCCGGTTCTCCTCAGTTACATTCTGGAAAGAAAAGCAACACGTCAAATATTTTCATTGCTCCGTCCTTATCCCCGTTTATTCAGGTTCAGTTTTGTTAATGAGGTACTCAGCAGCCCTGAGACCCGTAACAGAGGCTTGTCATGTCAGCTGTCAATCACTCAACTCAATGAAGGCCAATGGAAGATGATTTGGGCTGTAAAACAATCTGCCCATTTTGACCTATTTAGTTTTTCTTGCAAATATTTGACGCTGCTGCTTTAGATTCTACCAGCATATAAACACACAGAGGCGCTTCCAGGGACCCCTGGGTGCCACAGGCACACAGTTTCATTCCACTATGAATGGGCCTTTTGCGCCATGACACAGTACGTGTCCTCTTGCCAGAGGGTATAAATGCACGTATAATCGCCATGTGAAAACTTTAAATGCCTTATGCTCCAAGGGCTAACTGAGCTGACAGTCCTGGTCCACCTAAATGCTCCGGGTTATGCCCTATGCCCATGGTACCAGGGTCAACTCACATAAGTTTACCCGAACCTAAACGTCTATGTACGTGACAAGTGTGTTTTGGACAAAATACAAAATGGCGGAAAATCTATCCGGAAATGGGCGTGGCCTATATGGTGAGATGCGTCATGACCCAAGGAATCCAGGGAAAAATAAATGTAACCTATGGTTCAAGAGTTATAAGCCAAAACGTAAAGTGGGCTGTTATAGCGCCACCATGAGGCCGACCGATATTATTATAAATTAATTTATTTTAGTAATTATTATGAAACTATTATGACGAGACGACCTGTTTTGGGGGGAAATGGTGCCAAAAAAGCGAGATTATAGTACGAGTGGCTCCCGGGATTCCCAGCTCAGTTGGAGCAGCAAGCGGAGCCCTACACACCTCTCCTCACCACCAACCTTGCTGTTGAAGCCCCAATGTTGAAGTAGAAGTCCCGCATTATAAATGTACGCAAGTAAAAGTATCAACATCAAAATGTACTTAAGTATTCAAAGTAAGTAAGACAAATGTGCATGACATTGTTTAAATGAACTAGAAATGCGAGGAAATGACAGATGGAAACGACCGACCGAGTTTTCATGTTGCACGGTAAGACTACAGTCATTAGTATTATTGCTAGGATGGGTCAGTCATGTAACTTTCCTGACGTTAAGCTGAGTATGTGTTCAACAACACAGACATGCAAAACAACATTGACAGCTATGAGGTAACGAAAGCTTGTCCTGCATAGCAACAGCTGCTAAACTATTTGAATTGGCATTGGGGTGGGGTTTAGCGAAGGGCTAATTCAGACCATCACGGATTACAAAGGGACACCCAGCAAAGCAGGGGAGAGCATCTAATTTCATACATTATATGCACTCCTTGTGGATAAAACGGCAGCCAAGGCTTTGCAAAAAAGACCACAGGACATACAGTATCTAGGCCATAAATGTGTTAACACCTTCAAAAGGATAAACGAAAACCAACACAAGGAACCTGGGCCCAGATGGTCGAATCCTCAAGGTGCAAGCGGACCAGGTGGCTCCTCCACACTAACCTTGCGTCACCAGGATTTCCAAAGCCTTTCCAAAGCCTGGTCTGCGTTACTAAATGGCGGTGTGATCGGGAGCGGATGATATCGTTATGTCATGTTGTAGTCATTGTTTTGCAGTCATCAGGCCGGAACCCTCAAACAAGAACTTCCTTTCCCTCAACCCGGAAGAATAATACCTTGCCAATAAGAGCGTATCGTTTAGCTGATTTCCAAAATACTATAAATAAATATAAATGTGAGTGTGCTTCCCACAGGGAAATGTATTCTTATGGCAGGATACGAGAGAGCTTAGTTTAGTTAGTTTATTTTGGTCCTTTTAAGAACAATACATTACATTACAAAAGGCAATTTAGAGAAAAAGAAAAGAAACGGACCAACCATATTTCCTTTGCTATTTATACATTTAATAAAGAGGGAGTGCCACTATTTTTGTATTTTTCCAGTTTTTCATGTGTCTATGAGGTGACAGTACTTCATTAGACACCCTGGAGTCGTTTATGTGCAATGGTGTATTCACTTTGTATTTAGGGTTTCTTCCACAAATGAAATAAACAGTAATATAGTGACATCACACTATCAGCCCCTCCCCTAACCCCTCCCCCTTTATCATACAACTACAGCTGTGGGTGTGGCTTCAGTTCAGGTGGATCATTCACTCTGCTCTTAAGATTGTATTTGTTTATTAGACTTATCTTAAACCCAAGTGTATATGTGACCGTGTATATAAAGACCTGCTGATTTTGATCATGTTTTCTCTGTATACCATTCAAGGCTCCACCACCAGATGCCATGAAGTGGAAGGGGAAGCACATCGTTGCACTTCTGTGTCTCTTCTCGTTCCTAGGGGTCCTGGTCAATGTGGGCTGGCAGACAGTTATCCATCTGCCAGGTAAAGCCAGCCCAAGTGAAGCGGGTGACAACCACACCAGTGGCCAGACCACACAGGTGACCACCCATGAGGAGTCTCCCATCGGCCACCCATGGGCCAAGCCAACTCCTTGGCCGTTCCCTGACTACATCATTAGGGAGCCAAACAAATGCCCAGAGGGAAAGCCGCCACCATTCCTAGTGTTGCTGATACTCAGCATGGCCGGTGAAGTAAAGGCACGGAATGCCATACGGCAGACATGGGGGAATGAGAGCCTCGCTCCAGGCCTAGGAATCATCCGGCTGTTCCTGGTGGGGGTGACGGAAGGCAAGCTGGGGCGCCTACAGCAGAAGACCCTGGAGTCCGAGAGCATGAGGCACCACGATATCATTCAGCAGGATTTCCTGGATACCTACTACAACCTGACTTTAAAGACACTGATGGGGATGAACTGGGTGGCCATGCACTGTCCCAGGGCCAGCTATGTTCTGAAAACTGACAGTGACATCCTTGTGAACACCGTTTACCTTATCTACAAGCTGCTGAGACCGGAACTGAAACCCAAGACAAACTACTTTACCGGCTGTATCCATAGGGACGCCCTGGTAAGCCGAGACAATAGATCAAAGATGTACATGCCCCTAGAAGAGTACCCAAGCGATAGTTACCCAGACTACTGCTCAGGGTCGGGCTATGTCTTCTCCGGAGACGTTGCGACAGAAGTGTACAAAGCTTCTCTGAGCATTCGCATCCTGCGTTTTGAGGATGTGTACGTGGGAGTCTGCCTGGACTGGATAGGAATCAAGCCCACACCACAGCCCGGTGGAGAGGAGTGTGGTCGGCTGTTCAACCCCTACGGATTGTCCTACTCCAGCTTCAATTACAACAACATGGTCACAGTCCACAGTTTTCATCCCTATCAGCTGCTGGAGTACTGGCGCAAAATGCAGAGAGATGGAGCGTTCTGGAAATATAGGGTTATAAAATAAATAAATATAAATATAAATATAGGGTTGGACAATAACCGCCAAACGGAAAATGTTTTTCAGACCATGAATATTTTTCGGATTTTCAGCAGCGTTTTCCGCAGTCGGTTTTTCCATACATTAATGACACTAATAACATGGCGCTTATAGCGCCCAGATTTGTTTGGTGTTGTACTGGTAAAATGGTGTTTCCCTTAAGATATAACCACCTTATGATTGTACATACGATAATCGGTCATTGATTCCCGAATTTCCCGTGCATCCTCGCTTGTTGTTGTACACTGTAGCGTGTTGCAGAGCATCAACTTTATTTAGTTTCATTTAGCCAAGCTGAGGGAGCCTCCTTTTCACTACCAACGCCTCCATGATTATCACTCGACTGAAACGGCAATTGCCTTGTTGAACTCCTGTGTGGTAGCGGCCGGTCCAATTAAGCGATAATGGAGGCGTTGGTGGTGAAAGAAGGCTCAGAGCCTCGGACGTGGCTTGGGCAGTTGGGACCAAATTAAACACTGCCACCGAAGTGTTTGCATTGGCACGCCCGTATGAGTACCTTTTGTGAGTAACACATCCTCTCAAGTCTCTGATTGGCAAACATAGCCAGTGTTCCGCTGTCTATTTTAATGTAAGATAACTGAACGTGAGCACGTTTACTGTCAATTACTGCTGCCTTCCCTGTCAACAAATAATTACATCCTACCTGTAACGTGGTGTAATTCACTTTAGATTTAGAACACCAGTGACTTCCATTAAATAGCAGATCTACATGCTCATAGCGCGTCACATTCTTGACGCAATGTGAGCTTCTAGATTGCCATTTACTCCGTGGTACGACACAGACATGCAACGATAGCTGAGGCTAACACTTCGGTGTCTGACTAAGGGCCGATTCATACTCCTATTTTAGAGCCGAATAAAAGTCGTTTCGGCGCTGTAGAGCCTACAATTTGACGTCATTTGAGGTTCGGGGGGGCGGGTACCGTCCTAAAGTCGGCTCTTCGGTGCTACTGAAAATTTCTGACGAGCCGAAATCATTTCGGCACTACAGCGCCGAAATGGGAGTATGTATCGGCCCTAACACTTCAGACACCCACCCACCACTGTTATGAAAACCGGTTCAGGTGGTGGCCATATTAGATTTGGCCACAATGACGACCCCGAAGGTCACATGCTCGGGCGCCCTAGCGCAGAAATATCCGTATGGCCTATTGCTGAAATATTTTTATTTGGTTCACACAAGAACAAAACATTTCGTCGTCGTCGTCGTCCCCAACATAAATACAAATACATCATTGTCCTCTCTCTCTGTCACGTCTTTGTGCACTGCATATGTACTAACGAGTACATATATAAATATACAGCAAAAAGAGATAAAGAATAAAGAAAAAGACTGCTTTAGGCCTGTGTCACAAGAGGACATCGACACCCTCTACCAAGAGGTTCATGTTTTATTAATTTCTTAATGTGTTTATCAGTTCATCAATCTACAAGTTCATCATAGTCAGTTTGTCATGGTAGTCTCCCCTCAATATTTCTTAAATTATTAATAATGTTCCCCCATATTCTGTCAAATTCCATTGGTTTCCCTTTAACGTTGTTCATATTTCTGTGCTGTATGATAACAATTCTCTCCACCATTGTTTGAGTGTGGGCGGTTGAATTGCTTTCCATTTGGTTAAAATGTGTCAACAAAAATGGACCATGCATTTGATTACATGTGTAGACTCTCAAGAGTAAATGGATGAATGAACAATGAGGATTTATCATTTTACTGTGCACGGCAACAGCATTTTATGCTGTGTACCTTAAATAACAAACATTGGATTAGTCTGGGAATAACATGAACTCGAATTACTGCAGCAATCACCTCTAAATGGAGAAAGGGAATTGTTATTCATAGGAGAGAAACAGGATTTTGTTTAGCGAGGTCATATAATAAAACGATGACAGTCCAGTTTGTCATCGTGTCAATGTAAAGTGAGTTGGTAATCATCCGATGTAATGTCAACATACAAATTAATGTTACCTACCTACAGTATGCTGACCCCAGATCAACTGATACATCCATCTGTGGGGTTTTTCCAGTTCAGACTGCTTTTCAAACTTTTGCTTGCGAAAAAATATATATATGAAAAAAATAAAATAAATGAATAGCTGGGCTATAAAAAAAAACAAATCCAGCATATAGACTTTATGAGAGTGATAAAACCAACAGACACCATCTGCTGTGATATTGCCCCGTGGCTCGTCCTGGCCTCACTCATAAACGTGGTTCACAAGCCAGCAGACTTCATATTTTGGGGGGGGATTTGCATAAAAATGGCAAAATTCATTGACAAAGTAAGTTTACAGTTGGTACATGAATGAAGAACATCAGGGAATATGTAATTACTGCAAACTCATACTTTTCTTCAACATTTCAATAATAGAGAGTGAGTTTGGTGACAGATGGCTGGCTTGGCTTTGAAATTGAATAAGTACATTATGGATTAACCAACGTGAAAATAGCCAATCTATAAACTCACACCGTGTCGTAATGCAACACATTGTGAGCTTGTAGATCTGATATTTTGTTTTACTACTATTGAATTGATTGTACTTGAATACTACTAAGCAACTACTTTAACTCAAGTACAACTTTGACTGAGTAAGCTTTGACTCAAGTCAGGCCGTTGAGGGATTTAAAGGTGAATAAAATAATCTTAAAATCGATTCTCTGTTTTATGGGGAGCCAATGGAGTGAGATTAAGTAGGCTAAATGTACTTTCCACCCCTGACAAGCAGGAATACTTGGAAGAAATTAAATGGAGGAAAAAGAGGTTTTCAGTGGAGTGAGGAGTGATCAAAAAGTAGGAAATATATATATATTTTTAAAGGTAGCACATCCAAAAATCTAAACAAAAGGGCGGACAAAGTACTCGCATTTCCATATCTTCATTGGCACACACCAAAAAGGAACCCTTACGCGTTTCGGCTATGATCCTTCATCAGAGCATTGGAAGAAATCTCAGGCTGCATTCAGCAGTCTGGGCTCAGTCATCAGAAAGATGGCTTATCTTTAAAACATTATTTGAGTTGTTGTTGATGTAAAATATACCGTTTTGAATGATTATAACATCGGTAATCAGTGGCCTAGAACTTTCCAAGATCGGGATTAGCATTGTACCCAAACATCTTGCATCACCCGGGCAAAAGCATTGAGCAAGTGAGAAGAATATAGGTTTGTGGGGATTAAAAGGAGGGGGGGGGGGATCAAACATTGATGAAACGAGCTTGATACAGATGGCAAGCAGGTGTCATTTTTTTACCCATCATTTATTTCTTGTCATTCATTATGCATCCAGCTAGGAGTTTTCAGATGTTGCACATGGATTTGAAAACTAATGTACTTCCAGCGGAATCGTGGTACTTCAGAGTCTGGTGACTGGGAACTTGGCAAGAGATGTGAAGCCAGAAGAGACACAGAGACACAGAGAGAGAGAGAGAGAGAGAGAGAGACACAGAGAGAGAGAGAGACAGAGACAGAGACAGAGAGACAGACACAGGCTCACCATCAGAGTGAAGTGGGTTGTGGATTCCATGGAAGGCTGACTTGTGGGGTTTGTTTGTGTCACTATGACATGCCTATATAGTAGCCTATACAGTATGTATGTGACGTGGCTATGGTTCTCCCAGAAAAGTGAGGACGCCAAAACCCAAAAGTGATTGGCCAGAATGTGATGATGTATGATGATAAGAGCGCCCCTCACACGAGTGCATGTTCGTAGTCAGTACAGTACCTTGTAAATTGTAAATCTCATCACGAATAGACAGAACACACACACACACACACCAGCAGTGCTTTAGAATGGGACATGCTACTGTGAACACGATGTAGCCTGACGACTCCGCTGCCATCTGTTTGTCCCCCCCCCGCCCTCTCTCTCTCTCCTCACCCATTTCTCTACTGCTTAGAAGTAAAAAGCTCATAGCAACCCCCATAAGCACCCACCTCCACCGCCACCTCCTCCTTTTATCTTATCTCTGCGGCTTGCTCTTTTAACTTTCTGGAGTTTAGCGTGCCCCAAAGCACTCGTTTTTCATCTCCCCCATATCTGGGGCCATCTGCAAACATTCATTCAGTTCCTATCTTTCTGTCATCACCTATCTGTACCCACAAGGTCAATGCGGGGGGAAAGTGCTTCAACTTTGCCTGTATAGCGCACGCACACACGCACACACTTCTCTTAACCACATTAACCATGGCATCCCTATTTGTACCAAAGTTTTTCACAAGTACCCAAAATTCTTTAGGTGTGTTAAAACAGCAAAAACAGCCATTTGCAAATAGCCCAAAGTATAAAATAGGGTTTGCCTGCTCTATTTAAGCCCATTTCCACCACTCGGTAAAGATGAAGTAGTAGTAGTAGTAGTAATAGTAATAGTAGTTATTTTAGTAATATTCTTTATCAAAAGTTATTTTGTAGTTCATTTTTGGAATTAAATTGAATTAAATTACATTTAATTGAAGGTTAATATTAGAATGTTGCAAGCCTGTATAGATTAATTTGTCTGTTGTTCAGCAGAATATTTAGGTCTGTGTGGTACAGTTCTGTACATCGTGCTTATAAGCAATCTATTTCTGGATAGCCCAAACAGGTTTCAAACAACAGAGGAGGACATATATAATTTTCAGAAAATGTGTCCCTCTGTCAATCAATGCATAGTTTCAAATGCATTATCCACTTGGTCTCAACTTTAATCAGATACTGTATCCATTTTTACTATCAAAATCCCAATATCAAAACATATTTTACTTATTGAAGAGTAAAACTGTACCAACTAGGGTTGTTCCGATCCGATCGTATGATTTGAAATTGGGACCGATCACGTCATTTGAAAAATGATCTGAATCGATTCAGGACAAAAACAATGTGATCAGGACTTCCCTAGTATCAATATTATATTCATATCATGATATGATGGATATTGTCTGTTGTGATATGGCATACCCCAAGTGTTTTTTGAGGAAAAGCAAACAATCAGAATTGGATTGTGAACAATAAATACCGTCCTAGTACCAACATTCGGAAAATTACACAATCATGTATTTTCTGACAATACCAATGATCTCTCAGACTAGCTAATGACTTGGGAACATCTGTCCAGAATTTCTCTAGGTTGGTACAGAAACTATTCCTATGTATTTGGGTCCCTAATCTCACATTTGGTGCAAAGAGGAGATTGTATGTCAGGGAAGAACTTATGTAACTATAGTCTTTGTGTAATGAAATGTGTGTTATTTTACAACACAATAATTCCATGATGCTGTATAATATATAACTTTTGGCCACAGTTCATCAGCCAGACAGCATTCCATCAGATATTTTGCTATCTGTAATTTAGCACTGGATGTTCATCAGTCGTGGGAAAATATACAGAAAAACTGTTCAGAAGGACAAAAGAGCTGAGAATTTGTATTCTATTCACTGTTGTTTAGGAAGTTCTCTGAAGTTCTGAGTTCTCTGAAGAACCGGTTTAACTGGCTAGATTAGAACAGTGCATTCTCAACATTTTCAGGCTGTTACCCCACACCCTATTATTAAAAGGGTCTAAAACTCCTTCAATTGTCACTTCACTGTCATCACACCCAGTGCACTCCTTCTCAATTTAGATGGTTCAAAATGCAGCTACTAAAGGTTAGGCTTCTTCAAGTATATCCAAATCCGACACTTTTTAGAAAGTCAGAGGAGAGAGGGGAAAATACGTTTTGAAATGACAGAAATTGAAAAACTTCTTATTAGCCCCGATGTTAGGAAGGGTAATATTTCAGATATATATCATATACTGACTAATATTGGTAACTCCTCCTATGACTCACTGAAAAGGTAAAAGGTGTAGGATTAATAAACAAAATAAATAGGAAACATAAATGCACACAGTCACACTTTGTGCTTGAAGGCATGTTGTCGATGCCATGTGATAAATGGAGAGATGAGCTATGAAATCAAAGCTGACAGTTGCCACACCTATAGCCCAATATATTGATGCTTTTCAAACCACAGATTCAAAGCTACATACTGAATGCTTGAGCAGTTGCTTTGAGCAATGATTCAGCGAGGAATCAAATAAACATTTTGTCCATTTTCTTTCAAGTGTCATGCAGCAGCAACCAGACAATAGAGATGCAATAAGGCAGGGGTTCTCAAAGTGGGGTTTTGGAACCCCCAGGAGTCCTTGAGGGTGTTCCAAGGGGTTCTCAGCTAAATGAGAAGTGTAATTACCGTCCGTAACCCTCATTTATACTTTAATTTACTTAATTTATTTCCCCATTTTAACAAAAGGCTTAAATATTTAACCAAACAACAAAACATCTTCTCTTATAATATGGGGATATGCAAAATCATTCATATTCATTGTCCACGGTCGATTACATGAACATTTTTGAGAACCACTGCGAGCATGGACGTGGATTCTTTCTACACACAATCATTTTGCAGAGGCTTCCCGGCCACCACCATGTCTACTCTCCCTATTGTCATTTTGCAGAGGCTTCCCGGCCACCACCATGTCTACTCTCCCTCAGCCTTCAACTGCAGCAAACTCTACAACCCTCGAGGGCTCACTGCAGAAAGTTCAGTAAGAGCAGCAACGCATCTCTTACATGACAAGTTGTTTGACTGGAATATTTTTCAACACTACAACAAGCGATTACACCGTTTTAAAGTGGATTTTCATGACAAGCAACTCAGCGGTCGGTGCACTGGCTGTTCAAAGCAAGGTAACTTTAAACATAGGCAGTCTAGCCTGAAAGACGGCCGTAAATTGTCGGCATTCAACTTAAGTGGAGAGTGAAGGCAAGCACTACAATTTCACCTGCAAACCACCAACAGTGTAAAAAACCAACTCCATTTTTACACCGTCAGGTTTGAATTATTACCAAATGATATTACAGTGTATGCTGCCAGCTTGCATGATCCCATTCCTGGGAGAAGGAACCTTCAATTGTTTAAGAAGAATAGATGATGTTGTGGAACTACAAAATAAAGAATGAGAACTGAACAAAATAACGACTTCGGGTTTGTTTGCCCTGCTGTCTCTGCTGTACCAGCAACAATGTTGCAGACTGTTTTCTTTCTCAAGACTGCGTGATTTTTTTAAAGCAAAACAGAAACATTATACAAGCATAGGAACGAAACCACGGATACATATTTCATCCCCCCCTCCCCCACACCCCCAGTCAACCCAGGGCTACTGAGGACAATGGACAACCACCCTCCCCCATTCCATGTCTGCAGTCAGCACGGCCGCCATTGAGATCGGTCTGTCTGCAGGCATTACCAGGTTCAACGGCGCCACCCCCCACATTCCACCGCCCTACTCCATTCAAACCTCAGCCTACTTCAACACCGACGACATTAATATTGTCGCCTCCAACGGTCCAGAGATTGAAATAGTCTCTGGGCTAATTAGTGTCAATTTGGGGGTCATTGATATGAAACCACTGAGCCACAAGAACCACTGAGCTACGGTACAGCAGACTGGCTGTATGTATGGGAGCGTGTGTGTTACCGTCTCGGTGGAAGTGAGAGGAGGATAAAAGTAACATGTTTGAACATGAACTCATGACGGTGGAAATGGCAGCGATAAGGGTCCCCAAAAAAGAAAAACATACTCCCAAACCACAGGCACACAGTTCATAATTCACCACACGTAAAGAGTCCATTTGAGAGAAGGCCAAGTAAAGAGGCCAAGTAAAGAAATGCCAAGAGACAACCCAACTCAGGCATTCAACAAATAAATCTGTTTGTTTCCTTTGGTGTTCTATAGTGCGGATGGGAATTCCTCTCTCATTTTGGAACTCTGTGTTGTTGTGATGGCCTAGGGCAGTCCGACTGTTGTCTGTGAACACAAACAACAACTCTCTCCCAAAGCCACTAAACCAGAGCAGTATAACTCATAAACATGCGATAGAATCATCATGCAAAATGTGGAGCTACTCCATGGAGGATAGCCTGGGAGGGATGCCAGTGGTGACTGTGGGAGCGGGGTGGGTGGGCGGGGAGAGAGCGCTAGACACGGTTACCATTTCTGGATATGTTCTCGTTCGCCACGGAGGAGTGAGTCTAAAAAGCTAAAACAAACATTGTGTGAGGTTCCAATCGATTCTTCCATGTACCGTGCTGTTGTTAAGAGTGCCTCCAGAATTGAACTGAACAATTTAATTTAACAAAATATTTAAAAAAAATCAGACCAGTCTGAAGTGAGTGGTGCTATACTGTACTTGTGCTGTACAAGCCCTCATCCCTGGGTGTGTGTGTGCCATAACACAACACAGTGATTGAACCAACAAAAGAACGTTGGAAACTAACGGGGAAGAAAAGGCGCGGGGGGGGGGGGAGGGGGGGAAGACAGATGCACAACGGAGACAGTGCTCGTTTCACCTGGCAGTTAATGATACTGTCATTCATGTTTGACAAAATAATGCTCCTCCCAGAATAGGCCATAGGTCATCATCATCATCACCTTTATTTATACTCGGAAATACAGTTGAGGGCAAGCCCTCATTTTCAGTGTAGCCGAGGTTACAATACACAAAATACAGTAAAAAACAAAGGATAAATTACAAAGGAACTGAATGCAGAACAACCAGTCAGTAAAATAAATCAATTGAAGCAGGAGCAATCGTGGTGAAAAATGTTCTGGATCATTTAGTGAACTAGTTTGTTTCCCAACTAGTGAATGATCGATAAGAAACATAATAATTGCACATATAATACCTTCACGGACCACCAGTGGTCCACGGACCACCAGTTGAAAACCTCTGGTCTAAAGCACTTATTTCAATTTTAAAAGGGCTGGAGGTCAGCTAGCTATTATATGAAGATATTTCACCTAATAATGACATGCAACAGTTGCCCCCATTTCATTCCACACAGGGATCAAACCGGGAACTTCACATTCCAAAGCAGCCACGCTATAACTCCTAAGCCACTGTCACCCCATCAGCTTAATGGCCTTGTGGTTAGAGTGTCCGCCCTGAGACTGGGAGGTCCCTGCGACATACTAGCATCATGTCCAGGGGGTGTACTTGTACATCAAGCAGCCTCACGCCACAGAAACAGGAGATAGGCTCCTGCCCTATGGGCCTCATGGCTCGGCAAGGCTACTTAATGGAGTGTTTGGTTTTCCTAGTGAAGTCAATGGGAAAAATAATAAATGTAGGCCTATATAAATTAAACGTTTTAGAGATCCATATAAGCTACTGGTATTAAACTCTGAGGTTGGCTTTTGGGGCTTCAAAGCAAGTTGTAGTTTGTTCTTTAACTAATCAGGTTAAGAATGAGATGTTTTTTGTGATTTAGGAATGTGTCGTTCCTGAGCTATTGAGCCAGCGCTGGTCATTGCATCTGTCTGTATGTATTTTGTCATTGTGTTGTTCCGACGGCACAGGATCCGTCTTCCCCTTCCGTCGAGTGGTGGATATGTAATATGCATATGCAATATGTAATATGAGGATATGCAACCTCCCGTGCGAACATTAAGAAGGTGTGGAATAGCTGTAGTATGCGTCTGGAAATATCCCGGTCACTGTGAAGGCCGTAGTACTGTAAATATGACATGAATATGAATGCAAAGTAGTGGTTGATGTGTGGACAGGCTAGCTGTTGCTGTTGTGCATGGTGAGATGTGTGCAAACGGTGTAGTTTAGTAGGAGAAGACGGCCAAAGGATGCAACACACACACACACACAGTCAGCGGCGCCAAATTGTATAGGGCACTCTTTGTTGTGTTGCGGCGGTAGCTAGAGGAAGCATGCCAGTGGGGTAACGGTGAGAACGGTGGCCTGTGATGCAGGTGTCGCTAAGGGGCGGAGGTGTGTGAGGGTGCGAGGTTAATTGTTAAGACCTCCATATTCATATGGTCAATGCCTGTGTGAAAAGTGGGAGTGATTGGTGCAGGCAATGAGGAGATACGGCGGTGTTTCTGACAGACAGACATTGACTGAATTATAGTATGATGATGATGATATGATATGATATATATACAGTATACTTTGTCGACCGGGTCCCCAGGGCTCGGCTCATTTTTCCCTCTACACCACATATAGAAGGACCCAGAAATAGCCAATCTGCAAGCTCAATTGTGAGTGTGTACATGCAGTAGATCAGCACTTATATTGTGAGCTTGTAGATCCAACGCAGAATAAGTACGCTGGGTTCATGTGTTTAAAGTGGAATTAATGATGAAAAGATCTGGGATTCCGGTCATATACTGAAAACGAACCTCAGCCGCCGTTCCACCTACACGCTATGCAGAGTGCATGCAGACAGCATTTATGTGGAGTAGAGGGAACTGTGGAGTGTGTGTTTGCGTACCGACGGGCAGCAGCATCTTTATTAAACCGTGCAGGCAGACAAAAACAACACGACAACATAATTAAAGTCAATACAAGAGGGGCGTACTTGTGTGGATTATTGTATCCACAAGTGTCCTCAGAGAAGCACTGGATGACATAATCCAGTTAAAAGCGTGTGGAATGAAATGGGGGCACCTGGTGGCTCAGTTAGTTAGTGTTCACAGACACCATAATATAATGGAAGTCGACTCAAACCTGCTGGTGCATGTCATTATTAGGTGAAATATCTTCATATAATAGCTAGCTGAGCTACAGCCCTTTTAAAATAGAAACAATCGCTTTAGACTGACCCTGATTAAAAACATCTCTACAGGAAGAGTATAACCACTGGAAGCATTATTTTGTCAAACAATAATGACACGACTGAATCATTAACTGCCAGGTGAAACAAGCACTGTCTCCGTTGTGCATCAGCCCCCCCCTTTTTCCCTTTTTTGTTCTGTGTATGTTTCTCTGTCACAACCTCGCGGCCGTTGTTTTCGTTAGTTTCCCCGACGTTGTTTTGTTGGTTCAATCACTGTGTTGTGTTCTGGCTTCCCTATATAGCTCCAGACAGTTAGCTGCTATGTTGTCAGTCGCTCTGTGCTGCGGCGTATAGGAGCAGGCAGCCAGTGCATGAGACAGGACAAAATGGAGAGATCCCGCACACACCGTCTCCAGGTATCCCCGAAACACCTGATGAAGGTCAGTTGGACCGAAACGTTGTCGCCTATTTGCAATAAAACACGTTTTTTGCTGCAAGTGAAGATAGTCTGCAGGATCTCAATTTCTATGGGAACATCTGTCAAAAATAGCAGATCCACAAGTTCTACAGTATCTGCCATTTACTCAGGAGTGGAGGAAAGAGCAGAGAGTGCAGTTTCAATGAAGGCACTTACATTCAGTGTTTTTCAGCAGGGGATGGAGCAGGCTCCTGGGTGTTCCGTGGTGAAGACTCAACCTGAAACACAAAACAAAGCGTACATTCAAATTATAACCGGATAATTGAACCACTGATGGAACAGCTGCCATTCATTTGATTATCTGCCTGTCATTTCATCCGCTCGTAATTGTGGAATTGTGTTGGATTGTGGTAATGTGGAATCGAAAATTTATATAATTCTCATCAGATCTATAATTAAGCAATATTACACGAGAGGGTGTGGGTTAACGTGATTATTGCCACGACAGTGATGCGGTCAGGAACGAGACGAAGTAGAGTTCCGCAAGCATCACTGAACTAAGACCAAATATACTGACACTTTCGTCAACGTCAACAAATAAAAACTAGACTAAAATGTTAAGGGACTAGTGGACAAGAGATCCAGTATAAGTCATTTTTCAATTGGTTGCATGCTGAAAATAGCAGATCTACAAGCTCACAACGCGTCGCGCTGAGGTTAGTCGACTAAAACTAGACTAACACAAACATTCCAGGTGACTAAAATGTGACTAAAACTAAATGAAGTTTCATTCCAAAGACTGTAACTAAACTAAAATGGAAATTTGCTGCCAAAAACAACACTGTTTGGTTCCATTTGTACACGCTCAGTGAAATCATCAGTGTTAATTTAACTCTGTGTGTGGGTTTGCGCTAATCACCTTCTGGCCTCAGCCTTGCCAGCAAAAAGCTCCAGGACGGTGAAGCCGCACCCCAGGTGCTGCTGGGAGCCGTCTGGCCCGAGTGACGTCGCCACCAGCTCCAGGACAGCCACAATGCTGGCCAGACGCAGGCTCGTATGGAAGTACAGCACCTACAAACCATAAAGTGACACACACACACAGACACACACACACACACACACACACACACAATGTTGAATGTTGAATCAACATTGAATGTTGAATGAGCGTTGAATGTTGATCATCTATTATTAAATATATTATCCTTTGAAAATGTTTGAATCAGGATGTCTTCCCGTGGGATTTCTAAATATTTAACCAATGAAAAGTATTAACAAGACTAAACTAAATATGACTAATATAAATAATAACTACATTGGATGCGCTTATAGGTTATTTTTTCCATTTCTTGAAATGGAATGCCAGACAGTGGACTTGTGCTGCCCTGAAACTGGGAGGTCGGGGGTTGGATTCCCGGCCGGGCCATCCCACACCAATGCCTCCCTGCTTGGCACTCAGCATCAATGGGTTGGATTGGGGGTCAAATCAACGAATGATTCCCGAGCACAGCGGACACTGTGGCTCACCGCTCCAAAAGATGGGTCAAATCGGGAGAACAAATTTCACTGTGCTAACGTGTGTTACCACAGTGAAAGGGGAGGACATCCAGCAGCTCATGATGGTCTTAACAGCAGAAATTAAAAAATACAAACTCTGGTTTGATAGAAATAAATTATCCTTAAATCTAAGTAAAACAAAATGTATGGTATTCGGAAACCGCCAGATACAAACGGATAGCCAGTTGATTATAGATAATAATAAAATAGAAAGAGTATATGAAAACAAATTATTGGGATTGATCCTAGACCATAGGCTCTGCTGGAAACCACATAAAATATGTGGTCATAGGGCAAAACACCTACTCAACCCAGCTCATTGCACACGTTGTACTACCCTACCTGAACAACTGCTCTGAGGTATGGGGAAACGCCTACCAATCAACTAGAAATCCACTGATTATACTACAAAAGAGAGCACTAAGAGTAATAAACAATGTAGGATACCGGGACCACACACACCCACTGTTTTTACAATCACACCTTCTGAAGTTCACAGATATGGTCAATGTTAAAATTCTACAAATCATGTACAAATCAAGATACATATAACCAATTACCGGCAAATGTACAAGACAAATGTCTGGATAAGGAAGGGGGATACAACCTAGAGGACCGCTGAACTTCAAAAAACCTGTGATTTACGGAGTCACTCTGTGGAATGAGCTGGAGGATGAACTAAAGCAGTGGAAACATAAACCAATTCAAAACTTTAGTTAAAAAAACTATTTTTGATAAATAAAAATCACACCCCTGTGAAGTGAGCAGTGCAATTGCACTGCTCACTTCACAGGGGTGTGATTTTTATTATTATTACAGTATTAGTATTTTTCTTATGAAAGCAGAGAGTCTACTGTTTCATACGGTATATAGTATGTACATGTCGCTATAGGCCTTATTTTGTGAATAATAGTTCTTCGGGTCCATGCCTTCTCTAAAGGTCCAGAGAATTTTAGAGAAGGCATGGACCTAACAACTAAATATTCACAAAATAAGGCCTATAGCGACATGTACATACTATATACCGTATGAAACAGAATACTCTCTACTTTCATAAGAAAAATACTAATACTGTAATAATAATAAAAACTAGAACTGCACTCTGCCGAGTGCATACTTGCTTGTTGCACACTAGTAGGCCATAAATGGCCTACTAGTGCGCAAGCAGAGCGCGCAAGTACTTTCGACCGCTGGAAACTATCACATCTCAGTATCTCTGTGAAGGAACGTTTGAAATGTATAATCATTACGTATAACTATTTGCTACCTAACTACTTTTTTACAGAAAAATGAATCATTGATATGTGATGAAAAAAAAAGTAGATTTACAAATTACAAATCACATTACAAGAGTATGTAGTTGTAATTCGATTAGCAGTATACTGTGGTTACTTGGTTCCAAAAAGTGAAGCCAAGTTTTTTTCAACCGTAAGTCTGTGCCTGGTTTGCTGGGACCAGTTACAACATTACGTCATCGTTGAGAACTGGGACCAGAGTACATGGTGTGTATATGACGTAATATTGTAACTTGTAACTTGTAACTAGTCCCAGCAAACCAGGCACAGACTTACGGTTGAAGAAAACTTGGCTTCACTTCGAAGAGACCAAGCGAAATGATTACTTGCGCGCTCTGCTTGCGCAAGTAATAACCGTGTGTCTTTATCTTTTCTACTATCTTCTGCCTTTATATGAAAAATTGTAATAGTAAATAGTAAGTGATGACGTAAGAGATATGGTCATCTGTGTAGTCTGGTCCCAGCAGACCAGGCACAGATTTACAAATTACAAATCACATTACAACTACATACAGAGTATGTAGTTGTAATTTGATTAGCAGTACACCGTGGTTACTTGGTTCCAAAAAGTGAAGCCAAGTTTTTTTCAACCGTAAGTCTGTGCCTGGTTTGCTGGGACCAGTTACAACATTACGTCATCGTTGAGAACTGGGACCAGAGTACATGGTGTGTGTATATGTATGACTAGCTCTCAGTGATGACGTAAGAGATATGGTCATCTGTGTAGTCTGTTCCCAGCAGACCAGGCACAGATTTACAAATTACAAATCACATTACAACTACATACAGAGTATGTAGTTGTAATTTGATTAGCAGTATACTGTGGTTACTTGGTTCCAAAAAGTGAAGCCAAGTTTTTTTCAACCGTAAGTCTGTGCCTGGTTTGCTGGGACCAGTTACAACATTACGTCATCCTTGAGAGAGTACATGGTGTGTATATGACGTAATGTTGTAACTTGTAACTTGTAACATTACGTCATATACACACCATGTACTCTCTCAAGGATGACGTAATGTTGTAACTGGTCCCAGCAAACCAGGCACAGACTTACGGTTGAAGAAAACTTGGCTTCACTTCGAAGAGACCAAGCGAAATGATTACTTGCGCGCTCTGCTTGCGCAAGTAATAACACCCCAGTGAAGTGAGCAGTGCAATGTTGCACTGCTCACTTCACAACATTGCACTGCTCACTTCACAGGGGTGTGATTTTTATTATTATTACAGTATTAGTTTTTTTCTTATGAAAGCAGAGAGTCTTCTGTTTCATACGGTATATAGTATGTACATGTCGCTATAGGCCTTATTTTGTGAATAATAGTTCTTCAAGGCATGGACCTGGCTGTACAACTGCATAGCAGGACAAACTACATGGGACCAGTAAGACGCGCAAACGCGGGAAGCGAACGCAGCTGAGACCCTGCAGATCATGTCTGTTTCAAAAAACTCGACATCGGACATAAAGATTTACCTGTAGTCAGCAACAACACACATGCCGAGTTTGAAGTTGGTCGGTTGGATGATTTTTGAGATACATCTACTAGATCTAGATGGACGTGTATATGCACGTACAGAGATTTTGTGCATTCATTATTTAATACTCCTATCTGTATCAATAGGAATGTGTATATTAGAGTGTTCTAGATGTAATCATACATCAGAGCATTTCAATGTGTTTAAAATAGACACCACGTTTGTCAAAAAATTCAAAAGTTCACTCGTTTTCACATAGACATAGCGTTCCAGACACACCCAGTTCCAGACACACCCAATCATAATGATAAACATTCCAACGGGTTTGTAATGGTCCAAAAACATGACCGACACAAAGTTTGCATGTGTAGCTCATCTGGTTTTACAGCCAAAACAGTTTTAGTTAGCAGCCATTGAGGTCGCGATGGCGACCCCAAAGGTCGCCAGCTGTACATTAATGTCAGATGCTGTGACACTTTGTGATACTTGAATAAATGTTTCATACCGTATGTTGTAATAATTCTGACCTTTATTCCATTTGTCTTTAGTGTTGTCCATTTTTTGCATTATTCAATTTGGGGAGCATACTTTGGTCCGACATATCATTGGTTCGAAGGAGCATTGGTCCGACTCGGGATAGGGTTGGGGGTTAGGTTTAGGTGTGCTGCCCCGTGCTCGGGATAGGGTTGGGGGTTAGGTATAGGTGTGCTGCCCCGTGCTCGGGATAGGGTTGGGGGTTAGGTATAGGTGTGCTGCCCCGTGCTCGGGATAGGGTTGGGGGTTAGGTATAGGTGTGCTGCCCCGTGCTCGGGATAGGGTTGGGGGTTAGGTATAGGTGTGCTGCCCCGTGCTCGGGATAGGGTTGGGGGTTAGGTATAGGTGTGCTGCCCCGTGCTCGGGATAGGGTTGGGGGTTAGGTATAGGTGTGCTGCCCCGTGCTCGGGATAGGGTTGGGGGTTAGGTATAGGTGTGCTGCCCCGTGCTCGGGATAGGGTTTGGGGGTTAGGTTTAGGTGTGCTGCCCCGTGCTCGGGATAGGGTTGGGGGTTAGGTATAGGTGTGCTGCCCCGTGCTCGCGGTTATGGTTAGGGTGCGGGTGTGGGGTAGGTAGTCGATCGGACTAATGGTATGTCGGACCGAAGTAGCCTGGTTTCCAGCCCATAGACCCCGCCCACTCAGTCTGACAATCAGGCTAGGACCGAAGTGTAGTAACCATTCAATTTAGGGGGGTGTGGTAGGATTTGTAGCCTTTGTGGGCCGAGGTGCGCTGCTTTTCTTTTCTACCTTTCATTACACAGTAGGTTGTGAATTTTTTTATGTATGAAATATAAGCTTTTTTTTTACTATGTGTATGCTATGTACCAATCACTTAAGTTGAAGCATTTTTAAGCACTTAATTTGCTACATTTCATGATCTAGATTCACATATGAGTAAACTAAGGCACCAGTACTTGTTTCAGATGTTATGTATTTATGACATTTGAGAAAGATTTTGTGTTGCCAAAATCAATATAACACATTTTACAAGCAAAAACAGCAGCACAAGATTTTTCAAAATAATGCAGGATATTATGAGTAGAACTTTTAAGTCCAGAAGGGTATTATCTATGAAAAAATGCATTGAATGTGTAGTGCCCATGACGCGGGAACGAAACTGAACGAAAATGGACCTCACAATATGGCCTATGTATGTCTTCTGACATATCTGACCCGTTGTTTTCCATGTTCTATCCCTTTTCTATCCTTCTTCCCTTTCCTGAAAACTATACAGACAATGGGAGCTCGTATGCAAATAATTTCACCCACTTCTGTGACAGACAGTAACATTTGAAATTGAAGAAGGTGAAGTTGTACACGTCATGTATGTACAGTATGTATGTATTATGTAATATGCATGTATACATTGTAGGTATAGTGTGTGTAGATTTGTGTGCCCCTGGGTCCCTGGCTGGCTAGCTGGCTGGGTGGGTGGGTCCGTCCGAGCACGAAGATTTTTTTCTTTTTTCATTTCAGCTGGCCTTTATGTCGACTCATCTGATTGGCTGTGTGCTTGACAGCTATAAGGAGAGCCTTTAAATAAAATCACACTTGTGTGAAGTGAGCGGTGCCTGTTCTCATAATGATGAGGTCTGATGACGATGATGATGTCACAGGGGGAATAAATAGACATACGCACAAATCCATACAGATCACACGGCTCTCCCGATCCATAATAGTACGGTGAGGCTCAGATGTGGATCTTGGACTTTATGTGGCCAGCCTCTGTGACGTCAGTCATCTACTTTATTACGTATCTATATCGTATGACTACAACTTTGGGCAAGGTTTCGGCCCGATCAGAGCCCCATTGATCCCCATTATACATTTTAAGTTGAATATTTTCAAAAAGGACGGCTGTGTTCAATCACTCTGAATAAGACTGGTTTCAAAGAGGAAATAATTGGCTGTCCACTCGTAAAAGTAAAGAGTTGAGGATGACGGTGGCGGCGGTCTTGCTCAGAGGTGCAGTCAGGCGTGCTGGGAACAGGCCCCTGCAAGGCACAGAGCGTCTGAGCACAGCGAGCTACGGCGTCGGTTTCCCCAGGCATCATCGCACCTCTGCCGACGAGAGGAGTTTCTCCTCTTCATGCACAGAGCCAGATCACCCCAAAATCCTCATCACTGGGGGACTCGGTCAGTTGGGGCTGGGGCTCGCAAAGCTGCTGAGGAGACGATACGGAAAGAATAGCGTGATTCTGTCCGATATCCGGAAGCCCACGACAAATGACGTGTACCACAACGGCCCATTCGTCTACTGTGACATTCTGGACCGCAACAACCTGAGGGAGATCATAGTGAACAACAGCATCAGCTCGCTGGTCCACTACTCGGCCATCCTGTCTGCCGTGGGAGAGAGCAACGTCTCGCTGGCCAGAGAGGTCAACATCACAGGCCTCCATAACATACTAGACGTATCCGTCGAGCACAGCCTGCGCGTGTTTGTGCCGAGCACCATCGGTGCCTTTGGGCCCTCGTCGCCCAGGGACCCCGCCCCGGATGTGTGCGCACAGAGGCCTCGCACCATCTACGGCGTCTCCAAAGTACACGCCGAGCTGATGGGCGAGTACTACCACCACCGGCACGGACTGGACTTCCGCTGCCTCAGGTACCCGGGCATCATTTCCGCAGATTCCCAGCCCGGAGGAGGCACCACCGACTACGCCGTCCAGATCTTCCACGCGGCCGCCGAGACGGGTCGCTTTGAATGTAACCTGCGCAGCGACACCCGTCTCCCGATGATGTACATAGACGACTGTCTCAGAGCCACCCTGGAGGTGATGGAGGCTCCGGCGGACGCACTGAGCAGGCGCACGTACAACATACACGCCATGAGCTTCACGCCCCACCAGCTTGCCCAGGAGATGCAGAAACGGCTGCCCGGCCTCAGGGTCACCTACGATGTGGACACCATGCGGCAGGCCATAGCGGACAGCTGGCCGATGGAACTGGAGGACAGCGCAGCGCGAAGGGACTGGGCCTGGAAGCATGAGTACGATCTTCCGAAGTTGGTGCAAGTCATGTTGGCTCGCATCATCCCCGACAAGCGGCTGGCACAAGCCTACTGAGGCTGCTGCTGTAGCACAGTGACCGTCACTCAATGATGATGTCAATAACCCCCAAAGTATATTAGGCCGTGTACCGCCATCACATAATGTTTTGTGCCAGGGAGGACCCCCATAAGAGAACACTTTTGGAATTCCTGGAAATGGCAGATCTACGATATCATAACGTGTCGCATTGCAGCAAATTGTGAGCTTGTGGATGTTATGAAGGACTGAGGCCGATTCTAAAAACGCCTTTTAAATACTCAACTATGTTTTCTGGAAATGTCTCTTAAGACAGCAGCATCTGTCAGCACCACTGGCTGTTGTTGTTAGTTGTAGGAATAAAGACAGAAGTACCCAATAGGAAGTGGATTAAGAAGCCATTTAGGAAGTATGAGGTCAGTCCGCTGTCCACCCAGGTTGGCAGAGGAAGTGTAGGCCTAGCGCCCAGGATTACATTAGATAATTGACACATGCGCAGCAGGGTTGCAAAATTGCGAGATAAAAATAATGAATACCAAAAAAACGGTGTTGTTAGTTGTAGGAATAAAGTACCCGAGAGGAAGTGGATTAAGAAGCCATTAAGTAGCCAAACAGAGTTCCCTTGAGGCAAAAACAAATAATTGTTTTATCGAACAGGGTTCCCAGATTGAGCTATCAACTATTTTTTTTATACAATAAAATCCCATACTTATGGGAACAAACAATCTCGAAGCCCTAGCCTGCAGCGAAGGTACTGCGTACCATGGCCCAGATGGTATGAATATGGTATTGGCTCAAGTGTAAACTAAGGGTGGGTTATGTCCCTAGCAATAGCGTGTTTTCCCTTCCCCGAGTACACACACATTGAGGTCAATCTTGGATGAACTGCAGGCCCCGTCTCAACTGTGCAGCGGCGTTAAGTGAAATTTTAATTTCACTTATGTGTTCGACTGTTCGTATAGTACAGAAATAAAATGCTCTAAGGCAGTGCCAAGTCCAGTGCAGTCAGTCAGCATCTACATTAGCTATTCCCCTGAAAGGACGCCAGCGAACAGCATAGCTGAAAAAAGGCTCACAGCACACACAAAAAACAATGGGGGTGTGCGCATTGAACACATTCTCAAGAGGTGCCGTATGTCCCCTGGTGAGGAGCTGCTTTAAATGAGCGTAGGGGGTTTGGGTTGGCTATTCTTACTTCAGAAGAAGATGGTTAGGCCTGCTGGGAGCCAGTTGGAAGCCCATGCCAGACAAGTCCATTTGTTTACGGTCTCTGCTCTGCCATTCAAAAAAATTGGGAAATAACACCATATACCTACAGTGAGGAGCACAGCGATGAGTTAATGTACATGTGGCACAGGACAGAGGATAATACCGAGACCCAACTCATTCTCTGTGATTCATCGTTCCCCGTGTGCAACAAAGACATAAAAGTAGAACACTATGATGGAGAGAGGAAAAGCGGTAAAAAAGGAGATGAGCTACTTTGAAATACAGAGGCAATTTCTGGCAGCCCCACGGTGTGAGTGTTTTCATCTCCTCTCCTCGTCCTGCTCTCAACCACTAGAGTCACATATTTAAAATCAAAACCACAGAAGTATTCACACATCCACATCAGTCATTCATCTTCATACAGTCCAGTTCATACACAGTCCATTTAAATTACCTCCCCAAGGCTTTCTGGAATAAAGATACAAATCGTCCCTATCGGGCAGAAGCCTTAAAGGACCACTTCACCACTTTTCAACCCATCTTCATATAATTGGTTCTCACTAATAATCATGAAAAATGGCACAATTTCTTTCTAATCAGTCTGTGTCTCATAGGAGGGCTGTGGGCAGTTCAGAAGCCCGTCCACCAGTGACATCATTGATGGGGAATCTAAGCTAATAGAAATGGCAGGCTTTCTAGTCCTGAAAAGTTGCAATGCAAAAATGAATGAAAATTGAAAATCTAAACATTTTTGTAAAAATAATATTGTTTAAAAAAATCTGCCCAACGATGATGTCACTGGTGGACGGGTTTCTGAACTGCCCACAGCCCTCCTATGAGACACAGACTTAGTAGAAAGAAATTGTGCCATTTTATCATGATTATAAGTGAGGACCTATTATATGAAGATAGGTTGAAAAGTGGTGAAGTGGTCCTTTAACAGTATTGTAAACCTCCACGTTTCATCTATTGACTCTTTTTCCTTAAATGTAATACAATAAATGCTGTATTTTAAGCTCTGCTGTGCGACAGTGCCACACAGAAGCAGTGTAAAATAGCCGCTCTACAAGCTCACGGCACAATGCGGTGTGAGCTTATAGAGATCAGATGATTTTGTAGTTTTCAAAATGTTCTAAATTCCTTTTTACATTTTTGTATATGCCCGTACAAGGATGCCAGGTGTGGTTATGTGTGACTGTGGGTTTAATGAATATTTAACCAATGAAAAGCATTAACAAGCTTGTGACACAAAAGCGAGGGGCGCTCTTATCATCATACATCATCATATATCATCTCATTCTGGCCAATAACAATTTGCGTCATCACTTTTCTGCCCTCACTTTTCATCCTCAATACGTACTTTGTTCAGCCAGTCAAATCATCTCAGTGCGTGCGGCCGTGTGGCCATGCGTGCGTGCATGCGTGCGTGGTGTGCAAGCCAGAATACTCTGAAAACTCTCAATAATTAATAAACGCAACATTGGATATACAGCATGCCTGAAGACTGCTTGTTTGAGTCCATCGTGTGGTTGTACGGCACGTTACTGTATTAGCAGCAGCTGTGTGTGACAAGAAAGCAAATAGCTCATCAATGCGGCCATATGCATATGGGGAACAAAGAAGAAGGAAAACCTGTGAAACAAGTTTTTTCAGGGACCATTTTTCACAGTTTCGTTTTGGCATTTGTATTTTGTACACATTCCAAGAACTAAATTAAAAAAGCTATGCCTTCTATATTATTCAACCACATTTCTCAATCTTTCACCTTTGCTTCTTTTTTTTTGCCAATCCCTCATTCACTCCTCCTCTTCATGCATTATGAAACACATGCTGTGTTTCCAATACAGAGTTGTATTGAGTTTTAGAGTTGTATTTAATAGGATCCCCATTAGCTGGTGCATATAGCAGCAGCTAATGCCAGAGTACCAACAAGGAAAAGGAAATTCGATAATCACATCCACACTCATAGAATTACACTAGTTACCCATACAGGCCAGAGCCGATTTCAAGGTGCTCCTCCTGACCTTTAAAGGCCTAAATGGACTTGCTCCACCCTGCATGTCCAACCTAATAAAAGCATACCTCCCCCCACGACCTCTACGCTCCCAAGATACTGGAAAACTCAGTCACATACCACAATAAAACCCATCTTTTCTCCCTGCATTATGGTTCCCCCTAGTTTCACTGAAATCACTATATTCACTGTGCTCTGCCCCGTGGTTTATAAAACCTATATTCTATTTTAATAGATTTTCTGAACGCATTTTTAACTGTGTCCTATCGTATGGTACATCCATGTGTATTTACACATCTTATTATGCTTGTTATTGTGTTATTGTGTTATTATGCTATTGTATTTTCTGCTTTTTTGCTGTGTATTGTTGTGAAGTGCACAGAGACCCCTTGGGGTGATGTTGCACTATAAATAAAAATGAACTGAACTGAAACTGAACTGAATCTTCCTGGGGTCCACTGTGCGGAAGCTTGGAGAGAGTCAAGATCCACACACACAACATCCTGGTAAGTCAAATAAACTCTATGCAGTTATTTTTCACTGGTAGGCGTAATTTGTAATATGTAAATCGTCTCTTGCTTCTGTGTCTAAGGAATTTATCGAATGTGTTCCGTCTTGGATCAGTGATACTAACATATTTGAAGTTGCCAGTTATCAGTATTCACAATAAAAACACCTTTTTCTAGGTTATTTAAAATAAATACATCCACTCGGATGGCAGATAACAATAAAATGGTGCATTCATATAGCGCTTTTATCCAAAGCGCTTTACATAGATTGTGGGCCCGTAAAAAAAGGTCCCCCCCAACCTTGGTAACCACAGAAACGTCTCTGCTTTTGCATGTTCTGTGACAAGACAGTGCACTTTTCACTTAATTTTATTCCGCATACAAAGATGCCATTGCCTCCTGTCCCTGTATCGCAAATGGTCAAAAAAGTATTTTATTAAATGTATTCTCTCTGTATATCAGCAAAGTGTAGATTTTTATGTTAGACATTGAGGGAAATTAAGAGGGAAATTAAGATTCTCAGATAGGACAAGTAACACACAGCAGGTCTCCTACTGGAATCAAACCAAGGACACTGTTCGACTAACTAATAACTATGCAGTACAGTACGCTGCCAGCACCCATGAAAAAACCCTCACTTTTATTATCCTGCTATTCTTCTTTGGGAAACTGCTATGGCTGTTCTAAGAGGTTTAATGGCATCCCTTCTTCTCTTATTAAAAAAACACAGGAACTTCTGAAGGAAGAACAGTTGGAAGGATTATTGAAGCAATTACAACACAGACACTCTCTAATTGCTTTTCAGATTAAACTCATCATAAAACTCTCAAAACACAGGCTGAGCTCCAGAAAAGCTTGGATCAACAACAAGTGAATTCTTAGATTTCAACAGCAGGCCTTTGACTACCATTGAAATGTCTAACTTCTAGCTACTCAACTGAAACAAATCCTTGATAACTAAAATATTAGTTAGGCTAAATTATGAATACACCTCAAGGCATCAGGAATTATTTTTAAAGATGCATTCCTACGTATCTCAAAATCGATCTAGAAATGCACAGAATCTCTGTGTGGAGTGAGTGTGTCCATGTTTATCTTGAGAACCATTCTAACTCATGCATGGGCCTCATACGGCTCCCAGCCTCCCACCTTCACTTAATAATGTGGCCCGCAGGTTAATATCAGAATACTCATATAGTATCCATTTCAACTGTTCCCAATTCCAAACATGCAAACGTGACTTGGCCGCTTTAATTACTTCAGTCTATATCAGGAGTTTAATTACTATTGTATTGTCTTTTTTATGTCCAATGAAATTGTATTTCAGTTCATATAGTATAACTAAATTAATGCATTAGAAATTACATACAAATGTAACTTTTCACGAAGTAGAGCATTCATTTACGAAAAAAAAGGCTTCTGTCCTACAGCAACAATATGCAAATGAGGCCCCCTGGAATGAGTTTGGAAACATAGTGACCCTCTCCATCATCAAAGTTGCCCAGCCCTGCTCTTAACCGATTGACTCCTAACCTGCTGTGCATATCGACAAGCAACCGAGGGAGTGATGTGCCGACTCTGTAAGAACTCTGTTGGATCTCCTCCACAGGTTGAATGTCCAGAGGGTTTGGTAGTGTCGGTCTATTCATGAGCTCCTCAATTAAGTATTCTGCCCCCATCTTAACTTAGAGTTCCCTTCGCAACTTTATTTTCCAAAGAAAAAAGGACAGAGAACCGTCAGTTATGTGATGTCATGTCCTTGCAGAATCGCACACAAACATCACCGTTTTGATTTCCATCGTTAACGCCAGCACAGCACAGCAGATTCCATCAGCAAATTAACTCACGTTTATCAGTTTATAGCCTTATGATGTTCTCCATTTCATATGCCGCAACCTACCACCATCATCAGTTCCTGTTACAGCCTGTGGCTGTATTCATTATTATTCTTGTGTTCGATTAGTAGTAATATATATATATATATATATATATATATCCTTCAAATTAAAATGAGAATCACTGAGCCCTGCCATATCTTTTCAAATGGTCTCATTTAAAGATCAATTAGGGTCCATTTGGTTACCAACTCTCCATCATTTACGTCGCTGGGGGACCACTGGTGGTCCCCGGACCACTGTTCTAGGTACATCCATCTAAGCTTAATTAATGAATGAAAAAATAAAAACCCACATTTTTTGCGCACGGACTCAGCCCCCAGCCTGGTACCCTAGTCAAAATATGGCCCTTGAGGAAAATGTATTGGAGAATCCTGCCCTAACCCTAAACTCACAGGAAGCCATGGGCAGTTTTTAACCCGCAACGCATGGATTCTTTTTAACCCACCACGCATGCCGGGAGCCATGGGTGATTTTTAACCAACAGCTCAGGTGATTTTTAACCCACAGCACAGGTTTGTCTGACTAATGACTAATGTCTAACCAGCATATGCATGTGCACACACACGCACGCACACATGCACGCACCAAATCACAACCACCAAGATCCTCCCTAAACAACACACTCCCCCATAAGTTAAGAGAAAGAAATGCTATGATATTTTGCTTCTTCCTGGAGCCACGGGGGCCACCAGGGGTTGTCAACGGGAGAACAGCTTGCTCTCTGGCAACGCCGGGCGCAACATATGTTGGACCTAATGAGAGGTTGTACTCTAGCAGCGACTGTCAACAAAGCACTAATCGATTGTAGCGGGGGGGATATATCCCCCCTCGTACGTACAGAAGGCCGAGGTGCGCGGAGAGCGGTGCTGGGGCAACATTAAAACATCATCAGCGCTGCGCCATGTGGCCCCGAGTCACCCTCACTAGCAATGCTATAGCTCGTCAGTAGCTGAGGGATTATAGCTGGGGTGCCTCTGTGATACTATAGGGATGTTTTTTGGCTCTCGATCCGATACCGATCATTCGAAAATGACGTGATCGGCCTCGATTTCCGATTACCCGATCCGATCAGGACAACCCTATAATAGAAAAGGTTTGGGAACCACTGGTGTATGTAGGTTAGGGGGTAACACGAGGGGGGCGAGAGGCTGAGAAGGGCTGAATAAAAGAAGAACGTGGGAGATGGAGAGGGAAGAATATGATCCAGATGTGGGGGGTAGAAAACTGGCAGAGAGGAGGGAAAAGGTTGAGAGAGAGAGACAGAGAGAGAGAGAGAGGCGGGGGCAGGGGGATGGGGAGAGAGGAGATTGTTTGTTATACAACACTGAGCACATATCATTGCGTGTCTCCGCGGGTGTTAAACCATCCTGGCAGTTTTTATGGCTGCGTGGGATGGCGCTGCGTGGCATCTGTCAGCGTCGCAAATGGTGGAGTGTTTTGGATCTGAATAAATCATTGAATCCTAACGGGGAGTGGCAGGAGGTGGCAGGAGGTGGTGACCACAATTTATAATATGCATCTCAAAAGATATGTTCAGGAAATGGGACTTCTTAAATCAATGAAAAACACATCCTAAACCTTTTGAGGTACTTAAACGGATGTGAAATGAATGCCATATAAGCTCGATGATAAATTACAGTGTTGCTGTAGAGACCTGCGTTTTCCTGTTTTCAGGAGATGGTTATCAGATTTAAAATGGAATTTAGACCTGAACACAAGATACCAACTTTATATAAGATATGCAAGACAGTGTTGACACCAGATATCATGAACATGTTAAATAGAGGAGAACAATGGCTATGGGCAACAAAGCTTGGTTTAGAATGTTTGTGTGTATCCGTGCGTGCAGGTACAGGTGCCCAGGGCTCCACAATGTCATTGTGGGGTTTTCTTTACTGGACAAGAATACTTGAATGAACACTTTGAGCCACCATGGAAATTACGAATGCGCGTGGCGCGTGTGGGAGAGAGGGCAAGAGAGAGTGGGGGCGACGGAGCGCTCTGGCGTTTAGACTCATGTTGTGTTTATAGCGAACTGAAGACGGTTGCGTTGCGTCCTCAGACTCCTTCCTCACTCAAACGTGCAGTCGGGCAACTCAAAAAGAAAACTCGAAAGCAAACTCCACACACCTGCCCCAAAAGTTTGATTTACCTGCCACAGGCAGTCAACGCCTGTATCGATTGTATCAATATCTAACAACACATTACAAACATACACACCCCAGGAAAGTGTTTCTTGTGTCCTAAAACATTCAAATAAGATCTGGTTGCAAAAGGGGTGAAGTGGCAGTGCCTTTAATTACAGTACTTGAGTAAATGTACTTAGTTGCGTTGCACCACTGTAAGTATGTAAATCGTATATGACATGCCTTGGAAAACATTCGGGAGTAATGTAGAGTATACTGTGACTCAAAGTCAATGGGCTAAACAGGCAAAAGAACCAGTATGGTCCTTTAAAGATATGTTGGATGAATGCCTGTCTGATGGGCCCATATACTGCACGGCGGGGAGAATGCCTGTCCGACGGCCCCCATGGCTGCACGGTGGGGAGAAGAAAAAAGAAAGAAGAAAGAAAAGAAAATTGATTTCATGGAGACCAATATTCCTGGCCCTTGATGGCAAACAAGCAATTATGCAGAAGCCCTCACACACGTCGGTGGCACAAAGCAAATGGAGAGGCTAATTCTTCACACATCCTTGAGGTGCATGTTATGACGTTCAAACAAAACACTCGACTTGTGTGGGCACGTATATACTGTACGTGGGCCTGTGCTAGAGAGAGCCTGGAGGAGGGGGGGTCGTGGTGCTAGAGAGAGCCTGGAGGAGGGGGGGTCGTGGTGCTAGAGAGAGCCTGGAGGAGGGGGGGTCGTGGTGCTAGAGAGAGCCTGGAGGAGGGGGAGTCGTGGGCCTGTGGTAGATAGAGCCTGGAGGAGGGGGAGTCGTGGGCCTGTGGTAGATAGAGCCTGGAGGAGGGGGAGTCGTGGGCCTGTGGTAGAGAGAGCCTGGAGGAGGGGGGGTCGTGGGCCTGTGGTAGAGAGCCTGGAGGAGGGGGGGTCGTGGGCCTGTGCTAGAGAGAGCCTGGAGGAGGGGGAGTCGTGGGCCTGTGCTAGAGAGAGCCTGGAGGAGGGGGGGTCGTGGGCCTGTGGTAGAGAGCCTGGAGGAGGGGGGGTCGTGGGCCTGTGCTAGAGAGAGCCTGGAGGAGGGGGAGTCGTGGGCCTGTGCTAGAGAGAGCCTGGAGGAGGGGGAGTCGTGGGCCTGTGGTAGAGAGAGCCTGGAGGAGGGGGGGTCGTGGGCCTGTGGTAGAGAGAGCCTGGAGGAGGGGGGGTCGTGGGCCTGTGGTAGAGAGCCTGGAGGAGGGGGGGTCGTGGGCCTGTGGTAGAGAGCCTGGAGGAGGGGGAGTCGTGGTGCTAGAGAGAGCCTGGAGGAGGGGGAGTCGTGGGCCTGTGGTAGAGAGCCTGGAGGAGGGGGAGTCGTGGTGCTAGAGAGAGCCTGGAGGAGGGGGAGTCGTGGTGCTAGAGAGAGCCTGGAGGAGGGGGAGTCGTGGTGCTAGAGAGAGCCTGGAGGAGGGGGAGTCGTGGTGCTAGAGAGAGCCTGGAGGAGGGGGAGTCGTGGTGCTAGAGAGAGCCTGGAGGAGGGGGGGTCGTGGGCCTGTGTTAGAGAGAGCCTGGAGGAGGGGGAGTCGTGGTGCTAGAGAGAGCCTGGAGGAGGGGGAGTCGTGGTGCTAGAGAGAGCCTGGAGGAGGGGGGGTCGTGGGCCTGTGTTAGAGAGAGCCTGGAGGAGGGGGGCCACGAAGTGGCGCGTTGTGATCTTGTAGATCGGCAATTTTCACTATTCCTTAAACATTTGCTTTGTAATTTCTGGAATTTCTTAGATTTCTTCATGAAATCAAAGTCAAAGGCATAAGACTTGTCACACACATTACCGCAGTGACATTTTCTCTCCGCATTTGACCCATCTCTTGGAGCGGTGAGCAGTGAGCTGCAGCCGTGCATCGCTCGGGAATCATTTGATTAGTTACTTGATTTGACCCCCCAATCCAACCCATTGATGCCGAGTGCCAAGCAGGGAGGAATTGGGTCCCATTTTTACAGTCTTTGGTATGACCCAACCTCCCAGTTTCAGGGCGGACACTCTAACCACAAGGCCACTGTCTGGTTAGAGTGCAATGATCAAATGCAATGATCACTGAAAGAAATCATTGCATTTGTTTTGAATTCATGAAAAGTTGCACTTTTTTGAAAAAATAAATAAAGGGACCCATAGAAATTGGACACCACTGTTTGGGAAACAGTGGCCCTTGGAGGATACCCAGAAGAATACAACTGCTGCCAGAAGTACCAGTAGGGCTTTCACTTTTAGTGATTTACTAGTCAAATGGTACCAACAAGGCCGACTAGTGGATTTACTAGTCGACTAGTTGTCTAGGCCTACCTATTATGTAAAAAAAAAATATATATATATATATATATATATATATCTTTCTTCTTTAATAATAGTTTAGTCCTGAGGCCTACAAAAACGGGGGGGAAACATATCAACTAGTCAACTAGTACCAACAAGATCGACTAGTGGATTTACTAGTAGACTAGTTGAATAGTCGACTATAGTTGCTTAAAGCCCTGCTACCCTGGAGGTAACATGTCATCCCGTTAGTTCGACCATCACTAACCCTGGATGGAGAGTGAGACGGGTATAGTCTTTCAGTCATCCAGTTAGTACTCCTGAAACAATGACACGAGGTCAACAGCTCAATGTCCTTCTGCAGTGGACGGTTCTTGCAGTCCAACCGGATCTTAAGGACGTCCAGAACCTCCTCCCTGAGAGACCGTAGCTGGTCATTTATTTTTTATAAGACTCCAACCAAGTCCGTTGTTAATGGACAGAATTAGATCTCCAAACCATAATAAAAATAATACTAAACCTTCAAATAGAAGTAAATGTTAAGAATACAATGCTGGGAGGGAGGAAAAAAAAGTCTTCCAACAAAGCTCAGACAAAAATGCAATATGACCAAATGTGATAAATAATGCAGAAAGCTACAGTTCAGCATTAAGTCAACACGGTCTATAAAATATTGATACTTATCACACTGAATTCAAATTGCACATCATTAATACATGTCGAGTCCTGAATTCCATCTTCCTCCATGCTTGAAAGGCCTATGTGCCACAGCCGATTTGTAGAGGGACAGAGAGAGAGAGAGAGAGAGAGAGAGAGAGAGAGAGAGATCTTGTCGACCAAGTCACTTTCACCTGATAATGTGAAAGTATACTAAAGTATAGTAAGGGGCACCCTGGTGGCTAAGGCTAACCTGGAAAAAGAACATACACCTAAATAAGGTTATAGACAGTATAGTCCTTCCTGCAGCCGGGCACGGGTTCAAATTCGATTGAGGCTCTCTCACCTTTCCCGTCTCTCTCACTGTCACTATAAGAAATGACTGGCTGTCCCTCCCTATCGCCGTGCCTCACATATATCTGCACCTCCAATGCGGGAATTGGGAAGTTGTGCGACTCACATTTTGAACAACGTCTGTTTTAGGCCATGCAATTGTTGCTGAGCTTGTGTGTGCTTTCTGTTTAGGGCATGGCCCGAAGGGGCAATGTGTCTAGAACAGTGGCTCTCAAATATGTGCATGTCAAGGAGTTAGACCAATCAAATAAATCCGAGAACATTTCTCAACATTCATCAATATTATTTGAAAGTAGCCAATCTACAAGCTCACAACAATGTGCACACAAACACACACATGTAGTATGCATTTTAGAATAGCCAAAAAATATGGGTTGTATTCCATGAGCCTACACTACTGAACCTCAGTTTCAAGGGAATAAATATGTCTGCCTTAAATACCATTCCTACCAATACAAACACACACTCAAATAAGAAAAAGCCTAATACTGTACATCTGAGAGAGAGAGAGAGAGAGAGAGAGAGAGAGAGAGAAAAGGAGTGGGAGTGGAAACTGACAGGCATATAACGGGTGGCTATCAGACTAGTGCGATAAAAATCCCCTCCTGGATGTGAAATTCAGTGACTGTCAGCAGCCTGCAATAGAGAAATCGGAGCGTGGTAAGAAAAGCAGAGAAGAAATGAAAGGGATAGACGATAGATGTCACCGCTGTGCTCGTTCTTCTCTCTCGGCCCGATAATGTCACGGCGTGTACTGGCTAGAGTAGGAGGACGGGTCAGCCTGGATTTGGCATATACGTGTCTGTTTGAGTATTGATTTGAACAGGCCCTGCTACTAAGAGGTAGTAAGAGCACAGACGCATCTGCATTAAAGAAAGAAAAGCGGGCGCGCTTCCTCTGGAGACTGCCCTTGGTTGAGGCCGTCGGTGCTCGGCTTTAAAAAGAACTTAAGTTACTAAAACCAATAATTTGAAAATAAAAGATGCAAAACCGGCTCAGATGCAATTTCTCATGTTATTGTTGCCTGTGTGCACCCCAGAGAAATAATGACACTGCTGGACATTCAGCGTTGGCCATCGAACAGGAAATAGAGAGGAAAACATTACACAAACATCAGTTCTAAAGCCAAATATGAGTAGTAGAAGTCGCATGGGGAGCCACTGCCAAAGTGACCCACATATGCTAATTAAATAATTTAGACCCGAAGACGATTCTACAAATGTCTTCTAAATCCTGACAGTTTTCTGAAAAACCCATGTTTCCGTCAGTGGTGCTCAACCTTTTTCATGTCAAGGACCCCAAAAATGTATGCAATTGGCCACCAACCCCATCTGAAATTTTTCCAGGGACTCCCCAGAAGCAAGGATTTGAGTTAAAAACGTTTTCTCTGAAAGAATATATATTCCAACTTTGTGCCACATTTTCACGATTAAAACAAAATAGCAGATCTACAAGCTAAAGTAACATAATGCTTAAAACACCGGGTTTGCGTTCAGAATGGGTTAAGAGAAGTTCCATCGCCTCAGTTGGGCTCTCGTTTCCATTGTGTGTATAAATTACTGGCGATCGTGGAATTCCATGCTCCGGTATTTATAGGATCAAGGCCTGGTTTGATGCACCGCAAAAATAAATGCCAACTTTCACTTTTGGAGGGCGCTAATGCGCACATTGCCATGACTCAACAGGCATGCAACAACACACACAGACACACAGAAACAAGGTACACCTCGTCCTTGATATGCTTCTGGTTTACCCAGGGCTATAACCTGTCTCTCTGAAGAAAAACAAAACAAATGCGGAAACAATGACATAAAATGTCAAAGGTGAAACCTGAGGTAGTGGAGAGGTGACAAAACCGGACGAATGAGAACCTCAGAAACTCCAGGGAACGACTGTGACGGAGGTGAGCTGGAATTACAGTGGAAAAACCTCTCACTTCCTTCAGACTTCCCCAGGCTTCCCGTCAAACATGATCGACCGCTAATCTTGACAGCACCTCCCATACCATTAGCACCTGCGCTGCCGATCGCTCACCCATACCGCACACTCACATCAACCCGAGCACCCGGTTCAGCACAGGGTAACCGGCAGATAACAAGCTCCAACTACAGAGTTTGGGAAAAGGTCTCATATAGTGTCACCCAAGTTTCGTCGGCTGACAAGATGTGAATCCACCGCATGAAGGTCCATACACTAACTAGAAGCCCGCATGTGAAAGCTGGAGTGGCGGAACTATATGTGTGTGCGCACGTGCGTGCGTGCGTGCATAGAATGGCCAGGATTGGTAAGGTAATGTCGACCTTACCTTTTCAAGAAAGGTTGAGGTAGGATTGACGTGTCTAAAGCCAAAGGGAAGGAAAGTCTATCCAATATCTATCCATCTCTCGTCTCTCCATCTATTTCTGTCCATTCATCCCCACACCTATAGTCCGGCCAGACTCCAGGGAGAGCTGATATCAGAACTACAAGGACAAGCTTGCGTGTGTGTGTGTGTGTGTGTGTGTGTGTGTGTGTGTGTGTGTGTGTGTGTGTGTGTGTGTGTGTGTGTGTGTGTGTGTGTGTGTGTGTGTGTGTGTGTGTTGTGTGTGAATAGAAAGACAGGAAGAGTTACAGACAGAGATGGTGGGGAAAATGAATCAAGTGTACGTTAAAGTCTCCCTCAGCAGCTCTGACTGTTATGGCTTTAAAACTCCCACAAGCACACGCATGTACACACACACACACACACACACACACACAGTGGTGCTGGATTACGTGGCGCGCCACTCCAGTGTGTAAAGCTGTTAAGGAGCAGCTGTTCCACTCGATGTTTGTTCCCCCGGGAACTGAAATATTGATCAGTTTCCCCAGCAGCCAGCCATGCAGCCATGCAGCCAGGCATCTCAGGCCTGTGTGTGTCCCCAGCAGCCAGCCATGCAGCCAGGCATCTCAGGCCTGTGTGTGTGCCCTCACACTGTCCCCCATGTATAATTGACGTGTATATCTGTGAGTGTGGCATGCCAACAGGGAGCAGGAATTAAACGGCCCCGGCATATGGCTGAAGGCCCCGCTCCTTACCACCATGGCCTCGCGTCCCATCCATCATGTGGCTATAAGCCATTTAGACCCGAGGACGCATCGGTGTCACATTTATAGCTTTTAACCACTTTGACCATTATTTTAAAGTCTAGCCGTTGAAAAGTAGCAGATCCACAAGCTCTCTCTCCAGTCCACAAGCTCACAAAAGCTAGGAAAGTTTGCGACTTTCCCTTGAATGAGGACATGAGGAGAGTGCCGTGCTACGAGCTTGTGGATCTGCTACTTTTGGAACAACATCATTTCAGATGGGGGTCGGTGGCCAAATACATATAATTTCGGGGGTCCTTGACATGAAATAGTTTGAGAACCACATATCAGGTCACAATGGGTTAACGCAGTGCTTTTCACAGGGTCAGTACATTGACAGCGGGGGGGACACACGTGGGATTTGACGGTGGACAGAACAAGGTCGAGGGAGTGAGGGCACTCCGAGAGAATTCTTTGTCACAGAAGATATAACCACATGAACTCTCGTGTCCTCATTCAAGGGAAAGTCACAAACTTTCCTAGCTTTTGTGAGCTTGTGGACTGGAGAGAGTTGGTGTAAGCAGTGGGCTAGAGAGCAGGTGAATTTTATAGGGTTTAAGCAACTAATTATCTTCATATAATTGGTTGTCTCTAATGCTGTGCCTGAAAACACATCATCAGTTGGGATTCTGAATGGAAACAACAACCTTTAAAACACTTTGAGGGCTTAATATTAATATACGACATATACAGAGGCTGCCAGGATTGTTTAATTACCTTTGGGAGCATACGCTGAAGTATTTGCGCCTTTGATTCATGAAAATCCCCTTGAATATAGTCCCATGGCTTGTTGTCGAACCAAAGAATATTCCACCGTCTCGAAAACCTAGGTAGGTAATTTCATCTTTTCGTGTGATAATATTGTCACCCACTCTAACCAAGAAGCCATCTGCCCGTGTCTGGGCCCGGTATGTCACGGTTCTATACGGGTAGGGTAGTGCTCAGGGTCCGGACCTCAGATTTCTAATAAAAGCTCGGTCCAGTCGGCTCCGGGTACAATATTCACGGGTCCATTCCGGTAAGGTAGATGTGAGGCTCGAACGAACCTAGTGTTGAAAAAAAAAGTTCCTTTATTGTATTTTATATACACACACACCAGTAATACGACAAAGCGATAAAGCGACCGCTAGGGTTGAGACACTACCGGAATAATGTCAAGAATGGGTAAAATGAATTCAGTAATTAAATAATATCAATTAAACTCTCGAACTATTTGACATAATAAACTGTCTCAGCGATATCGTCAGGGAGTTGTCTTTGTGTCGTCACAACTGTAAATGAACAGTCTCAGAAATGTGGAATATTTGGACCGCAGTAACATTAGCGTTTTCTCTCAGTCAGTTGATTCTTTATATCCATATGAGTCAAACCACCGCGATCATGGGAGATGGCTGGGAATGTCCCTGGCAGTCAAAAAGCCCAAAGCGATCTTTATAATCTCAATACTTATAGGAACAAACCAACTATTTCAGAAAGACGGCTTCTAAATCACACGTCACAGGTGTATAGGCATGAAGGTGCCACTCATGCCAAGAAAGAAGGATTTTTCTAACCATACAAAGCAAATCCTTAGTGTTAAAGAATTTTACCGTGGGGCTGTCATAACAAACCAGTGCAAGATCACACATCATCATCTTTCATTGGGGTGATTTGTCAGGAGGAGGTGAGGTTTTTCAGCCATCGGGCATCATTGACAACGCTCGGCTGCGCAGAGACCAACGACACACGCCAGATGCGCTTCAACTGGATAGCACTGATGTCTACCACTCCTTCACTAGTCGGAGCTCAAGTATGGAGCAGATAGGATTGTTTCCTGCAGTGAAACCCGCAACAAAGTTCTTCCCAGTTCAAATACTGATCTGAAAAAGTTTACGACTGATGTTCAAAATGTGTGAGTGTGACTGTGTGTGACTGTGTGAGTGTGTGTGAGTGTGTGTGTTTGACATCACACCAACATTCAATGACCTAGAAAAAAAAAGAGGTTAAACAAAGGCTCAAAGACGCAGCCCCTTTTATGAAGTCAGGCCGAAGTGCCTAACAGCACTGTATATATGAGATGAAGCCAGCGGCTCCATGCGAATGCTGCTGGTTAAAATGGAGAGATCAGAGTGAGAGATAATATGAAGAGATGCACATTGCTCTCTGCCTCCTCTGCAGTCTCGCAGTCAGAATTATCTACCAGTGGCGCAACAGTGCCCTCTGCTGAACAAAGCTGACACTGCTGCTTTAGCCTGGAATGAAGCCGGAAAGAGTAGGCGTTGGAAATTATCTGGAGAATTGTTTAAACACACCCAAGTAGTGAGTACTGGCCCTGGGGGACGAGGAGGAAATGACAGGAATGAGAGGAAAGGAGTGGGCCTGTGATTAAGGACAGAAGTTGTACCCCTTACAAGATGAACTAACTGCTGACTATCCCACGATTTTGTAACCCATTTTTCACCCCTGTGTCAATCATCTAATGTGATCCTGGGCTCTACACACCCTCCACCAACCTAGTCCCCATATATGGGGGACAAGGGGAGAGCAACGGACTTTAACTCATGCTTCCTTCATGCCCGAGTGTCCAAGTTGCTCCTTTACACCTGACAGGGGGAAGTTTCCCTGGTTGGACGTAGCGCGTGGAAGGAACACGTTATTCCAACCAGTTCCTTTCCCCTCCATCAGGCGCCCCGGCTGATGGAGCTGACTGTTGCTTACACAGTGATACCAAGGCTTGGTATGACACTATAGAGCGCCGCAGTCCCGCCCCCTTTCAGAAAAGCGAGTGGCCCAGGAAGTGGAAGCCCCATGCATTCTCCCATCGGCACTTTTAATATAATTTATTTAAAGACGGTTACGCCGCGGACAAAGCCAATTCGGATCGTGACGAATCATGACAATGAACACAATATTTTGGGCCGATTAAATAATTTATAAGACGAAAAACAAAACAAATAGTGTTGTCTCCTGACTTTCTTTTCTTCTTTCTAATGATTTGATCGTCCCAAAGTATTGTGTTCATTGTCATGATTCGTCACGATCCGAATTGGCTTTGTCCGCGGCGTAACCGTCTTTAAATAAATTATATTAAAAGTGCCGATGGGAGAATGCATGGGGCTTCCACTTCCTGGGCCACTCGCTTTTCTGAAAGGGGGCGGGACTGCGGCGCTCTATAGGGTCAGAGTGAGTGCGTGTGTGCGTGCGGAAACATGTTGGTTTCTCTAGGTGGACTGCTGCTGCTTGTGATTTCATGAAATAAAGAAACTAAAACTTTATACAAGAGAGTGCGGATATTCCATTTTTCCATTGATCTTCAAGAATCTGCACCCATCAGCTACAGAGACTATCAATTTGACTCCCCGAGTAGAGCGCGCCTTCACCTGTAACGGTTTTGTTGTTCTATGGTCTTGGCCTTGTAAAGATCCAACATGAAAGACCTGCGATAAGCAACTGAGTGAGTGCACTTGACACCACCGAGCAGTAAAGAAAAACAGCTTATTTGTGTGTGAATTTTCATCACTAAACAGTGTTCTAGCTGTCTGGAGATTCTTTCTTTTTTTTGACATGAGTGAAGCTGTGTTTCCAAGTGAAGCTCTTCTACGCTATATTATATAAGTTTCGCTTGACAACTCAAAACAACTCCTGCAGCATACGGTGCACAAAGCAACACACATTGTCCTCTCCTCGCACACAGCCATGACAACATCTTAGCCCGTGTCTGAGCAGACAGCGAAATACAGAGTACAGACAGGAGAGGGAGAGGATGAAGGAGTGGGAGAGAGAGAGAGAGGGAGGGAGAGAGATAGATTGTGTGTGAGAGAGGGAAAGAGAAAGAGGCAAAAACAAATTTAGTCGGAGCTCTCTCTCTCTCTTCCTCTCTTTAATCACTTTGTTTTTTGCACATCTCTCTCTTTTCACCCGATATTAAAACCAATCCATCATGGTTGACGGGGAGGGGGTGGTGTAAGGGAGGGGAGGTGGGTGTTTCCAACGCACTCCCATGTTTCTCAGGATAGAATCCCCCCTCTGACATTATTTGGATATCAAACAGCAATTTGCCACTCATAAACACCAACATGAATGTGAGAGCATTGGACCAAATAAATCCAATAGAATATAAGGAGCGTTTGTGGCTCTTGCGGGGCAGGCCCACTTCATCACCCTGATAAGATATCATGTGCTTTATATTATTATTAGCCTGGATGGCTAATAGGACTGGGTTGCTTATTGGAATGCAGAATGTGTTTTTACATGGGCTCTGGCTAATATGGTGGGTCAAACTGTGGCTATTATGCTGCCTGCTAAAACCTTGTTCAAAATCAATCAAAACAACATTGTGCAGAATAAAGGAGTGTGTGCGTGCGTGCGTAGGAAACTGCTCACCATGACTGTTAAAAAGTATATGTATATGAACACGCAGCATTAACAACTAGCCCTAAAGGGTGAGGTCGTGCTGAAACGATGTAGAGTTGCTGGCCGGCTCAGATATGCAGATCTAGTACATCAAACCATGTATAGCTATCCAGGGTTTGATGAGGTCAGTGTTGTGATCTTCATATAAGATCCAGGTGATGATAGTCAGCTCCACAAATGGAGATCAATGTGTTGTACCAACTTGGTTCTTTTACAAGTGTGACTCGCGTCGCGGCAACCAAATTGTATTAGGGCATGAGCTGGAATTGCCCACATATGGAGATCCCTTGTCAGGGTCGATGGCCATATACAGTATAGTGTGTCTTGAGTAGTTGAGTATAGAGGTTTAGATGTTGTCAGACTGACTTTTTCTTTTCTTTTCGTTACTTGCAACTTTATTGTAGTTTTGACCTAAACAGTTATCACTCAATCATTAATTCTGGGCGGGAACCCCTTTTGGTGTTTTAAGCCAGTGATTGTCTGTTTAATTTCAAGGAGTTTGACGGAATGGCATTTTTCTCTCTGGGACCCCCAAACTATATTGTAAAATCAATGTTAATTTAACCAAATGCACCCGTTAGGGTCCATTTGTACAGTCTTTACTTACAGGGAGTACCCCCTGGAACTCTTTGGGAATCACTTAAGCATTATGTTATACTTTAGCTATTTTTGAAAAATCTTGAAAATGTGGCGCAAATCTTTGAATATATATTCTTTCAGAGCGAACGTTTTTAACTCAAATCTTTGCTTCTGGGGGGGGGGGGGGGGGGAGGGGTCTACTGGAACAACATATTTTCAGATGAGGGGTCGGCGGCCAATTACATATATATTTTCGAGAGCATTTTCCCCATGTTTAACTACATAAATGTTCTGTTCAATGAGAGAAGAACAAATAATTTTCTTCACTTGAAAGTTACCGTTTAAATGTTATGTGCGAGACCTGATGTCACGATGCGTAACCAGATGTGATGTCACAATGCGTAACCAGATGTGATGTCATGATGCGTTACCATATATGGAGATGTGATGCATGACCATATATGGAGGCGTGGGGATCGACGGGAAATGCAACTTTTCATAATAAATGAAAGTTTTCCTTCTTTTGTAACGTCAGTACATTTTATCTCCCATCCATGCAGTAGATTTTTCGATATACACCCTGTACTGATAAAAGGGTGCTGAGGCTTATATTTTTGTTTCATCATTACGTTTATATAATATATTTAAAGTTGTAACTTTCCTTTTCTGCCCCGGATTTGAACCTGGTTTTGTGCTGAAATGTGCTGAAATGCAGTGGTGGCAAGTAACTAAGTACATTTACTTTACTCAAGTACTGCACTTACAATTTGTAGGTATTGGTACGTTACTTGAGTATTGCCATTTTCCAATTTCCAGTACTTTTACTTCTACTCCACTACATCTCAGAGGCAAATATTGTACTTTTACGCTATAGTTGAATAACATTAGATTTGGATTATTATGACAAAACATACATACAGTAACCACTTCAGCCCTATATACATTTCGGCCATTTGCAAATAGCCGATCTACAAGCTCACAATGCGTGAGCTTGTAGATCAGCTATTTTCAAAAGATGTTTGTACATTTGAAAACTTGAAATGGCACATTCTGCATAATGAGTACTTAACGGAGTAGTTCTATATTGCAGTATTGATTCTTTTATTTTTGAATTGAAATACAGAAAAGTTACATTTAAATTTAATTTCAAATGCCTTTCAAATGCCTTTAATTATAGTTATGTTAACTGTATGAATACAATGGACGTCAAAAAGGAAGTAAATACAATACTAAGCTACTAGACTGAAGTAATTAAAGCATATTTGGAATTGGAACAGCTGAAATCAATAATACAGTATTATCAGTATTCTTGATAGTAACCTGAGGGCCTCATTAAAGGACAACTTTATTTTTTTTCAACCAATGTTCATGTTTTAGGTTGTAAAAGATAAGTGTTATTTTTTATTTATTTGCTGCTTTCTTTCGGTTTAGGGATTTTAGCTATTTTTGACAGGGGGGCGGGGGCATTCGAGCATGGGGCTAAGTATGTATTTTTCTACAAAATGTTATAGCGATTTGTTTTTTATTATTTACTATAGTCCTACTAGACCCCAAGAAATTACATATGCCTGCTTGCTCAGGGGATAAATTGAATCTTGACCATCACGTCAAACTTCATGTCAGATCCTGTGTCTAGGTGAGACATGACCTTTGACCTCATGTCAGATCCTGTGTCTAGGTGAGACATGACCTTTGACCTCATGTCAGAACCTGTGTCTAGGTGAGACATGACCTTTGACCTCATGTCAGATCCTTCATTTGTGTGTGAAAGCAACACACAATATATAATCATGCTTTACTTGGCAGAGAAAAGTAATGTGATGTAACGACTTAAATATATTTCCAATAGAGAATGAAGTGTAAACAAGATGGTCAAGGTGGGACTGGGACAGTTTGAACACCCAGAGGGATTGTCTCAGGATCAGGGTGGGGAAACAAAAGAAGCTCATTTAAGTATAAACTATAAAAAGTGCCCCTCTGGGCACAGGTCTGCACCAGGCCAGGTCAGGTTGTGGCCTGGTGGCACCCGCCCCTATATACCAGAACTCACTGTTGCTATATATGATGATGAAGCATTACAGATATCTGTCCTTGTGTGGCCTCTTTTTAACTAAAGTACAATTGCCATTGATGAATGATACAGATCTCTCACAAGTTACGCAACTGGTATGCCTCCCCCCCCCCCATGTCATCTTTAACGAAGCATGTGAATCTAAATTAATTGTGTCTTCGAGTCATTGGTCGGAAACACATTCTGTTCTCAGTACAGCACTGAATTAGACATTAAAGGCAGAGTGAATGGTTTGATCACAGCCGGTACAAGACAAAATGGTAATGTAAAGGAAAGAACTTCAGGGGGTTTAGGTTTTGCCTCTGAACTGGCTAAATGGGATTGCTCCCATCTTCCGTTTTTTGAGATAACACTCTGTACAATTAGGATTGGATCTGTTTTGGTGGTTTTCATCATCACATATCTCTGCTGTCGCTGTCGGGAGGAAACCTCATAACCTCATAACCGTGGCTGTAAACCTCTGAACAGCACTTAGCGGGTCAATGGAGGCCCAATTGGTCTCCGGGTCCAACTCAGATGTTGCGGATTTTCCCCCCTGGGGTTTAAGAGGTTAAAAACATGCATGCTCAGTCGACCTAACGAACCTGTATAAAATAAAGGCTAATAAGCATGTCGGGATAAAGATATTGGATTGTACGGTGAAGACGACACCCATCAAAACCCATCCTTTGTTGATGAGACGACAATGAAACTCAAACCTCCCCGCTATTATAACTCAATGTCCCAGCAAGTGCACTCCCCAGCAAGTGCACTCCGTACCGAGGAGTTGGACCAAAATCAACGGCATAATGCCAACGCAGAAGTCAAAACCTTCTGTCTTTTGTGTTTCACATAACACGTTATAAAGTTCCCTTTGTGATTTTCAAGAAGTAATTTCATCATCAAAGCACCACCTCTCTCAAAGTGTGCATCATACATTTTGACATCAAAGGCCGTTCGTTTTTATCTTGATCAGAGACTAAAAAGCCACCTTCAAAATAATGTGAAATAACATGAAAGGAGACACACACACACACACACACACACACACACGACGAGGCAACACATCACATTAATCTGCCCAGTTTTTGAATGATGTAATAATAATATTCAATACAATAAATGTAACTGTATGAATACAGTGGTCTAGCACTTTCCTTTTTAATTTTAACAAATGGCACAAGGTGCCGTGATGAAACCCACACAACGCAACAGCCATGCAATGAGAACTGGAGTGTGAATTTATATTAACACAGTTTCTGCCATGCCGTCAACTAGACCTATATTAAAAAGAGACAATGTATAGGCCTACAGTTGGCTCCCTGAAGACCCGCTCAGCAGAGCATTTAACAGCATGAACAAACAGGATGTTAGAAGTGAAATGAAAGTTTCTAAACACACCACTGAAGATTAAATTCTCCACCAAATATTGCTCTAACGTGAAATGGAGATGTCAGTGGATTGATTCTAAACACGTGTCTGTCTGTCTGTCTGTCTGTCTGTCTGTCTGTGCACGCTGATGTCTTACATTGAGGGTGAGATGAAGAGAGTGGCCACTGCAATGAATGTGATATTCAACCAAAAGTCATTGTAGGGAGCTTAAAATAAAACATGAAATAAGTGAGTTACATAATTGGGATGTGCTTGGGTGCCTTTCTAAAATAGACTTCTGTGCCATGTGGTTCTGAAGCAGAATGTGTGCATGAACCGCTGCTCCGCAAGATAGCTGTGGTATAGCAGCGATGATGTTTTAAGCCAGGTGATTGATGGGCGCAATTATGCCAGTTGGTCCTTTGGGTGAATGGACTGGATTCATCAGAGCTAGTAGCAGAAACTCCTGCTTCTAACAAGATTAGTCATCTACTGTAGTTATCAGAAGGGCACGACTCTTGACCTCTTCTAAGTTGTACTCAAGATCAGAGTCTGCACAACATTAAAGTGGCAAAAACGTTTCATTAGCATGAGTCCCACTCCGAATAATTGACACATGAGATGTTAATGTGAAATAGCCAGCTATGAACACACGCAATGTCTCTACTGTGTACGACTGCCAGCAGTTTCTTGCCATCATTGTTTTCCACAACCACAATGTACCACAGCATGAAACATTGGCAGGTTGAGGTTATTACAATTACACACAAGGACAACCGCTAATAAAGTGTCATGTTCATGTCAAAAAGCTCTATACAATGCCACTATATACTGTAGCATTATCAATATGTAAAAAGGAAATTGGCCACTGTGTTGCCGCATGCTAAATAAAATATTTAAAATATATTCTGAGTCCAACCATACTGAAAAGAAAATCCATTCCTCTGCTGCATGTCTTCCCTTTTTCCAATTTAACAAATTATATATTAATAATTCATTTATTAGTGAATAGAAAATGCACCCAGTACCCCCCAGTTTTCAATAGCTAAAGTATAACATAATGCTTAGTTAAAACACCAAAAGGAGTTCCCGCCCAGAATGGGTTAAGATAGTTCAAACGTACAAAAAATCAAAAGAACAAAATACAAAAACAACAGTGAGAGCCTGGGGTATGGCTACAGACAAAGGCTGAGAAGTTCAACAATAAGCAACTTCAACACTCTCAATAACTACTGTCAGTGTCTTTGTCCAACAGAGGATCAGTCACTACAGTTTTTTCTCCCCTCACACAAAACAAAAGACCATGATTATACTGGACAGTACCCAGGTACTTGGTAGGGGTGGCTGGTTTCATATTTCTTCACTTTCCCAGCCTCTACAACACATTGCTTTTATCAATTCAATTTAATTATGCAATTATTTATTTATAATACTGTACATATACAGTATTATAGGAAAATTCTGTTTTGACTCGGTTCTTTACTTCTTTTGCACACATAGGCCTGAAACTCAGACATGTACATACAAGACGCAGTGAGATTGTGGAACGATGGGCTCCGGCTCCACATAGTAGCACCCAGGAGCAGTTTAAACTAAAGGAATTGGTCTCCTTCTCAAGGGCACCTCGGCAGTGCCCAGGAGTTGAACCGTACCTCTCCTGCTACCAGTCCACACTCCATATTGTGGGCCGTGCTGTACTTGAACCGGGCGGTGACACTGACTTTAGATGTAATTGGAGTATCAAAGGTGTGCACATTTAGAACAATAGCTTCTCAGGATTGTTGAATGGAACATTATACTTCAAAATCAAACCATGGAAACGAGTACAAAACATTGGCATTGTCTGTAAACTAGTCCTAGATAGATGATGCCGTGCTGCCATGACAACTAAATCTCCCTCGCAGAATCAATAATAGGCATCTAGTACCTACATGCTTTAATCTGCAATCTTGAATATATATTTGTAATATTTGTAATCAAAACAAATAATTATGACCAAATCTGTATACCGTAGTTAATACAATACAACTAGCACATCTGCAGTGGATGGCATTGGTCTATCTACTCTCTCATTGATAAATCTACACCCTGGCCTGGTGTTGTGTAACTTAACTTGTGTATGACACAGACTGGTTGACAGCTAGTACTGTCTTGGAAGAGCGGCCGGTAGATGTTTGGGACCTGCTGCATTCAAATGCTGCATGGGGGTAGTACATACAACTTACAGATTGGGGCTTTAAACCTGGTAATAGGCATGTCAGAGCAGATCAAAATATGACATACAGTTGTATCACTGCGTAGTACTGTGTGCCATGGATGTGTGTTTTTCAGCTTCTATCGATGGGAGAACATTCATAACTGTACCTCATTGAACTGTATCTTCTGACCACTCTTCATCCTCTGGGGGGAGCTCTTCCATGTCCTCCCGAAGAAGTGCTGGTGAGTCCAGTCAAACAGTGACACTCGCAACTGGTAGGTGCAATCCTGTTGCTCTTCTGAATTATCCTGTGCGTTTAAAAAGGAAAACAGTCATTATCCAGTCTTACCATGCAAGACCTATATCTATACAGTAACATCAATTTACGATTTGTGCAAATGAAACCAAGCGTACACCCTAGCAAACTTCTATTTTACCCTAACAAGATCCTAGCAAAGAAACCTATATTCTAGAAACCACCAGTTTTAGTAGTAACTTATTTCTACACCCAACGCTAGCAACCACTATTACACCCTAGCAACCATCTTCTAATCTACACCACAAGTCAGGTCCAATAATAAATTAAACTCTTAACAAACACATCCAAATGTCCTTTTGGTTTACACTGACGGAGGATTTTATAGTGTAGATTGGGGTCCCATAAAACATGTTTATAGAGATGCCAACTCTCACGCATTCTATTTCTCACACTGTCAAAACATCCCAAGCTATTCCCTGACTCAATCTTGTGCATTGAGAGATCAACTTATGCCAGTATTTTAGGGACACGTGAGTGAAGTGAATGAAATGGTCGTTTCTTTCTGAACTGAAGTAGGCAGGCTGCCCTACCGTTAACTAGCCTAAGATGAAAACAATGCTAGGTGTGTCTTGATGTTTGTTGAGGGATGCTGTCATTGCTGTGCGCAATTACACATGGCAGGAAGCACACCAGCGGCTGCAAATTTGTGTTGTGATCCACTTCATGTTTGGTGTATTTGTCTGAACTGCATGTGCTCCGTTGTCAGACAGTAAACATTGTATAAGAGAGAAGCTGTTTCTAGATGACACACATTGGGTGAAGTGAGGAATCTGAACCAGCCAGGGCAGGGTGTATAGAAGATTTACAGTCCTGCTCTGCTTTAATAGAAGTATGTTTCTGTGTTGCTTGTCAAATATTCTTTTTAATGTGATAAACATACAGTAGCCTAGTTGTGTGTGTCAAATCTGTTTTGCCTTAAAAAAATGACATTACATACATTTACATTTTGGGGAGAAATATACAATTTATTTTAAAGATTAAGTTCCCAGGCCATAACCCACTCATTGTACCTGGGAAACTGGGAGTGGGGAGATGGATAATAATAATATTCTTAAATACTTTACGAAAATGAATTATAACTGTATTGTGTGTGGTGGTGCCTATGGTGACACAACACCATGCCATGCCACCAAATCTCACTCTCATGTTTTGAACAGTTGCCAGCCCTGTTTTTAGCTAGCTCTAGCTCTGGTCCATAGCTCTAATGCGTGCAAGCTAATGGTCCTCCAATAACATGTATCAAACTGGGGTTCCTTGAAATGAAAAGGGTTGAGTGAGAATCACTGTTCTACACGAGTCTACTGTCTACTCTACACCCTATGGCCCTAAAACAACGACCAGTTTCTCCATCTATCATATTCATTATCCCTCCCTTAATCTCTCCATTTGGTATGGTGTCGTGTATCAACTAAGCTACCGAACCGAGTCTTAACAGCAAGACAAGAATAATGCCTAACATCAAGACACGAATCATGCACATAATGTATAAGGCCACTAAAGCAGCTGTTTAACTAAAGAGTGTCCGTGTGTTGTGAACTGAAATTACTGAACTCACAGCTGGGACCTGTTGTTGCAAGTGAGCTGCAACCACACGGCTCAGGGAGAGCTGGAAGCCTTCGGAGCGGGTAATGAGGTGACTGTCATGGACCAGGTGGACGGTCTGACAGTGTGGCGGTACCGTCCTGGTTCTATCAAACAGCCCGGCCCAGTCCTGCGACGTCGAGGACATGTCCTCCTCCTCCTCCGGTTCTGCCTCTTCTTCCCGGTTTAATGAATGTGAGCGTGGCATATTGTAGCTACCGAACGAACGCTGAGTGTTCAATCATTCAAACACGGTGGGTATTAGAAACTGTTTTTCAAACTAGAGCCGCCATATTGAAGCTAGACGCCCCTAACGTCACAAATGGGGGGATTTAGCAAAATAGAGCAATGCTTTCGTTTGGTATAGTCGAGCGAGAAAGTGAGCGAGAAATAAACGTAGAACATTATTAAATTAAATATTGTTCAATTGATTTGAATTTTTGTTGTTGAATAAAATACATTAAAATGCTGCTCAATATCAACCCCCGGACCCTCTCAACTGGTATGTCCCAACGCGATGCATCCGTTTCTATGGTAAAGTCCACGTTGCTATGCAGTTCTTCATCGGGGGACTATATGGAAAACAGATCATCCCTGGAAATGTGTCGCCATCTCGCGACACTTTATCTCGACTTTGATTGATTAGACAGAATGTAAACTTTGGTTGTAAAATGTAAATGTGTACATATTTGACATTTGAGTCTGCCAACACATGCACATAATTAACCAGTGGTAAAAAAAAGTACTCAGAGTTGACTTAGTAAAATTATCAATACTGCAATATAGAAATACTATGTTAAGTAAAATAACGAAATTCAAAATGCACTTGAATAAAAGTACTGGAAATTGGAAATACTGGAAATTGGAAATACTCAAGTAAATTAGAAATAACTCGAAATTGTAGGCTAATTGTAAATGTACTTAGTTACTTTCCACCACTGACATAAACGAGCAAAAATAAGGAGGGGGGTTAGCGGTATACAATTCATGTCTAATTGTTCCATTATGTTAAATGTTAATTCCTTGAATATAATATTGGTGTAGCTTTATCAGAGGATACATACATTTACAAAACCGTTCTGTATACCTTTCATGTTTGCTACAGATTTGTCTCTAAAAATGTGCTTCTTTTCGTTTCAAAAGCTTTATGTGAATCTACTTTGTAGGCTGTAGCCTATTATTAAATATTTGTAACAGAAAGACACTTTTGTAGTTTTGTAAGCTAGTTTGCAATTATGTGACAGTGTACAGCTCTGTTTCATTTACGTTCCCTCCTTTAATTGCTCATACGTAACATTTCTTAGTTTTGACTTTGAGTTTCATATTGGCAATGTAAATGTATTTCGCCAACAAAGATCATGAATTGATTTGAATAAAGAAACTCCCAATCTATCCTTTAGATGGCAGTGTGTATCCTTTGGTGGGGGAGGGTTGTTTACAAAACAGAACAAGAGACTACAGTTTCGATGTTTTTAACAGTATTACCGCGGAAGTCGAAGCAGTAATAAGGTAACGATGTTTACAATGTTTGGTTGTTTTGGAAGAGAGAGCTGTAAACCCGTTAAAATCAGGAGTCTCCATGGAAATAGAAAATATGGCGTTGCAGCAAAAAACCTGAAGGAGTTGATTAAAAAATCCTGCAAGCTATTGCAAGTAAGTTAAAGCGTGAGTTTTCTTTTGGCACGGGAATAGAGATCTCTAATAAGCACACAACGCCTCGCGATGGGACTCGCTGTGAGCTTGTACATCTGCTATGTTATGTTTTATCTCCTAATTTAAGCATCACTGTTCTGTTCTTATTTCCAGGCACCCCGTGGCTCACACCGTGTTTGCTTGTATGAAGACGGCACTGAGGTGACAGAGGAATATTTCCACGTTCTTCCAGATAATGTGGAACTTGTGCTTCTCTCTGATAACGAGACATGGGGTGGATGTAAGTCCAGCTGTTTCCTCCTGTAATAACATGTAATAACTACAGATTACATTATCAGTAGTAATTACTCATTACATTATTTGTAGGCATTACATGTTATTACCGACTTTATATGCTTTATTACACTTAGAGTAAGTACAAAAAGTCAAAAACCTGTAATAACATTCCCCCCAATAATGTAGGCTACCAAAATGTGAGTTAAAAAACGTTCGCTCTGAAAGAATATATATTCAAAGATTTGCGCCACATTTTCAGACGATAAAAAAAAGCAATTATACAAGCGCTGAGCTTGTAGATTCCAATAGATTTCCAATAGCTAAAACACCAAAAGGGGTTCCCGTCCTGAATGGGTTTTAATTACCATGTATCTGTACTACCATTCTGCCATGTAGTGAGTCAGTGACTTTACATTGTGTTTTCAGCCGTCTGCGGTCTGAGCCAGTTGCTGAGCACAGACAGACACGCCGACCGTCTCATCCAGGAAGCCAGGAAACTTCTCACCAATGAGTCAGCCCCGGAGACACGTAAACTCCTGGGTGAAATCCTCTGCCACCTGCAGGATAACTCTGATCTGGAAAACAGAGAGGACGATGAAGGCTGGTTCAAAGGTAAGGCCATCCCGTGCAGGGGATACTTTATAGCAGACGCAGTGGTTCCAAAAGTGGGGTCCGGGGACCCAGGGGTCTTTGACGGAGTTCCAGGGGGTACCCAGCTAAATGATAGTTTGGAACCAAATGGACCCTTATGGGTCTGTAACTCAGAGTTAAATTAACATTGATTTGACAATATATAGAGGGTATGCGTGAGACATCATCATCATACCCGGAAGTTATGCAGGAATGCCTACTGAGTGTCAAAAAACTACTTTTCTGGCCTTGATAGCCCCTACATCAAAACAGAAAAGTCAATCTGATTGCATTAAATTATGTTAAACGACATTAAATTCACTTTGCCACTCGATTTCCCATTCACTTTATGCATGCGCATACCCTCCCAGAGATAGAAATGTCATTAAATGGGGGTCCATAGATAAAAAAGGACATACAATGAGTGCTGGCATTTTCTTCATTTCAACAGGTCCATAGACTAATGCATGTCAAACTGGGGGTCCTTGAAATGAAAATGGTTGAGAATCACTGCTATAGAGTCGAAAAAATCTTCTCTTATGGGGGTCCCTGGCATGTCTTTTCAAATGGGGGTCCGCAGGCTAATTAGTGTCAATTTGGGGGTCCTTGACATGAAAAAGCACTGGGTCGGGGCACATTTGTGGGTCGGACACATGTCTATGGTCCATTTATTTTTGTTTTCCCACATTTTGTTGAATATTATTGAATAATTATTATTCAGTGTTTTTTCCAGTAATTTCTTGAAGAAATTGATGAAAAATCTAAGAAATTCCATGAATTAGAAAACAACGGTTTAAGAAGTATAAGCTCACGACGTGTTGTGAGCTTGTAGATATGCTATATTTTCACTAGTTTGGGTCCCAGGCAAACATAAAGTACAGGGGACATTCTTTTATCCATCTGTGTGTGTGACCTTACTGACTGAGGTTTCGTCTCAGGTGTCAATGTTCGATTCAAGACCAAGTCCGCCTACATGAAGTACAACTGCGAGAGCAGGATGCGTGGCTACCTGAGAGAGGTAACAGTGAAGTCTCTTAAGTCTAATGTATAACAGTTCTCTACAGATGTTTAATTTACATTTTATTTAACCAGTTTTGCATGTCTACTTAGATGGCTGACGTGGCGAAAACCATAAAGAAAAATAAACTCAGGGAAGAGTTCCAGGCAGCGGCAGAGTTGCTGACGGACAAGCTAAAAAAAGACAAGTACAACGGCTGCTACTTCGACAGGACTGAAGAGGAGCCGGACCGCTTCTGCACTCGGGCTGGATGGTTCACATGCCAGGTGAGGGATTATTATAGTCTGACTAAGAGGCAGATATAGCTTCATACTATCACGCTTTAATGCATGTCTAGGAGGCGACGCGTTAATATTGGAATACACTTCAGATTATCAAAGTAGATTCAGATGAAATCTTTATTGTGCTTCTATGGAAGAAATTAGCTTTCACGGTCTGTGCACAAACAAACACTTGACACAAGACAGACTCAAACCACGCCCACGGTATAAACAAACTAGATCACACAACACTGTAACTGACCTGAGCCCAGGCTATTTAACCATTTATACTTTAGTTGAACGGAGCCCCACTGGGCTCTATACTAGACCCCCTCCCGTTTTCCCTCTACACTTATAGATATACATATTTGCAGAACATTTCAGATCTACAGTTCTGCAAATATATATAATATACATACATACATACATACACACACACACACACACACACACACACACACACACACACACACACACACACACACGTTTGTCAACAAATGTTTGACCCAGAATAGGGATGCTAGAGTTCAAGTGGTCAAGTTGATTGCTGACATATAGTTGTCTATATTTGCAGCCAGAGCGGGAGGAGGGTGAAGCATGGGTTGAGGGGTGGCCGGGGTAGTGTGCTGTGGTCAGGGGGACTGCCCATAATTCCGACATCCCATTACTCCCTACTAAGTGGCTTCGCATGGGGATAGGGTTAGTAATGCCGTGAGTCGGACCTTTGCCGTGGTCAGTGGTCAGTGCTCTGTACTCGGTGCCAGTGTTTTATTTTAGAAAATGTAGTGATTTTCAGGAGCTCATTTCTACTGGTGAGGGCAGCATTATGAAATAACAGATGCTCGTACAGGAGCATGGGTTTAATAATGCTACAGCACAGCAAGAGCAGGACATGGTTTGACTGATAGAGCCCTAAGTTTGCTGTCGGCAAAGTGTTTTATGTTGGCAGCATTTATGGATGTGTATCAAGATTGTCAAGATCGAAGTACTGAATGCCAATAGGAAACTCTTGAGTCCTATATAAGCTGAATGACTGTACCTCTCACAAACCTCAGGGGCCGTTCGACAAGGAGGCATGCACGTCATTCCACTCAATCAACCCCTATGGCAACCAGGAGAGCAGGGTGGTCTTCAGCACATGGAATCTGGATCACATGTAAGTGACATTTTATTCCGGAACTTGCTCTCCATTACCGTTGGGACATTACCTGCTCTAACTGCCATTTCAAATATTGTAAAATATGCATTTCTAGGATTGAAAAGAAACGAGCAATCATCCCTGACCTGCTGGACGCTCTCTGTGACCACAAGTGCTGTGACATCAACATGGACTATTTCTACAGTCTGCTGTTCACCAGAGTAAACCTGAAGCTTGTTCACATTGTGTGCCATAAGAAAGGACAGCACAACCTGCACTGTGAGAAGAAAAATATCTACAAACGGGCCATAGAAACAGATAAGACCATCAAAAATGGGAAGCGGTTACGCAGGAAATAGCATTCTACACTTTTGAGTGCCAAAACCACTCCTATAGACAGCTATGCGTATCCCTGGCTCTGTCCCTGGGTCTGTCCGAGCACGAAAATAGCGTTATAGCGTTTGTTCACCACCAAGTGTCACTGTTGCACAGCCTAACACACACACACAGGCCAGGTATGATGGCGTGTACAGTACATAAAGCACAAGTACAGTACAGTGCCACTCACTTCAGACGGGTCTTCTTTTTTCTTTAGAAAATGATTTATTTATCATAAATTTATGCAAATTAACAATAATTATGTTTTTTACTTTAAGAAAATCATTAATATACAAATGAACTGTGAAACGTACATGTTGACATGAATTTACAATGCTGGTTAACAGATGCAAGATCTTGTATCCATTCAGGCAGAATGGATACAACCCTTTCCTTGGCCCCATTAGCTTTCTTTGACATGGCGGTCATTTTTTCTACAACCTCAACTCAACTTACGGTTTGCCTACTACTTTTGACTCGATCAAATCTACTTTTCTGACTTGCAATAACTTACAAGAAGTAAAACGCCTACAATACATGCTCTGACATTTGTGGCCGTGATATTTGCTTTTTCTATCAGCTCCGGACAATTATTTAAACAGCTGGTTACAGAATTTGTTGGCCTGCTTTTCTTTGTTCATCATTTACATACATCAAGGTGCTAGTGATAAAGGGATTTAAGAATTAAACACCACAGGATTTGAATTAAGTGTTTCATCATTTATTACATTTGTACATTTTTGTAATAAAAAGCAACAAAAACATACCTCAACAACAAAATAATTAATCTCTGGAGCTTTAAATGTAAAGTGTCATGGGATTTTCTTTTAGCCAGAAAGTTATTCGTCAAATAATGTGCTCTGTGTATTGGTACTGTAATAAAATGCATTGTTTTGCACTACAATTATTACTGGAATTATATTACTCATTCAATCAGGCAGTTGCATAGCAAACTACAAAAAACACTGTGCATAAATAAGGCATTTGTTAACAGGCAATACAAAAACCATTTATCAAAAATATATTGAATGTCTGATTGCTGGGTTTATATGAATCAACAATATATACACAATAGTGCACTAGTATTTACCTTAGCAGATATAAACAATATTTTTGTTAGTGCAAATATCTTTAGTCTCAATTGATGCAAAACTATATACAAATTTACATTTCGCACAAATCATGTCTTCATATGATCTTCAGGCCACCAATCATCAACAAAACATTTAGTGCCAGTGTTTTTGTAGTAGCCCTTTTGCATCACTCATGTAAGATCATGGTAAAACATGGTGTTAACTGAGGGAACCATGTAGTGGCTAAATGAGCCAGTGTTAACTTAAAGGACCACTTCACCACTTTTCAACCTATCTTCATATAATAGGTCCTGACTAATAATCATGAAAGAATGGCCCATTCTTTTCTAATCGGTCTGTGTCTCATAGGAGGGCTGTGGGCAGTTCACAAACTGTCTTCCAGTGACATCATCGAAGGGGAATCCAAGCTAATAGAAACTGCAGGCTTTCTAGTCCTGAAAAGTTGCAATGCGAAAATGGAAGCCATCGTTCTCACGATAATGATCTCTTAACATTTTTGTAAAAAAATCTTGTTTAAATACAAATCTGCCTAATGATGTCACTGGAAGACGGTTTCTAAACTGCCCCCAGCCCTCCTATGAGACACAGACTGAGTAGAACAAAATCGTGTCATTTTATCATGATTATTAGTGAGGACCTATTATATGAAGATAGGTTGAAAAGTGGTGAAGTGGTCCTTTAAGGAGAATTCCATGCTAGAAGGCTTTATTTGTAGTGGTTACGTCCCCACCAAAGAGGTCCAGGTGTTATTTTGTGCAAAAGTGCATTATTGGCTATTCCCCCTACCATAAGCCCTCAATGAATTGCATTGAATTGAGTGTGGCTATGTGGTGTTGTGTTATTCGCTTATTTCCATCGCTCAAAAATCTATTTATTTTGTATGTATCCTCTCTTTATAATGTAAATGGTATCCCAAGCGGCACACTTTACTACTTATTTAGATGGAAATAAGCGAATTAGCACATAAACCCAAATATGAGGGCTTATATTAGGGGAAATAGCCAATAATGCACTTTTGCACAGAATAACACCTGGACCTCTTTGGTGGAGACGTAACAACTACAAATAAAGGTAAGAAAGCCTTCTAGCATGGAATTCTCCTTTAAGATCTATATACTTGGTTGTGCAACAGAGTAACAATTGGGGAACAGAGTTGCATTCCGAATTTCCGACGCACCGCCATTTCGATTACGTGGCTTCTGCGTGCGTTTAGGGTTAGTATTGAGCTCGTCGGAATGGCAGTACGTCGGAATAGCAGGCTAGTAGTAAAATGAATGCTGATCTACACATCTTTATACATACGGTATGCAATTTTTGTTATGATAGAATGGATTCAAACCACGGCTTACAATTTTCTTTTAAGTCCCTCTGGAAACGAACACGGAACATGTTACACAGGAGCATGTTCTATTTCTCAGGCCAATTAATAATTAGGCTACTTACGAAATATGAAGACATGTTGATCAATGGGTCATAAGCATTAAAGTTTCCATATTAAAAGTTGCATTTTGGATCGATTCTTTGATTGAAATTTAAAATGAAAAAAAAACATCATAGTATGCAGGACATTAGTGAACCCTGGTGCTTGAATTGGGCATTGAACGAAGATATTGTTTATTTGGCTAGAAAAAGCTGTTTGAATCAAGCATTTCATGTTTGTATCTAATTTAGTGACAAGGCTGGTGGTTTCTATAAAGGTCGACCCTTTTCATTTACAATTGATTATCTGAGCTGTTCCAATGTGGGGTTTATCTTGCAAAGCAACTCCATCTTGTGCCCATTACTGTTTTAGTTTGAAATATAATCACCCCGGTACAATCTCACAAGTCACAACAAGGCACAACACTTTAAACTGCTGCAATACAAGCAGTATGGCATGCTGAGATAAACCATTGAAAAGTACCACAGGATAATTAACACACTCCAGCCATATATCAAAAAAGACTGTAGAGCCTGTAAAATTTTAACTTCCAAACTACATTATGAAGCATAGCCTATTTCAATAGCACCATATTGCATTGACAGTGATGTCTGGAGAGCTCTTGTTCGTGGCCTATGCCCAAAGTTGGGCTATAGGCGTAAGTAAGTAAGTAATATTGCATTACTGCAGCCACTAAATGGACTAAATCTCTCCAACAATCACATGGTCAACCATGTCAGTTTTATTTGGCTTCTTCCTTGGCACAGTGTCCTCCATAGCAGGCCTTACCCTATAGTATTACCCTAACTGCCTCCTCTGTCGTCACACTGCATGTCAGAGTGGCACACGTCTTCATCACTGTCTGACTCTTCAGGCGCATAGAAGTGTTGTCTCCTGTGTTCTCGCCGGCTCCTCATGGATGTGGCTGCTGGCCTTTGCAGATATTCCTGTGACAAAGAAGAAAAAGCAAAAGGCAGCTGCCTTCGAGTTGCTTGTTTGGACAGGAGAGGAAATCCTATCGCTGTGATGTTTGACTAGTCAATTCGTCACATCAGGAGGACTTTATCCTGCTTGTTAAATACTTAAACCCTATATACTTCATTTACCAGAGTCCACCACAGGTCTATACTAGGCCTTCTACTTAGGGTTCAAGTGGTTAATAGACAGTCATGGGAGTCCCATGTCTGGTGATTGAAGCATACTGTAAGGTCTATCTATGCCTGTTCCCTAGTACATGGGTTCCCGTCGCGGGACACCGATTGTGGGGTCGCAAAGTATATTTGGGTCATGAAAAAAACCCATTTTTTTAGGGCTCAACTTTCCACAAAAGTGAGGACGCAAATTGTGATTGGCCAGAATGAGATAATGTGTGATGATAAGAGCGCCCCTCACTTCATACTGGTGTGTATTTTTTTATGCATTCAACAGAATGAGTGAAATTCAATGTAAAAATGATTACAAATACATTTTAACTATACTCTACTTTGTTCAAAGACCCCTACATAGCCTTAGGCTTAATACACGACAAATGTGCACGCTTATGTGCATAAAATTACCTCCGGGGTTAGGTTGGGGTCACGAGTCAATGGTAGCATTATTTTGGAGACGTGGGCTGAAAGGTTTGGAACCCATGCCCTACTAGTATATAACTGGGAGGATTACACAAAGGTTTAACTTTGTATTTCGCATTTATTATGTATTTAAGTTTGAACGACCTCTGTCCACTTCTGAATCAGTCAAGGTGAGTGATTGCTGCAGAATTTTTTTTATTATGTTTCCAAGCTTGACTCTGGAACATACCGTAGCGTAGATGTGGAATCATTCAACTTTGAGGACGATTTTACAAATGTCTTTGTGAAAATCCTATGTTTCTATGTCAATGGTGCTCAAACTATTTCATGTCAAGAACCCCTAGAATTATATAGTATGTAATTGGCCACCGACCCCTATCTGAAAATATGTTGTTCTAGGGATCCCCCAAGCAAAAATAGCAGATCTACAAGCTCACTATGAGCTTGTAGAAGTAGAGGTGACAGAAGTACACAAACTACCTGCTCTAGTAAAAGTGGAAATAATCATCTACTTGAAAAGTTAAAGTACAATTTGAGGTATGAAAGTAAAAGGACATCTTTTTAGAAGTACTCCTGTCTCCTGGCACAACCATCTTCTTCAGCTGCAAAATAAAAATGTGTTTATTTGGAACAGGAACTCCGAACTACATTTCAGTACAGACATTCATTATGTAATCTTCAGATCAGATAACCTGATGACGGTCTGTGTACCGAATTGCTGTTCCCGTTCCCAATAAATATATTTTCAAGTGCAGGTGAAGAAGATAGTGTGCACTGTGCAAGGAGCCCTTTCTCTTCTTTCTTTCATTAAAAGTAAAACTTTTTTAATGGGGCGTTGTTTTTTAAAGAACATTTTACTGACATTATTGTGACATACTATACATTACATAAATTGGGTGTTTTTACCATCATGACCCTAGCATCCCTATTCTGGGCAAGCATGCCGTAATAGGCAAACATTCATCGACATGCCATAAAAATAGGCCAATATTCAGCGACATTAGGAAAACATTTGGCAAAAATGGGTATAGAAGCTCACAACGCGTTCAGCTTGTAGATCCGCTGTTTGTATTTGACGTAAAACCGTTTTTAAGCACTTCATTAATGTGTTTCTTTAAATTGAAGAATCACAGATGAGAAAGCAGTATGTACAGTACTTCAAATCATGATGCGTTTGTTTTTGAAGACTATTTATACTGACAATTAAAACTATGTAGATCAAATAATAAAACAATTTTACAGGAGCAAAAAAGGACTGCTATCAGTTGCTGTGCAACAACTTTGCTCAAGCCTGATTCTGCAAAGCCTTTGATAATCATCGCTACTGCACAGCTGGCTTCACTTCTCTACTGTGTTGCTTCGGTTTCTCAAGTACAACAAATAACAAAAATGCTAAAAGAAAAAGATTCCAAGGCACTCTCCTCAATGTTTATTCACTTGTAGGCTATTTTCACTATATTTAGATTAGGGACACCAGGTTAATTGTGGTTAAGGCACTGCCCTTATGTGTACTGTAGACTGCACAAGCCAAAAACAGTACATGCACCAATCTGTTCTGTTGTCAAATCTTTTATGTTTACATTAGATTGGAATTGTATTTGATCATCTGCCTGGATGGAATCCGTCACATGCAAGGGGGAAATAAGCTGATTATTCCCCAGGATTAAGTGTTATGTGAATTCTAAAGTAACAAGTCTGTTTTTAAAATGCAGTTTAGCTATATAAAGTATAGATTTCTCTTTTAAAATGCAATTAGGTTATGTACAATCAATATTGTGCTGATATTAAATGGCCAATCAATCAGTGCATCTTAAATACTATTAACAGCCAATATTCAGCATTCAGATGGTGAAAATGTGGGTCATGTTAGGGAGAAGTTTCCATGGAAATCATTGTTTACAGAAATGCAATAATTTATTCCAGTTCCCCCAGGTATCGGTAAATAGTCTACAGAAGTCATTCTCAAAGTGGGATCCAGGGACCCCCATGGGTTCACTAACAAAATTAATAGTTTTAAACACTTGAGCCCCATTTTGTCACATTTTCCAAAATAGCCGACACGTTGTGAGCTTTTAAATCTGTCATTTCCGGGGGGTTTTTTGACAAATCTTCTGGCACAATTTTTTTTCAAATGGGGGTCCGCGTGGTCAAACGCATATACATTTAGGAGTCCTTTTAACCACTGCTCTACAGTGCCTCACCTGCACAACATCAAGGTTACCAAAGAATTGCTCCACGGGCAGAATCTGATTACTGTCATCATCCGGGAAGGTGATCTTCTCGGGACCGCCGTCGTCATCCATCAGCTCTGCCTCCCGTTTATCCACCAAGCCTTTTGCTCTGCACACACCGGGCTCCAACCTCACGCCGGCGTCGTTCTCTTTGCCCTCCTGCTCGTCGGGCTGCGGCGACGCCGCGCAGCGCCTTCTGTCCAGTGACAGGTGGCACTCACAGCTGATGAGAGACTCCATAATGGGACCGTGTGCTTGTCTGCTGTTAGCACCACCAACCGTGGGGGAAGCTGCGCAGGCTGTCTTTGGTCTTTTCATATCCGTTCTCCTCTTTGCAGAGGCCTGAGGAAATAAGTTGAAATAAATTGTCGATGATGCAGACCATTTCTCAACAAGTCTTGTTGAGAAAGTGCTTGCTGCTGGGTTTTTTTGGTCATTTCTCCACTCCATTTTCAATGCAAACCTTATCTGAGACACACTTGCCCCTCCTCCTCTTCAGGTTGCCAAGTCGACCAGACATCTGCGAAGGGTGAAAAGTGAAGAAAATATGGAATCCCCACTTGGCCAGGGTGGGGAGATATTGCACAGTACTACTTACACCCGGGTCTAAAGTTCTCATGGAAGAGTACTAGGAGACCATCTCTAACCAGTGCAGAGATCGAATTGATCGAATTGTATTAACATAGTCTACCATACAGATTGTATAGTAAAAAATGAATTCTGTATTAGAGTATATTTTCAACCTATCTTGGTCAGAGGGCTGTGGACAGTTCAGAAACCCGCCTACCACTGTGACATCATCGATAGGGAATCCAAGCTAACAGAAACGGCAGGCTTTCTATTCCTGGAAAGTTTGGCTTATCATTCTATAATATAAGCCATTGTTCTTGCCTTATTTATTTGCTTTAAGTGAAAAGAAAAACATGCCTAACAATGTCACTGGTAGTGGTAGGCGGGTTTCTGAACTGCACACAGCCCTCCTCTGAGACACAGATCGAGTAGGGGAGAAAAGTACCATTTTATCAGCATCATGCCGTGAGGACCAATTATATGAATATAGGTTGAAAATGGGCTTAAAGTACCAATACTGCAATGTATAGCCTACACCCTACATACAGTATAATAATGCATTGCAAGTAAAGGTTCTGCAAGACAAATTTTACTTGAAAATAAAATTGCATTAGCAGCCAAATGTAGACCTACTAGGCTATAAATAAAGTATATTAGTCTGGTCCGTCTGATATATGACAGCATATTGATAATGTTGAAGCAGCAATGTGCAAGCACTGCCAAGTAAACATTAAAAGGCCAGAAATCACTTAATTAATCTCTAATGTGCTAATGTGTTGTATTTTAAAAAAAAAAGCTGATCATCAATTTGTGACATATCAGAAACGTTATAACCAAAGCTACCAAAGATATATAGTGAAGTAGAAAGCAGCCTACAGTATTAACCTCTCAAATGTAGTTAGAATCTGCATAATAAAATGAAAATACATAAAGTACAAGCAGTAGCCTACCACTAGGGCTACTTTACTTGCAGCTCTATTCACTTGCAAATTGCTGAGATACTTTCCACCACCGTTTGTAGCGCGAAGAAGGCTTATTTACGACCAAGTGGTTCCCATCAGCAATCAGCACGTTGTTGGCATCTGTCTTGGCATGGTGGCATCGATGCCAAGTAAATGTCAGTGAATACACAAACACCCTCACACACTAGCAACTGCATGCATGCATGGCGAAACAACAGCGTTGTAAACGAGGCGCCGCCTAGCTGTCTCTTTAATCAGATGGAACGTCTTAAACTTTCCCGACGTTCTGATGTTACAACTACAAGCCGTCGTTAAATTAACAGATTGTAGCTGTATAATAATAACGTGTGTAACCCGAGGAGGACTGCAGTGGATGGGTAGCCTACTCTAGAGTAGACGAAAAGAAGGGGCTTTTTCCACACGACGAGGAGTCGTGCCGCTCGCCAAAAATAGCCGATCTACAAGCTCACAGCGTGTCGCGGCTGAACGCGCCGTGAGCTTGTAGATCGGCTAGTGTTTTAGGCAAAAAAGAAAAACGAGGTAAACAGACACTCACCTTCGTTCTCATTATTTCCAAACGCAGCCAGCGGACCCCCCACAGTCTCTGACTACGACGGACGGTCGGACCGGAACGCTTCTGCTCGGCTCTCGAGTCACGACCCCGGCCCCGGGACCCCCGAGTCAGTCCGTTTCACTTTCACGCCATATGTAGAAACACAACGTGAGCCAATTCCTTGTTGCAGTATTTGTTGTTATCCTTGCTTTATTCTGAGAAGAGGACAGTGTTTATTAAAGGCGGCGTCTCGTCTCGTCAGGTCTGGTCTGTTTGACACTAGTGACCGTGGTGGTGTGGTTATAGTGTTGTGTGGTCTGCTCTGTGTCTGTCCGCCGCCTGGCTGCTTTTCCCGGTAGTTCTGTGTGAGTCACGAGAGAGGGCGCAGTTCAACTGCAGGTCGCCCCTCCTCCTCCTCCTCCTTATACTCCGGAGTACGACGGTGTCGCTGGAGTAAAAACAACAACAACAGATGCATAAATTACTAAAGTCATCCAATCTGGGAACCCATCGGCAATAAAAGGAAAACAGCACCCTCTGCTGTTTGTTTCCTTTGCACAAGTTATACATGATGCTGTGTGTGTGTGTGTGTGTGTGTGTGTGTGTGTGTGTGTGTGTGTGTGTGTGTGTGTGTGTGTGTGTGCATTAGCTATTCGTTTTTGTAAACTATACAATAGGTCCAATGTAATGCTTTATGGTGTCGTCCACAGTTAATAGTTTTGTATTGAGTTGTGCTTGAAATGTACTGTAATTCTCCAATCTGTTAATAAATGATTCAATCAATCAATCAATCAATCATAAAACAAAAGGTAGCCTACCTAATCTGTTATAGCTATAGCTATGTAACAAGCAACTTCAATTTATTGACGTCAGAGTTGTGGCAGAAATGTGACACATGAACACCAGGGGGCACTGTAAGCCTTCTCAACGTGCAGAGTGAATCGAGTGTTTGTGTGTGTGACCGTGTGTTTGTGTGTGTGACTGTGACTGTGACTGTGTGTGTGTGTGTGTGTGTGTGTGTGTGTGTGTGTGTGTGTGTGTGTGTGTGTGTGTGTGTGTGTGTGTGTGTGTGTGTGTGTGTGTGTGCGTGCGTGTTGTAACTTTTTTGGTTAAAGCAATCTGTCATTTAACTTTAGTATAGTTTAATCATTCAGAATAGCGTCAGCAATACCAGCAATGGACAAAATTGACCTTTTTTTTAAATAACCAAATTGTATTATGGCTAATAATGCACGTTTATTTTAAGCAGTTAAGTGTATTATTACTTAACATGTGACCAAATCATTTGCCATTTAACTGATCTTAGCCTACACAAGATAAGTCTAACTGCCTATACTTGTGACTTGTCTGTGTATTTAGGCTGGAAGTTTTTTATTCCAGACTAGTCCAGGTCTGAATGCAACACAAGTCCTGGTCCCTATGCAATACGGTGGCCATGCCGCACCTGTGATGTGTGGAGGAAACGAGAAACTGTCACAGAGCTCCTTAGAAGAGGGAGGGTGGAGAGGAAAGAGTAGTCGGAGGAGGGTGGACCGGTGGAGGGGTCACTACACACAGAGCCACTCAGCAGCCACTCAGTCTGCCAACACAGAGGATGAAGAGATGTAGCTGCGATATGAGCCATTTGCTCAAAATGAAGGATATGTTCATGATGGGACACAATTCTGTCTCCGATGGAAGATCATTGTGTCTCTGAGGGGGGCTTTCACTGGATGGAGGCTCATGGCATCGCTCATGGCATCGGGCGCAGACACAAGTTGAATGGATCTAAGTTCAAGGGGGATACAAATTAAGAACGATGGTGGTGCATTCGAATGGGACTTAAAAAAAACAAGGTAGGCCTTTGGCACACTATGCCAATAAAAGGTAATATATTATTTAAGGATTTCTCGGTGTTAAAAACACCCTGCTGTGCGCAATAGCAATGGATCACTTTTTCAGGAGAAAGAGGGTCGGTCTGTTGAAAACTCTCCTGAGTTTGTGTCTCATTTTTGCGTCCTTTCTCATGATCCACAAGTTAAAAGTCGCGGATAAAGACGTTATTGGTCTTAAAAGCAGCCGGGACGCGGGATGGTGCGGTGGACAGGAATGTGTTTCCCTCAAAGAAAACAAGGGTGTCGTGATGAGAGTGGGGAATTTCTCTCCTGTGTCGCCGGGCGACGAGCTGGACGCGCCTCAACGGGTCACCGTCTCCAACGCGACACCCTCGGCGGCCACCTGGGACGTGCACGTCATGAACTGCAGCGAGGACGCGGCCGTGAGGACCAAGGACTGGTTCAAGCGTCTGGATCCTAGATTCCACCAGTTCGTGTTACATAGACACTGCAGGTAGACTATAACTATACTACTACTATAGGCCTACTACTCAGTGGTGGAAAGTAACCAAAAGTTCTGTGGCATTTACTCTTGAACTTGAACGTATAGGCCTACAATCAAACACTGTAATTAATAATTACAGTGTTTGATTGTACTTAAAGTAGGCCTACAATTTTGTGGTACATCTACTACTTTTACTGTAGCCTATATTCTACTTCAGTTTTCTTTGTGTTTTTGTCAGTACTGATAGCTTTTAGTCAGTGTGTGGCTATTTCCACTATACATCTCAGTACAGAAATATTGTAGGCCTACAGTTTATTTTTTACTTCATTACATCATACAAATCAGCAGCACTTTTGCATTTCCTACAGCACAGAGCTTGACAGCTATATTTTAATGCCAATACTGTTGTAATGGAATTTGCATTATTTATATATAGCAGTAGGCCTATACTGTTATTTGAACTTAAAGGGATATTTCACTTAAAAAAACAACCTTTGGTCATTTTATCTTCTACTCAGGCTTATGTGAACACCTCAGACAGTTTTTATGTGGCTCGTTTCAGTATTTAGATATTTGTTATTAATGTTAGCTGCCACACCCCCTTCCTATATAGCCATACAAACCCATTGTAACTTCAAACTCCACTATAACCATGATAGATTCATCGAAAACACACATTCTCTTCTGGTGACTGATACTGCCCTTCTAATACGTGAGATTCGTCATATGTTTTAATAATTCAGGGAAAGTAGAAAAAAGTAAAAACACGGGCACCTCATGTATTAGGAGGGCAGTATGAGTCACCAGAAAAAACAACAGGTGTTTTCGACGAATCTAACATGGTTAAAATCGAGGTTGGGTTACAATGGGTTTGTATAAGAAGGGGGCGGGACAATTAAAAATCTGGGGTGTTCACATAACCCATGAGTAGACGATGAAATGAACAAAAAAATGAAAGTGAAATATATAAGTAACACAAAATGTGGGTTCTTGTACGACCGCAGGTACTTCCCGATGCTGATCAACCACCCTGAGACGTGCAGGGGTGGAGATGTCCACCTGCTCATGGTGGTCAAGTCCGTCATAGAGCAGCACGACCGGCGGGAGGCCGTGCGCCAGACATGGGGCAGGGAACGGACCGTCGACGGGAAGAAGATCAAAACGCTGTTCCTCCTGGGGAGTCCGACGAGCGGCAAGGACGCCAAAAACCTCCAGAAGCTGATCCAGTACGAGGACCAGATCTACGGGGACATCCTGCAGTGGGATTTCATGGACACGTTCTTCAACCTCACACTCAAGGAGGTCAACTTTCTGAAATGGTTTGACATCCACTGCACGAGCACGGAGTTCATATTCAAGGGAGACGACGACGTGTTTGTCAACACAAACAATCTGTTGGACCTGATCGGCTTCAAGGTCGAGGGCCACAAAGTCGCCAACTTATTCGTGGGCGACACCATCTCTAAGGCGATACCCATCCGGAACCGCCAGAGCAAATACTACATTCCTAAAGAGCTGTATGACAAGCCATACCCCCCTTATGTCGGGGGAGGGGGGTTTCTAATGTCATCCCAGCTCGCCAGGCGACTGTTCGTGGTGTCAGAGGACCTGGAATTGTATCCCATCGACGACGTGTTTCTAGGCATGTGCCTTCAGAGGCTGCGCCTGGCGCCGGAGCTGCACCCAGGCTTCAGGACCTTTGGCATCACCAAGCGCAGGGTCAGCCCCATGAACAGCGAGCCGTGCTTCTACAAGGACCTCATTGTGGTGCACAAGCTCAGCTCGCAGGACCTGCTCAAGATGTGGAGCGTGGTGCACAGCGAGGACCTCGTCTGCGCAAAGAGGACTTCCATGTGATGACGGTCAAAATGCATCCCACTCAGACTCCACACACTCACCTCACAAGCACACAGGACTACATACACTGTAAAGTCCAGAGTGTTCATTTAACTCTGAGATTGTACAAATGGAACCAAATGGAGCCTAAAAGCACCATTTATTTCTATTTGTAAACTCTCACAAGTCACAATAGGTTATGGTGCATTTGGTTCCATTTGTATAGACCTACCCTCAGAATGAAAAGGCTCCATTTGGTTCCATCCGTACCCTCTCAAATTAACCCTCAGGGTAAATTTACAATAAGGGCTACCTTGCATTTGTGTGATGTGATATTTTATGTGATATTTTATGATATTCTAATTAACTGTCCATTTAAAAGTTGGAGAGCAGTACTGTATTTTACCTATTTCCCCTGGGCTCTAGACACGCACTAGACATGCACGATTGATAGATTTGATTTGGGGGTTGTTTGTCTATTCTGTAATGTTAGAATAGACAAAGGATCAGAATTTCAAAATAGTGTGTATAGGGTTGGGGTTAACAGCTCACAAAATAATAATAAATCATATGTAAGCTAATGTCAGATTGTCAGCCTCTCCCTCTACAGTCTGCGCAGTCTGGGACAACGTGGGGAGATGACATCACAGTGTCAGGCATTTTTGAGGTTAGGAGATAACTGACAAAAATGACAACATGCACTTTCACAGGAAAAATGAACTGCAAAAGAAAAGCCCCTTATCTACCGCTTTTTCCATTACCCCCTGGATGTGAGAGCTGACACTCTACACACGTATAGACTAGACCACATCATGTGACAAGTCAAAATATTACAATGCAAATTTACAATGCACTGTAAACTGTTGTCTGTCAGGCAGAAACCTTGTAGGCCAAAACAGTTTTCAAGAAATGGAAAATAATAAATAGTGTTCCAATGGTACCAATTATATATATAGTCACAAGCTCTTGTTAAAACTTTTCATTGGTTAAATATTTATGGAACCCACAGACAAGCGAAACCACTTTCAACCTGGCGTCCTTATTTCGAGCATGACAATGTGACACATTTTGAGCTTGTAGATCTGCTATTGTCACTACTCCAGTGGGACACCATCGTAAAGATATATACAACATAAAAGATTAAATATGGAGAAACAAGGTCCAACAGCAACAAAATATTGCATGGCATAAACCAAATATAAACCATTTTAGCACATGAAATGTCAACTTGATGCACAGCCCGGTCAAATTTTGAATGTCTAGTACAGTTACCGTACTTTTACTTTTGATGGCGTCAGTGTGATAATCAAATAACACTATAAAGGCCAGTCCACACCAATGCAACTCCTTGCAACACTGTTTTAAATCCAATCCACACCAATGCAACTTCTTGCAACTGCCATTTGGGGTTGCAAGGAGTTGCATGTTGCAGGAGTTGCAATGGTGTGGACTGGCCTTAAAGGCGACTCATTGCACATTTATCTGTGAAGGTAAACTGCTTAGAATAAAGATTATCATACAGTTGAATTGTTATTAAATAGGATATCAAAATTGTCAAAATCAAATGTTTTTATAATTAATATATTGTTGTATTGTCATTTTGTAGTTTTGTCTAAATAAATGTGATTTGTAGAGAAACCAAAGAATGTTAATGAATCTACTGCTGTAGATGCTTGTATGTGTACAGGTGTACATAAAACTGTGTAAATAATGAATATGGTTGAATGCTTCAACCCTCATACTAACGCTGAATTCACAAAAACAGTGATGTGCTTTTCCATGTCTAGTTTTCACCTAGTTCAGAGAGACCACGGCAGATTTCCTGTTGCAACGAATCTCTCCTCACCCTAGAAGACAATGCATGGAATGGAACCATGCTGCTTTCTCAGAATATGGAAGTGGAATTACGGTGATGTGACTGAATTCAAGCAGAATGTGCCCTTAATAAATTGCTGGAAATCATCACACATTATCATTTTGAAATTATATTCCCCCAAGATCTGTGTAGCAAGAGGCTACAGTATTTTGTTTAATGTCTGTTGCACATTTTCAATAAATGTGTACAATATGTTCTCTGTATAGGAGTTGTATACAGTAATTCTGCTAGGCCAGTCACAATTATAATTGTCTGATCGACAATTGAATTATGAGTATTCCTATTTCCATTTGAATGAATTCGCATAATCATTGGAATCGTTTCCGTTCATCTGTTAAATGAATCTGCTGGACCAATAGGCCTGTTTTTGGCCATAAAGTTTTGTTTACAAAGCCTAAAAGGCACAGAAACGTATTTCTTATTTATATACCGGTATTCCAATATTCAATGCCAAAAACAAACAAAATATTAAATCGCTAATTGCAATTAATCGTCAACCATAATGTAATGATAGTGAGTGCTAGACAGAGGGGTGGAGAGGGTTGTTTAGCTGTCATTTAGAACTAGTTAATGGTGTCCATTGTGCAGTAAATATAAAAAGGTAACTGCTTGGCTTAGGAAACTACTGTCAATACAATTTATTTGAACAAACATAGATGGACATAAAAAGTCATTCTGAGCTTGAAATCCAAGTAGAAGACATTCAGCGACAAGTACAACAATGCATCTTCTAATATACTGTAGCAAATCCATTTGGCTCCATTTAACACACATACTGTACATTAAGAAACAGACCCATATCAATGCAAGCAGAAGTGTTAGTGTTAGCAGGAAGGGATTGGTTTGAATGTGTAACAATTGTTACAACATCTCACATGCAAAGTCATAGCTGACTGACATAGCACAACAATACCATGCTCCACTGCACTATTAAATATTTAATCCATATGAATGTTGAGATAACAACAGGCCTATTGGAAAATCTAAAAAGTTTATCAGCAAAGTAGATGCCCAAAAGTCCATGCTGTTCTTAAATCTACAATTTGTAAGCTTTAAGTCCTCTCCTGATGGAGAGAGGTAAAAATTGCAACCCGGGTCTCCCGATATGGGAAACAAAATATCTACTGCTCATCCAAGAGAGATTCAGACAGAGCTACTTGTCAACCAGTAGGTATCCGACCCAACAACAGGGTCTACATTTCTCAATGGAAGAGTAGGGAGATCAACCACTGCAGATGTACTTCTTGTACATACTACTATATAACATTGGTTAAAATGTTTTATTCATTAAAGACATCACACTTTTTTGTTAGCTTTATTTCTCTCGTTGTGCAGAGTGAGGGAGAGAGAGAAAGAGGCAGTGCTGAACACTATGTTACAACATTGCCCATTTCTCACCTCAAATGTTTTCAGATACATTTAGCGTACCGATTACGTTTAGAATTAGTTAGATGAAGAATTTAGCTTTGTAGCAGCCCAAGAGTCAGCTGTATGTGGAGGATCACACAGGTGAATGAAATCATGATTCATTATTAATGGAAAGAGCTTACTGATGTAATAAATAATGCAGCACATTTTAGTTGGACAGGAAGTAATTAAGATTAGACTTTTAGAAACCTTTGATGTGAAAATGCACAAGAAAATGCACAATCTATTGTTAAGTATATCGCCATTATGACCACGGATATGCAAGTGTGCAAAATATTATTTTACTTTAATTATGTCATTTCATTAGAGTTTACTGACAGAAAAATGTGAATCACAGCCACTGCAATACTATAAAGCACAGTATTCTGCTCATAAAGTATGATTAATTGAATTTATAAACCATAAAATTAGATATTTTATGCTGGAAAAGCAGAAATAGGGGCTAGGCTATATAAACATTTTATCCAATCATTTTCTTTCTAGTACTTCTGTTTAGTACAAAATTCAAGTTCTCTAAAAAGTCCGTCACTAGATTACAGCATATAAAAACTCTGCTGTATTGGTATCGTTAAGATTGTCAATAGACATTTAGCATAAAATATATAATTCAATCCAGTCCATACATACGAGAACAGATGATTCAGTGAAGCACAATAACTTTGGCAAAGTGCTAAAGACTAACAGTATGCAACATTCACACCAGTATAAAGTTACTTTACGAAAATAAATGAACAATGTAAACAAGTGTACTGCAAAGCTTAAGCTCCTCTCAGGCTGTGAATGAGTACATTTCATGTTTTCATACATTCAGGGAGCAGAGCACTGCCTGTCAGAATGGCTCCCGTCGGGAACAACAGCTCCAACTGGCTGAAAATAGTCAATCTATTAAGCTTACAACGCATCGCGATGTAACACGTTGTAAGCTTGTAGATCGCCTATTTTTGGCCAAACAAGTCCCTTGCCACACTTCTCAGTGGCATGGTTTAATTAAAGCTTTCCAAAGCCAGGAGGTGATTGTTTTTTGTTCAGTGGAGACAAATAATTGGAAGTAGAACATTTAACTCTACAGCAAACCCTGCCCTACGTGGATTGTGGGGGTTCCTCCTCCTTCGGATGTGGAAGCCCCAGTATTATGGAAGTGCAGTGTCACCGCTTGCCCGGTGTGTGACGGCTGGCCTGGCTTCGGCTGGTCCGGGGGGCCAGGGCAGGGATCCGACTGCCTCTCCCCATGGGCCTTCCTCTGGCCCCCACAGACCGGGCCTGTTTCAGCTTGGCCCCACTGGCAGGTTTGCCTGCGCACACGCACACACGCACGGCGGCACACACACACACACACACACACACACACACACACACACACACACACACACACACACACACACACAGTAGTGGAAGCAGTTATGTACGTGGCGAGCATACGGGAACTGTGTGTATACTAACTACACACAACAAACAGCAGCCTCCATTGTCCACAAAGCAGGTGTAAACAGAGGTGACGCGACAGGTTTCATGATGTAAGTGTCACGTGTGCATGTGAGCCAGCACTGGGCGGCCGTTGAATAAAACATTGTTAACATCCCTGAACCTCACCGTTTCAATAATGAACAATCTCTGGGCGGTGTCATATGTGCAGAACACCTAGTTTACAACACAAACGCTAGGAAACATCAAAGCCCACACTAGTATCGTTCAAGTCATGCATTTCCATACAGTACAATCAGTGTTTAATTTATCTGTTTGTTACTCAGAGAGTGTACAGATGTAACCAGTCGGACACCTATGGGTCCATTTTGGTTACCTCTGTGCACTCTCAGTTAAATGACTTTGCAGTGTATGCAACAGCTTTCTGCAAGGCTTCCACCATGGAAAGGCTGCAGGTTTTAACCAACAAGCGCTTTGGCTGACACATAGGAGCTTTTTTGGAGAGGTGGGGGGCAAAGAGAGAGAGAGAGAGAGGGGGGAGGGGACTGGGGGGGATGGGTGGATGAATGATTTACCTTGTGCTGGCTGCGTTCTCTGGGCCACCACAGTTCTTCGTGAGTTCTGTTTACAGCCCTCCCTGCCCATAAGGTGAGCCTTCCAGGCCTAGCAGGGGGACAAAGTATACCTCAGTTAAGTCTGCTCCACTCTCATGCTTCTCTCGAGAGTCGACAGGGAGAGTTGGGGGATTGGGAGGGGGGGGGTGCTTTGGCGACTGCAGGCCCAGTCAGAGCCCTAATGGCCATCCCGCTACTACTAACACTGGAGTCTTTCATTTGGTGCCTGACAACAACCCTGCGTTTGGGAGAGTTTGACTGCCGTGTGTGAGTTTTCCTTTAGCTGGAGGTATGAAGCTTGTGAGAGGCGAAGGGAAGGAGGGAGGGCTGCATATATATCGTGTGTATCACTGAGTGGTGGCCACCTTTTTGATATGGGGGTGTACAGTTGGGTTAGAAGGTGATGATTTACACTTGAATCGCCTGATGAAAATAACTCATGTTCAACTTGAAGTTCAGTTGATGATCAGGTATTATTCCTCCAGTGATGGGGTGAGTGCGATGCCCCTGGCGGATGTGTGAATGTAGATAGATAAATAGATACATATGGGCCTTCGCTGGTCACGATGGGGATTCAGTAACCGCAGAAGGCATGAAACACAGATACAGGTAAAAGTAGGGATCTGAAAGAAGTAATAAGGTACAATACAATGAGATATATATGCTTTACATAATGTATTCATTACTACAGGGGTCTTCAACAGGGACTTAATTTGTTACTATTAACATTAGCCTAAAATAGCCGATCTACAAACTCACAATGTGTCGCAGGCGGGTTGTGACCGTGAGCATGTAGATCGGCTATTTTCTGGTTTGGTACAGAGCCAAAGGTCAAGTTCACAAAGTATTGAGAGTTTAAGTGGTTTATGTGTGGAAATACACTTTAACATGAATCCTGCTTCATCTCTCTCTCAGCTAAGGGGTCCTTAGCCTGAAAAACTTTGAAGATCATCTATCAGTAGTATGGTATGGATATAACATAGGAGAGACCACTTTGAATATTTACGTAATATGTTGTGTTGCGCAACTGTTCAATTAATAGTGTAGATTAATAGAGTAGACCGACAAGAGTCCGGTCAACTCAACATTTGCCTCTTCCGAGTTGCTGACTCCAATAGGAGGCTTCAAATTCCAGCTGGGCCACCTTGTTGGCAATATGGGGGCACAAGACGAAGCCACTAGACCTTGATTTCGGTAGAGAAAGGAGACTCGGACCCGAAAGGCGAGCCACACATATTGATTAGGAAGCCAACAATGGAACCTAGACAACCGAGAGAGGAGGAAGCGGAAAGGGGACACCACCACCGTTACGTACCTGCTTTTCCCTTCTCAATCACAGGGTGCACACCAAGGATTAGATATGACTGAGCTGCTCCAGTGTCCTAATTTCTATATGTTACACGATAGGGCATTATAATGTTTTGCATCCCACACTGACAATTAAAGCCTCCTGTTTTATGCTCTCATGGTCAAATCACTGACCTTGAATCATGAAAATTGTAACCACAATTATTTTTGTGGATATTACGGATGGCTGGGCAACCAATGTTACCCAACACCAGACTTAAACCTCTATGAAAATAATCTTATTATTATTATTGCTGAATGTTATAAAAAGTTATAAAGTTCCATGTGTATGGAAACAAGTTATATTATTTCCTATTTCACTGTACAACAACTAGAAGCTGATCTACAAGCTCACAAGTCAAACAATGACGCATTGGGAGCTTGTGTAAAAAAATGTGGCCAAAAGTAGGGATGCCAGGGTTAATAATTATGTTAACAGCATTGTGAATCAAGTAAAAATAATTAGGGGGATACTCTATGCATAATTAGTGCATGTACGAGAACACAAAAAGAAATACGAAACTTTGGAAAACTATCATGTAAAGGCCGTCTCCATCAACTGCTGCTGAAGTGTTCCAAACAGCAAGTCCATACATGTGGCCTTTCATACTCGTTAAACTATCAGGATCTGAAGAATGTGAGCATATTTTCTTTGTCTCGGGATGACAGAAGAGATTGAATGAAAACAGGCCACAGGGCACATAGGCCTCATGCTTCTCCTCTTTTGAAGTGTTTTAAATACAAACAATGGTGCTGCCGTTTACCCCCATACACCTGTTTGCACCTCAAGCCTAGCATTAGTTAGTTGCTGTGTCTATGTGCTGTGAGAGGAGACCCGGAGACAGGAGAAGGAAGGTGAAGTAAGAACAGGAGTTTAAAAAAAGTAAAATAATAATAATGAATTTTGTCATAGTGAACTTTATCCTAACTATCATGGACCTCCTTCTGGTGTGGTCTCTCCTTTCAATGTCCGGTAAATATGACTTTCTCCTTAACATCCTGTAAATATGACTTTCTAAAACCGAAATCATGCTCTGCAGTACGATGGTGTCTCTTGCCTAAACATTTTCATGTGAAGGACCTCCATATTCATATGTGACCGTTTCTGACCGAGGCGAAGTCATTGAACTTTCTTTTTAATTAAATCTTAAATTTAATCTTTCTTTTCATGTCATATGAAAGCAGGGAATCATAGCTTCAAATCGACATATTGGTTTTTCCGTTTGACATACCAGTTTTGGAGATATGGCTTATAGAGTAATGTCTTGCAGAGAAACAGCAAGTTGAGAAAACAGGCTTGAAAGGTTCACTTCTGTGGACTATAACATTACACCAAAGCTACATGTTAAAGCATTTATTTCATATTTATTTATGTCGATTTCAGCTCTGACACTTAGTTATTTCAGACATGCTCTAGTATGTGAAGACTCTGCCTGTGCTATTAACTCATTTTGGATAAAAAGAAAAGAATCCTCTCCTGAACAGTTAGTCTTGCAGCCATGACTGTCTCTGTATCAAAAAGAGTCATGTATGTATTTGTTTTTCCACCGAAATCCCAATTGAAAAGATGTTGTGCTAGGGAAACCCCATGAGAGGACTTTTAACATTCATCAAGATTTGTCAATATTTAAAACAGTGCCCATTCATTCTTCGGACAAAACCTCTTAACTCCATTGGACCCTCAAACTGTCTGCTAAAGCAGATAACTCCCCCACCCCTCCCCCTCTCACGCAAGTAATTGACAATATATAACGTCACAACACCAACTTTGACGAGGCAGTATTGCTTTGTTTTCAAAACATAAGGTTTTCTTCATGTCCTGAAAAGTTTTGGAGTTGGGTGGTTTCTTCCCGACAGCAGAGATATGGATACATTACATTCAGCAGCCATGGCCAGGCTCGCTAGGCCGACGTTGACACTTGCACACAATGTTAAAATGTACACGTATGTACACGTATGTTAAAATGTAATGGCTGGACTGACAGAGTGGATTTATGTTCCACGGAGGATGGAGCCCAACAATTTGAGTGACCCCATGACCTTTCCTCTAAAGCCAGGCTCAGGCTAAAATATCTTTGCACAAATTACATCTCATAAGCTTAAACGTTACCGCGGGCATTCATGCTCCTTGGAGAATGAACCCTATGGTGAACCCATGACCTTTCCTCTAACGCAAACCTAAGAAAAAGGCACTCTGCTTTTTGTGATTATTATACTAGAATAAAGTGCCGTTATTTTTGTTTACCGTAAAGCTTTTGCTGCTTACAATATGTGTTAATCCTTCAATATATATCTCGTCCTCTCACATTTCTGGCACTAACAATAATCGTACATTTTCCTTTTCTTTTTCTCTGAAAAAGTACCGTAGTTGATAAACTAACATTTTAACAGCCGCTTAAAAAGCAGTTGTTTGATGCCTGTTTGTCAGCCAGTACGATTTGTTTCCCCAGTTTTTCCAATGCAATCTTACAGAAGCAGTACTGCGCATGCCAAAGGAGGTTGACTGTACTACATTATTATTTACCGGTAAGTCTGATTTAAGCAGTTGTTTGATGCCTCAGTTAAAATGTTAGGTGCCTATGTTAAGTTTATCAACTGCATCTTGGTTCTGATACCTTTACTTTTTGAAATAAATACTGTGAAAGGGGTTTAATCCACTACTTGTGGACGGGCTCTAAACAGCTAGACTCCATTTATACCAGCGCAGGGATAGCTTTTCTTTGAACCTCATCTCGGAGCTAAAGCATAGCAGCGTAGATATAGAGGTTCCAAACGTAGCTAGGCTGCACTCAATACAAGGCACTATCTAATGACCTTCCTCCAGACTCCATTTGACTGTACCATGGCTAGAGGTCATTGTGAGGGGTCGAATAATTCAATCATTTGAAAATTACAAATTAAATACAGAATTGAGGCTTGGGTCGGCATAGCGGTCCAGGCACCTTGGCTGGTAATCCAGCATGACAGTGTGTTGCGGGTTTGAGCCTCGATTACGATTAACACAAAATTATGTATTTATTTGTAATAGTGAAAATAACAGATCTACCAGCTCTCAGCATGTTGTATTAGCAAATATTAAATTAATATTACGTACTTAATTATTAATTATATTATTATTAAATTAACTCCAAGCTCATACTACTGTCTGTAACCTGAAAGCCTTTGCCATCAATGAGCTTGATTGTGTTTTCTTTTCTAGTGTGGATAGGGCATAGCAGTAGTATCTAGCGAAAAATCTGCCATTCATTTTTTCCCATAGAGATTTACACAAAATATTTATATCAATTAAATCAGGATCCTGGTGATTCATGACCATAAAACCTGTGATTATGTGAGAAAAAAGATATGTAATGATATAAATAATTTAATTTAATAAATATCCTTTATTTAGCGTATTTTATTTTTATTTGTTCACAGCATCGAAGGTTTTATGGCCACGATTCACCAGGATCGCGGATGGCTTCATTCTAGGCTTAAAATAATTGATATGAATACTTCTTTTGTAAATCTCTAGTGGTGCCAGAAAACCACGCCCACTGCTATGCCCTATTGAACTATTTGAATGATCAAAACATTGACTGTTGCTGGGGATTAAATTAGCATTCCGACTGATTGGATTTAGCGACCCTCTCGAGAATCAGATATAGTTTGATTGAGTCACGTCTTGGAGAACCTTGGCACATGCCTGTCTTTGATCCTAGTAGACTGAGGGTATAGGGAAGGTATTCTTTACATTTTAAACTAATCATCAACTTTCTGAATGGAATCCTTATCCCTAAACTTCTCTGTCCGACCAACCGACTTCAAACTCAGCGACTGAAAATATATTACACGAATATTACATTGCAACGTGCTGAAACACAATTGCAATGCATTGCAATTTGCAACACAATTGCAATTACAAAAGCAGCACGTTGTGAGGTTGTAGATCAGCTATTTCTAGCAAAGAGATTGGTGTAGTAAACTTAAATCTAGGGGCCCTAAAGCTGAATAAAAAATTAATATCAACATCTTAATACTGTCCAATACTTAGATATGGAGGGGGGTGAAATTATGACAGGCAGTTTCTGCTGTCAAAATATTACTCCCCAATGTCCCCAGTCAAAAAAGCCCTTTGTGTTTGAAGTAGACACTCATGCTTTCTAAGGTGTGATTTGGGGCCCTAAGGATGAATACAAAATGAATATGGACATCCTAATACTGTCCAATACTTAGATAGGGAGGGGGCTGAAGTTATGACAGGCAGTTGCTGCTGTCAAAATATGACCCCCCCAGTCAAAAACACTTTGTGTTTGAAGTAGACACTCTTTGGGCCCTAAGGAGATCAACATCCGAATACTGTCATTTTATTATGACAGGTAGTTTCTGCTGTCAAAATATGACTCCCCAGTCCAAAAAAATGTGTTTCAAATAGACACTAGTGCTTTCTATGGGCCAGGGGTTCCCAAAGTGTTGTCTGTGTGGTGCCTTCTAGGGGGTGCACAAAACACTGTTGTAAAGAGATGTATAGAATAGCTGCGGCAGTATACACATTTTCTGCCAAATACAACAAGACTTAGTGTTGGGGGGTGCGTCAGCTAGGTCAGGAGGTAACAGGGGGTGCGTCAGCTAGGTCAGGAGGTAACAGGGGGTGCGTCAGCTAGGTCAGGAGGTAACAGGGGGTGCGTCAGCTAGGTCAGGAGGTAACAGGGGGTGCGTCAGCTAGGTCAGGAGGTAACAGGGGGTGCGTCAGCTAGGTCAGGAGGTAACAGGGGGTGCGTCAGCTAGGTCAGGAGGTAACAGGGGGTGCGTCAGCTAGGTCAGGAGGTAACAGGGGGTGCGTCAGCTAGGTCAGGAGGTAACAGGGGGTGCGTCAGCTAGGTCAGGAGGTAACAGGGGGTGCGTCAGCTAGGTCAGGAGGTAACAGGGGGTGCGTCAGCTAGGTCAGGAGGTAACAGGGGGTGCACGGACAAAAAACTTTGGGGACCGCTGGTGTAGAAAGAAAAAGGAGCAGAGGGGAACCGGTCAGCAAAGTATAATAGGGTTTAAGTGGTGAACCATTGGTAAAAACTGCAGCCATGTCTTCAATGTCTAGGGTCAAAAGGACAGGCTTCTCAATGGCGGTGCCACAGTAGGCCTGTATTATATAACGTGTATGTCTCAGAATCTCACCTCCTCTCCAGGCGTGAAGTTGCTGTGACACAAAGGACAGTGGTTGGAGCCTTTACCCAATACAGGGGCTGAAAATAGGCAGAAATATGACACTGTTAAGCTTACAGATCCTATGAGTGTCTGTACCCAGGAAAATGACAAAATGACTTGACTGGTAGCATAAAACATAAGCAGTATCTATGTTTTCAAGGCCCACGGGGTTGGGATGGTGAATACATTATGGCATTGTTGACGTCATTGTATTATTCAGTTATCTAAAGACAGTGGCAAAGTGGCGTAATTATCAATTATCCTTTTGTCCAAATGGACCCTTGCGGGCTAAATTGACGATTTGCAGGTCTAGTCGACTTGGTTACAGTTGTGTACACTCTCAGATTTAAATGAACACTGAGGATGGTGTTGTGTGGAGACTCACGCTTGCAGTTGGGACCCTGGGCGTGGTTGGCTAGCTCATCAGTGGGCACAGCCTCCGTGCAGCGTGGGCATTGACTGAATCTGGCCCTGCTCTCACATTCCCCCACTAGATGTTCTGTGAGGCTGGCAATCTCCACCACCTGAGAGCACGCACGCACGCACACATACACACGCACGCACGCATGCACACACAAAAGTGATGGGTCGCACTCAGAATGACATGTTGAGTTAAAGGACAACGTTGTTGTTTTTTTTAAAACAAGGGCTTCATTTATTAGTTTGTAATGATAATAATTAAAAGATTAGTGTTAAAAATAAACATGTAATGCTTTCTATTCGATTCATAAACTGAGGGATGCGGGCATTCGGGCAATTAGTAAAAGGCTCCCATGCCCAAAGGCACGGGGATCAGGGAAGAACCTCTGCCCCTTTTAGTTCAATGTTTGTTTTAAAAAACGCCAATGACAATGAAGAGAAATTAATGTTTGTTTTGTCCCCAACACAACATAAAAAACGCCATTAACAATAAAGAGAATTGAATGTTTGTTTTGACACCGTCTGTTTTACATCATCATTACATCACCTAATCATAGCTACACCAAATTCCCTCCTCGATGATAAGAGCCCCCCTCACTTCACACAGGTGTGATTTTTTCCCACATCAGCACAACCAGGAGACCTTTTTTTAAAAAAACACATTTTTGAGCTTTTGGTGTGTGTAACCCAAATGTTGTCCTAACACAAACATTAATGCCATTGGCAATGAATGGACAATTTTGAGTGTTTGTGTAAACGCGAACATTGCGTAACACAAACATTAAAGACAAAGGTGGACGCAAATTCTGATTGGCCGAGATGATGTATGATGATGTACGATGATAAGAGCGAACTCACTTCACACGGGTGTCATTTTGTTTAACTTATATTACTACTGACCAAACATCACACAAATTGATTCACATTATCTCTATAGTCAGTGATCAAGACAGATCTGTTGGAGTTTTCATATTCCATCATAGTGTTTGGCTAAGATTGGCTTCCAAAGTTTTCAGGAGTGACCCGTTTTGCACAAAATGCCTCAGATCATGACCCGGAACCCCTTCAAGGACCCCTGGGGGTCCCTAGAAGCCCTTCAAGGACCCCTGGGGGTCCCCAGAAGCCCTTCAAGGACCCCTGGAGCTCTTCAAGGACCCCTGGGGGTCCCCAGAAGCCCTTCAAGGACCCCTGCTGTATGGGGCTGAGTGCTTATGTGGAAACATGGCCTTGGTGTTAAAGGAAAGAGGGATGGGGGAGATATTTCATTTGGGTTATCAAGTGGGCTCCTCCCATTTTCAGGAATTTTATGGACCATTACAACTCCTCAGGGCCTATTACAAGTCCTCAGGGCTCAACAGTAAATTCTGGTAACCCGGGATGAGTGCTCCACCCAAACAAAAATGTCACCAAGAAATTATAAATCCAAACACGCTTGATGATAGCAAAGCGCTGAAACATTTGGGACATTACTATCAAGGGCGTAACAATGATTTATACATTGGAGGGGTCCAAATTTGCAGGTATCATAGTTGGTAGAGAAATTGCCTTTGAATCACAAGATTCTGGGTTTAATTCCCAGTACCACCAACTGAGCACATGAAAAGCACAGCTTGGGTAACAAAGACTAGTAAATATAATTTCACCAAAAGAACAATGGCTGATGACCATTTTAATTTGATACACGCAAATACCAGAGATTTAGGAGTAGGGCACACAAGGTGGTGAATATATGTGTGACATCTCTGTGTGTGGAAGCATTAGGACTAGATTCATAGACATTTAGGATTTCACATTGTTGGAATTGGGGCATCAGAAAAATAGGAGATGTTGCGTGTGTGGAGGTAACAGGGGGTGCATTTGTCAAATGGCTCAATGCGTAAAAAGTTGACAGCTTGGCACACTTACCTGAAATGTTAGATTTTGTAGATTGTTATCGAGCCAGTGTTGTCTATTTAGGTAGGCTATCTAGTTACTTACCGTCTGGGAAAAAACCCAAACACAGAGTTCTTTCTCCGCTTTGTTTGCTCCTCAATATAATAAAGTGTACAAGTGGGAGGGAGGGTCAAACACTTGTGTTTTCCTTAAAGGGATTGTGACATTTAAAACACATTTTTGTAGATATTTTGTGTTCTTTGGCTTTTCTTGACATCAATTTCACCAAAAAAAACCCAAATTTGAACATTCAGTGTATTCTCCGCTGTCTGGACTTTTGTGAATAATTATGCAAATATGACTCGTGGCTTGGACGGCGGAGGCCTACGTAATGTAACGCTAAACCCCGCCCCCTCTCCTCTGCTCCCTGTCTACCAATTCTACTACCCGCCCCCCTCCTCCTCATCCCCGCCCCTCTCCTCTCCTCCACCTGCTCTCCTCTCTTCTTCCTCATTCTGTCCGCGACTTTGTTTCAGTATAATAATAATAATAATGGCTTCTAGAGAAAAAGCAATCTGCTCCGTTGTCGGCTGTGTCAATCAACACAAGTCCTTGCACTTTCCACCAACTGGCCTAGATGAAGATTCACGCTCTAGGTGGATGCATTTTATTTTTGACGGTAACGTTCCAACCAAGTTGTCAAAGAAGGGACTCTTGGTGTGCGCACATCATTTCACCCCAGAAAGTTTTTCAAATCTCGGACAAGTTCAGAGTGGATTTGCAACCAAACTTTTTATGAACCCAGGAGCAATACCAAGCATTCGTGTCCCAATCCCAACTATAAGTATTTATACTGCAATGATTTGTGTTAAATTGTTGTGCAGTACTATTTGAGTGGACTCACAATAAAAAATCAATCGCCTAGCTGCAGCACTCCGAAATGCTTCATGGTAGCCTACTTTTAATTTATAGTCAATCACTGCCACTACCCGCATTAGCTGTGTGTTTGACTATTATTAATCTTTGATTCGTGGCGTGCACCAGCTGTTGTAGATTGCATGTGCTCATTATTGTTCTTGTAATGCGATACAGTGGAATAGCAACGCGCAGCCAACGCTCGTGTGATATAATCCACGTTAAAAGTATGGCGAATAATGATAGGCTATAGTCATTGAGTATGATATCGATGACGATGACATTACACAAGTTTATGTCGACGTGGTCGTGGGGTGAGATATTGCAGGAGTTTCATAGGCGCGTTCGGAAATAGCGCACTAAGCCCACTGGCACTGTGCAATGCAAACTAATAGGCGAGTGCGCTCCGGTGCGGTATTTCCGAACGTGCCTTATTTATTGTTTACCAACTGTTGCTCGTACGATGACGTTGAATAGAGAATACATGTTACAAAGGGAGTCTACCAACGCGCCTCAAGCCTAAAACGGCTGATCCGGTGCTTCACAGGTGCAGGGACATCAAAGTTGCAAAAGGAGAGGAGACTGGAGCAACACGGACATTTTGAGCCTTTTACGTTTCGACCTTGCGGACGGTCTTCATCAGAGTGGACTCTGATGAAGACCGCAAGGTCGAAACGTTAGTCGTTTTGTATACTCAGCACCTTAATAAAAGGCTCTAAATGTCCGTGTTGCTCCAGTCTCCTCTCCTTTTGCAGCAGAGAATACATGTTGTTGTCCATCCCCTCAGTACATACATGCAGTGATAGTCTTATTATAAATAACATTTTATATAAACTATAAACAAATAGTTATAAAAGGAGAAGAAGTTGCGTGCGTTGGCACTGGCAGCGTTGCTATGGCTGAGATGCTGTGAACTTGTAAAGGAAAAAAAAAAGAACAGTCCCTTTCTCTGAGGGGGGCGGAGAGGTATGGAGGGCTTGAGGGGTGGGGGGGGCGGAGCTGGGTAGTGATTGACAGGAAAGGGGGAATTACCGACATCTACAGGCTAAAATAATGTATTTTTCTATGCCTTCTCAGGATGCATATTACATACACACAAAAACTCCTGGCAAGAAATACTGGAGTGTTCAAAAAAAGTTCAAACTTTTTAGACACGTTTGAAGGACCATGGCCAAGACTTTTAATGTTGTTAAAATTATGTTAAAAATAATGTCATAATACCTTTAACAAAGGAAATAACATGTAAATAAATAGGAAATCAGAGTTGACAGGGTGTCAATATACAGAATAGTAATTTCCCCCCCTGTGGAGATACCGACGTTTGTATAACAACCACGCTCCATGTGACTTCTGTTTGGAAGGAGAGTGAATGAAGAATGATGCCGGTGGTCGCAACGTTCCAGAGGCAACTCCCATTGCATTCAGAGGTTGGAATCCAGTCGTACGGCCAGGAGGAGGGAAGTGGGTGTAATGTGAAACGGTAAACAGAAGCTCACCTGTCTGCATTCATGGCAGCGGTGCAGCATGGGGCAATGTTTCCAGTAGTGAAGGTCCAAGCCGTCCTCTGTAAACGACTCGTCCGTTTTGCCACAGAAAATGCACAGCCTGAAACACAGTCAATTATTTGGCTATCAAATATTATTCCACCTACAGACTACAGTAGACGGCGCCTTCAAAGCCACACAGAAGCTGAATGTGCTATTGACAGTTGTATAGTCCTCAGTGTTTAATTAACCACATGAACTCTAGCGTCCCCTTTTTGGGAGGCAGATCTACAAGCTCACAATGCATTGCGTTCAGAAAATTTAGTCTGGAACCAAATGGTTAGAGTTGTACACAAAATTACAAATGGAAAATACATATTATTGCTAGGTTTGCCCCAATCCGATCATGTGATCGTAAATCAGGGCCAATCACGTCATTTTCAAATGATCGGAATTGGATTGGGGCAACAACAAAAAAAAACGTGATCGGGACATCCCTAGAATCAATACGATATCCATATCATAATATTAGACTGGATATTGTCTGTGATTTTGGATATTGTACTATTGTGATATGGCATAAGTGTTCAATGAAAGAAATTAAAATATAAATATCAGATCGGGAAAAATCTAATGATCAGAATCAGATCAGGAGCAAAACAACGTGATCGGGACATCCCTAATTATTATTATTACACTGGACACGTTTTTCGGAAAACCGATGGAAAAACACAGCTTACTTGTCCAGGTAGTTGACATCCGATGGCTGATCTTTGACTTCATCTGGTGACGTGGTTGGGGGTGACTTCTCGACAGCTGGAAACATCCCAAATGACACATAACTTAAACTTCTTTTCCTTTCTACTATCATTATTATTATTATTACAATTATTATGTCATCATTTGTCACAGCTGATTGGGTAGCGAGGCCGTTTGAGAAACGGAAGGTCGCCAGTTCGACCCTCGTCTTGCGCATCTACTTCATTCAGGAAGCGATATAAGAACAGATTTCCTCTTTGTTTTCTTCTTAATTAACAATGTTTCTTATTGGGTTCTTATCTCTCATGTAAGAACAACTTTTAAGAGCGGTCGAGAGCACTTTTACACACATTTTGTTTGTCCTATGCTCGAAAACATTTTAAATGTTAGAAAACCTGTGAATATAATTCAATACGAACAATGTATATGTTTTAGGGTAAAAGCAATTTCCCATCCCTCTGGGACCAGAAAATACTCCCTTCCCATTTAATGATGCTGTGTTTCACACTCCTAATGAAAGCATGTACAAATCAATGTACTGAATGTCTGAAGCGTAGCTTTGGTCTTGAGTTCGATTTTTGACACTTTAAAAATTGTATGTGTGTATAATATGTTCCATTACATTCCTGGCTGAATTGTTTCATTTCATGCTCACCTGCTTTGCCAGGCACACCCTTAACCTCACTGTCGTCTTTTCCCTGCGTTTGTCCTTCGGTGGTCCCCTTGCCCTTTTCCTTGTCAAACAAATAGACACCAACATCTTCAAAGTGATGCCATCATTACTTGTTTATCACTTGTGAGTGACTCTCATGTTTATGTAAAACTTTACTTAGGAACTAAAGGGAAACATACAGAGTAAAAGCATCAGGGTTCATTTAACTCTGAAAGTGTAATAAACAAAAAGTGACATGGTGATGTCAGAGAGTGGACGTTTCGGACCTCCAGACCATCATCAACACCACTGGACGGAAACTTCCAGTCTCTGTGTCACTTTATGTACTTTTTAAAGTTAAGGACTATTATTATTTGTTTTCCTTTTTCATCTAAAGTGCCTACATTTTCATCCTTCAGTGTGCGAGCCCCTTCTTTTTGTTCATGGACTTTCGTGCTGGCCTCTCGCACCTGCTTTCAGCCTTATAGTAAGCCTTGAGTTTAGAGTGCAAACTTCCCTATACCTCTTTCACGCCGAGAACATACAAATGTAACCAAACGCACCCTTACGTCTGTACACTCTTAAGCCCGATTCATACTTCGTCCCACGTCTGTGTTGTGCCGAGCAGACCGACATGCTTGCTAGGAGATCTGCTATTCCTGGCACGGGACACCGTCGTGCAACGGAGCATCAAATAGCCATTATGCTCCGCTCACACGGGCAGATGCAAAGATTACAGTCTGCCATTCATTTGCAATGGAAGACAGCGACATGAAGATACAAAGATACATCCCACAGCTACAAAAACGTTGAGCTGGTTTCGACTTCAGCTACAAAGATACAAAGCTATAAATACGCTGTGTAGCTTTGCATCTTTTCCATCTTCCAGTGTGAAGTTCACTGTGAACACAGCTTAAAAGGTAGTTGCACACTGGACGCGTTGTTCAGAAAACCGACGGAAAAACGCTGCTAAAAATCCAAAAAACGCAGCAGTGTGCCCCTGCACCTTTAGAGTTGCAAACGGTAAAAACAACACTGGGGATTTTTACTGTGTACTGTAACAAGTGTACAGTATTATAATTGTATTGTGAAATAATATTTCACAATAAAAAAAACATTCCATTGGAAATCTGCCGTGGGGAACCATGGCAGGAGAAATGCCCGGGGTGGCCCTACATAAAAAGACGTCATCCCTGCTAGCACTCCATAGGAAGCTGCCATAGGCCCCATCTCTAACCTCTCCGGAGTGGGGGACATTCCAGCAGGTCATGTGGGCACATGTTTGGATGATAAAAGAGACAGTAGCAAGTTCACTGGTGGAAAGCAACTAAGGTATAGCAGTGGCTCAGACCCTCAGCCTGATGGCCTCAAGAGTCTAATATCTCCACAGGTCCATAGGGATATCCCTTTGGTCTAGTGGTTAAGATATTGGACTTTCACCGGGGACTTCGGGAGACGCGAGTTCGAATCCCGGGTGCTACATTTTTTAGGTATTTGTACTTTACTTGAGTAATTTCCAATATCCAGTACTTTTACTTCTACTCCACTACAGTTTGATACTGTAAATCATTCAATCCTAGTATACAAACTGGAGGCGATTTGATAGTACATCAGTAGGCTGGATGAAATCCTACCTTGAGGAAAGAGAACAAAATTGTCCTCCCCTCTCCCAGTGAACTGTGGTGTTCCCCAAGGCAGCATACTAGGGTCATTACTGTTCTTACTATACATTAATGACATGAGACATTAATGTATTGTTCCTGTTTTCAGACGACTCAGCACTCCTGATATCGGGAAAAGACAAAATGCAGGTGGAGGAGGCGCTCGGTTTAGAATTAACCAAAATACGAACTTGGCTTACCGATAAACTCTCATAGTAATCTCTAGCAAAGAAGAGGTTACATATCTTGGATGTATCCTGGACAATAAACTGACAGGTGAGGTCATGTGGGCACATGACAGAGTCAAGCAATTGAAAATGGGACTGACATTCAAAATGCCATCAGTGCCCGTCAATACTTGACTGATTACCTCCAAAAGGTGAGCAACTCCCATGATAATGATCTGGTGCCACCCACCTTTAGAACAAATAATGGGTAAGTTCAACACTGCCACTCAGGTGTCGAATGCCCTGCCCCCTTTCCTCAAAACAAGCAATTCACTGGTTTCCTTTAAAAAAAGGGCTGAAAATTCACCCGTCACTGTCATCTGGTCACCTTGGGCTTTTTTGCCTCAGCCTAGCACCTTACCCTTCTCATATTTATATGTTCACTGTGTTGTTTTTTTTATACTGTGCTGAATAAATAAATACAAATACAAATACACGGTGATTTCTTCCCTGAAGGAGATCAGTGTAGGTCCTACACTGATCTCCTTCAGGGAAGAGTTGAACAACAGCTTCACCTACACTGATCTCCTTCAGGGAAGCCAGCTGCTCCTGCAGAGAGCGAATCTCCTGCTTCTCCTTCTCCCCTTCCTGCTGGCGGAGGACGCCCTTTTTCAGCATCTGGGTCAAAAGGTGATGCAAAGTGACATCGACATGCCGTTAGTATCAAAAGTTCCTCCCGACAGCAACAAATATATATCATACTCAAGTCATATCTCATACTACTTAGTCTTACAATGACAAAACATAATAATAAATAATAACAGGGGCACGGTGGCGCCTGCTGTAACTTCTTTGTCGTGTTTGGGCGGCCAATCGGGGTCCTGGATTTTCGTTGGCAGCAAAAATGCCTGCACTGAGAGTCAGCCAATCACATTCTTTGTCGATTTTGGGCGGCCAATCGCGGTCCTGGTTAAGATTGCAGGTCCCGGCTGCAAGAATCTCAGAACGGCATGTCTGAATAAAAACAAATCACACGTGACCACAACACGACAGCACCCTGCAGCTTCACGACAACGAAACAGAACAATAACATTTGTTGCTTCGATCATCAAGTCAGAATGACCGTGAGTTAAATCTATATTCTTATTGTTTTGTATAATGTGACACGTCTTTTTTTTGCATAGCGGCCGTATTGCATTGCATAGCCCATAGCGTATAAATGACTATCCCCTCTCGGAACCCCCTGGGTGCAGCTCGATCTATCGTGCCGACGCATGGAGTCTTAAAAAAATGTCAGAAACTTCACTACCATTGGGTTCTGACTTGTGGGGCTAATAAATGACTATAATGGTATAACTCGGTTGCTGTGTTTCAGGGTTGAGCTGCTTAACGCATGCTCATGCGCTGGCGTCTGACAGCAGCGTCTGACAGCAGCTCCCGCTAAACCCGATCACTTTTAAACTTTTTAGCCTTTATTTTATCTGTCATGTCAGATCACAGCTATGTATCTAGATTATTTTAAATGAACTATCGATCTATGCTGACGGCTACACAGACTATGATCTCTGTAACTGTAAAAAACTGTATTATAGTGTATTGTATTTGTGAAGCACTTTGGTACAATGAGAGTTGTTTTTAAATGTGCTATATAAATAAACTTGATTTGATTTTGATTTGATAATGGACCATCAGAGTGGGTGAGGGCCCGGGGGGTTTGCCACATTATAAACTCGGGAGTTTTAATTCAGCACAAAAGTTCTGTGCAATAAACGGAGTTAACAATGTGACGTTCTAGGAGCCTCACATAGCCAGCCTTCATCTGCCTGTACAATGCATGTCCACGCATGATATGATTGTATATTTGTACGTCTCTTGTTATGATGAAATGAAAATGGTGCACCCTAGTACATGTGTAATGTGTAATGCTTTGTAGGCTACTATAGGCTAATGAATTGTAGGCTATTAATGACTGAATTTGCATGGGGAGTGACACAACACAGATTTCAATTTCAGTTATTTTTGTTAGATTTGTAGCTCAGTATAGCAGAAGACAAAGTCATAATAGTCAAAGTTTAATGCATTGGGTTTCAACCCTTTTGTATCAAGGCCCATTATGTAGTCAGCATTTGAGCCACAGACCACCATTTGATGCAATGCAGTTCTTTGTTTTATAGCTAGATCTGATCACCTTTCAATGCAATGGCAGGCAGAGATTCTTGACTTTTACACAGGCTCCATTCATGCAGCATATTGAGGTAGAATGTAAGAAGGGAGAATATGCTAAAGAGTTCATACCAAGCATATTCTAATTGTTGGTTTGTTTGTTGTTGTTGACTTCGCTGTTTTCTTCAAACATGCAGAATGGATCCTTCATTCAGAAAGGAGAGGGATGGTACTCCGTGTCTGGTAGACTCTTGGCCAGCCACAAAAGCCAAACAGGAGAGAAGGCCATGGGTTCGACCCCTGTCACCAGAGAGAGTAAGGCAGGCTGCGCTGGATGCTGTTGTGCGTCTTGGTGCGATGACACCGGCCACAATAATTATATTTACAAGCTACTATTTACATGCTACAAGTAAAAAGCACAAAGTAAAAACTACCTAAAAAGTAAAGAATATTTTGTCATTGGATAACATTTCGTCCACAATTCCATGCTGAAAAGTAAGTTTTGGTTTGGACATATGGTTTATTTCTGCCTGGCGGACAGAGACGATATATTCAATAGGCCTACATGCAAAATTGTTGCACTATAAAAAATATTACTGCACTGTTTTTTTTGTTGCTTTGTTTTTTTGCATTTGTAATAAAATATCACTGATATCACATGGTGTTCTTTTATGGTATACCATCACACTTGTATTTTAAGGTAGTATGTATGTTATTCATTCAAGTCAAGCATCGTTTGTAAGTAATGTTTGTATCATCTCACTCACATCAATGTTGTCTTATCTGACATGCAATGGAAACGAGTAAGCTATGTTATGTTATGCATTGTGCACCTCTTTCCATGTGGCATATGCCGCATGGCTAATTTGCACACGATGGTCCTAATTTAAATATATGTTAATTAGCCATGTGCTATCGTGGATCATGTGGTATCAATGCTCGTGGGTCTCTGTGATTGGCCAAGCGTTGATTTTCTGCCTTGCTCAAGGGCACGTCGGGACCGAGACAATTGGGCGATACCCTGGTGTAAAGGAGCAACTTGGACACTCAAGCATGAAGGAAGCATGAGTTCAAGTCCGTTGCTCTCCCCTTGTCCCCCATATATGGGCACTAGGTTGGTGGAGGGTGTGTAGAGCCCAGGATCACATTAGATGATTGACACAGGGGTGAAAAATGAGTTACAAAATCGTGGGATAAAAAATATAAATTAAAAAAAAAGTAATAATAATAACAATAGCCAAATTTCAATCAACGATTATTGTATTTACTATTTTTATTTTATGTTTTATAATCAATTAAGCCAATAGTTCAATCAAACGGGTCTCCTGAGGAGACACGTCTGAACTCTGAAGCCTGTCCTGGTCAGGGGGTCTCCGGACGTAAAAACAAACAATGGCGTTCCCTCCATTCCATTCGTTTCTCAGTCATGCAATCCGCCCTCACTGTCGGAGCTTTCTCACTATAGTCTCTCCTAGCCAGCGGCTACAATTTCAAAACCCATTTCTCTGTCTCTCTCATTGTGTACGATCTTGTTTCTTTCCTTCTCTTCTGTAATGTACTAATGTACAGTAACTCATCTGAACTCTTGGCAGCAGTGTTAAATCTGTCGACTAATAATACTATGACAAAATGACGAAAAAAACATGTAGGCCGATATCAAATATGATTTGATTTGGGTGTGTTCTAAATAAAGTGTTTGTGGTGATTATTGTGTAATTTGTATGTGTAAACTTGAAACATTATTGTACTGTAAAAACGTATATTTTCCCTTGATCTTTATCTTTTTTAGTATAATAGTATTAGTTTACTTTAATTAGATTAATACACACAGTGGTGCCTGTACAAATCCATGTCTGCCTGCCCAAAATGTAATTCCTGAATACACGATAATCAACACTAACACTCTATATAGAACACACCCAAATCAAATCATAGTACGTGTTCAATCAATTATTCAATCAAAGCAAACAGCATAAACAATACTAGTTTGCCTCTTCTACAAAAATAAAACGTACAAGTTAGTTACAAGGCTGCATTCTGTCACGCGTGCCAAGCTGTCATTCTCTTGTATTATTTCCCACCATTGCGTCTCGGAGGACAGTCAAGACGGGCAGTGTCGGTAGGCCAATCAGAGGCAGGCGGGGCGTTACCATGTAACGCAAAAAAGATTCACGCCTTGGCAACTGTATGGTTGCCTCCGCCAACGGGCCGAAGTTTATGCAGTTTGTGGTTCTGAAACATTTTCATGTCAAAGACCTTGTCCACAGACCCCCGTCTGAAAAGATTTTGTGACAGGGAAACCCATAAGCGAAGATTTGTGTTTTGAAAAGTTTTCGAAAAAATCTGATCTACAAGCTCACAAGGCGTTTGCATTGCAACGCACCGTGACCTTGTGAATCAGATATTTTGTATATATGTTAAGTATGAAATAGGATTAAATACTGTACTCCAAATGTGCTATAGAAATGCAGACCATTTTACACATTTTGTTTCTCTCTCATCACAGTTCCTGGCAGTGATATCATGTCTGGGAGCTGGCGGGCTCCAGAGGATGTGATGTGGTGGGTTCTGTGTACTTTATCCTCAGAACACAGCTGGGGCTGGGAGCGGACTGGGTCACTACCCAACATAAAATGGACATTTCTACCAGTTCTCTAATGAGGAGACAAAGTCCATGCCAGTAACAAATGATGCTCGGCATCCCTGGACAACCGTGAGAAACATCTCGGCTCAACACTGAGCATCAGCACATGCCGCATAATCTGCTGACGTAAACTCTGGCTGCCTTCATATGTCATTCAGTGAATGGTTTTTGTTCAACTAGCTTACATGACATTGGATTTCATTTCAGATATTGTCATCCGTGATAATGTGTGCAACGCCTGCAGCAAAACGAGTACAAGCTAACTAGCACATAAATGATGTGGTTAACTTTCCATTCATGTTCTAGTTCTAGACAGCCATGGCCCCCAGACGTTTCAGTCTGGGGCATTTCCCATGTGAGCCAAGTTCACAAAGGCTTCGCCTTCAATACTTACGTTTTTGTTTAATATTGTTCTTACTTTCTACGCACTGTCACTTACCATGTTGAGAGAGAGAGATATTACAGTACAAACACCCCTGTGTCAAGGCAACTAATATAATAACAAAAGACAAATACAAATATAATTTTCTTAATGAATAATGTGCCACTTCTTGCCTGGGTCTCAACTGGTTTTCCATCAATCCTGGCAAAGCCATCAAAGATGTTTTTGTAGAGGACGTTCCTCCGCGTGGCCACGTCATTGGGCGGGAGGTAGCGGAGGACTGCACCTTTGTGCTGCCGATACGTGGCTAAGATGATGCGCACGGCAAGCTCTCTCACCTCAGATGATGCTCTGTGCTCCAGCGCCCCTGTACAGAACTGACATGAGGACACACAGTTAGCATCCCCAATGATAGTCACAATGAAAAAAATATTGGTGCCAGAATTTGGGTGTGTGGATATTTTGTATTCACAGAAGGATTAAACATACTGTAGTGTAGACAAAGGCAAGAGACTTTAAATGAAAAAAATAAGGTACCATAATAAAACAAAGTCCATTTAAAAAGAAAACAAGTGGCCTTTTAGCCTAAGGATGAGGCAAGGACTAGCTACTACTACTTCACGAGGTCACCAAAATCAGTAAGCCGATTTGCCATCTTTGCTCACCTGCCCATCAGATTTAGCCTTGCTCCAGCCCTGAATCGCTTAGCCATGCCCATTAAGACAATAATGAAGTGAAACGAAATGATAATTCTGACCGAGTGTCAGGCTACATCAGATTATGAGTTATATATATATATATGAGTCGAACCCGCGGCACGCCGTCAGGCTGGCTCAGCAGCCTAGGTGCCCAGACGGTTGAGCTAACCGGGCCAGATATTTTTGTGCAAAATGTCCATATTGGCCTGATGTTGGTGCTGGTGGAAAGGTCATGGGATCACTCAAATTACCAAGGTTTATCCTCAGGGGACATGGATGTTCTCATCAAGTTTCAATCTGTTAGATTTTGAGATATCTTGTGTGCAAGATGTCATTTTGGCCTAGAGGAAAGACACTAGTGGGGTCGCCAAAATCAGTTGGTTGGCGGATTGGTAAAGTATTAATGCTAGAGTGCCAAATCACAAAAACAGCACAAAATGGACAAGAAAAAGGTCTAAGCCATGAGAGGTCCAGTTTAGGGAAAAGAATAGTAGTAATGTGTAAAAAGAGAAATTAAACTGTGTATGTGTGTGTGTGTGTGTGTGTGTGTGTGTGTGTGTGTGTGTGTGTGTGTGTGTGTGTGTGTGTGTGTGTGTGTGTGTGTGTGTGTGCGTGTGCGTGTGCGTGCCATTGCAACACTGCAACTCTTTTAGTACAATATTATGCTTGTAAATGAAATGGGAAAACCTTTATATTATGTTAGTTAGGCTATATTGCTTGCTATACTATTACTCATAGCACAACAATAACATTTATTATTCAATCTAGCTTACATAACATTGGATATAAGCATTGTCATCAGGACAATGTGTGCCTGCAGCAACTAGCTAACTAGCACATTGTGCTTTACTTTCTTTCATTTTCTAAATAAAACACTCTGACCTTGACCCGTTCACTAAATGGCACCTGCAAAATGGTTAATAGAAACGAGAAATACCTCAGAATCTTCATCATAACGGTCATTATATTAGCGACTGCACTTATGTTTCTTTTCGCCACAGATGATAAAGTCCCTGTGAGAGCCGCCGCACATACTATGATGTAAAGGGAGAATATTCCCTAACGTATTGTCTAGGGAGAGAAAGTAATGACAACAATGGAGAGAGTATTAACGTCCCGCGGTACGCTGCTCACAAAGGCCACCCATCTCTCTCTCTCGCTCAATGGGCCGAAGGAGACTTAGGCCGCCCAGTATTCTCCGTTGTCTCTCCCGGCCTCTCCTCATTTTAATTACAAGAAATTCAATCACCTCTTCCACCTCCTCCTGGCAAACAAATCACCCAGGTAACGGAGGAGGGGACGGGAAAAATGTCCAGGCCGAAGCTAGGCTAACATCAACGATGAATGAAGAGAAGGTGAAAACAGACACCAGCGGTTGGGTTTTTTTTCTGTTTGTTTTTTCTTTTCTTTTCTTTTTTTTAAAGGTACTAGGCCCTAAATGACCTGTGACCAGTTTCTTTACGTTTACAAAGCCCGGCCTGTAATTTGCTTAGTTGCGTGCACCTTTTAGACTCTTTGTTGTGCTACCATGTAATCCCGTTGTTAACGTCCCACTTTACACAGTGAAATCCTCTGTGTCAATTCAACTCTGCGAGTGTACAAATGGAACCAAATGGACCCATGTGTGTCCAAATGGAACCAAATGAGGGTCCATTTGGTTTCATTTGTACACTCTCTGAATTAAAGTTATATTTTTTTTATAGAATTATTGTAAAATAGCTAAATAGATTGATTCATAATTTATTGTTAATTTATTCTGTTACTATTATTTAATTGTATTTCAAATGTATTATTTCCTTTTTCAATGGTCGTTGGTGGCACTGGTGGAAGGGTTAGGAATTTAAGACAAGGAGGATTGCAGCCACTCAGGTGGCAGAGATAGGGGGATATAACAAACATATGTAGGTGTATTCGTTGTGCTGGTCAATATTTGTATGCATTAATTGTATAAAAACTATGCATGTTTATGTGTTGGATTGGTGTAATTGAGTTTGCCTTTTTGTGCCTTATCCTGTTATCCAGTATCCAGCGGGTATACATTCATTTATATTGGTATTGACAATAAATGTGATCTTTTTTGTGCCTGTAGCCATTCTGTTTTCACCTGTCAAATGTCTCCCTGTGTCTTTGCACATTTTCTTCAAACACGGTCATATGTTATGTTGATGTCACTACTTCAAAATCAGAACCAACCTTTATTGTCACATCACATTACAAGAGTCTGGTGGTACTGCTGTTGACTGAATGTTCCGGTATAACGTTTATAACTGCTGTTATAGTATAAAATGCAGGGTATTCAAGTGTTCTTGCACATATTTACCGTATACTATTAGTATAAAATACAAGGTAACTGTAACTACTGTATTTTGCACATATGATTATGGCTTATTTTGCAAATTCATACTTTTTTCTCTCTCTGCCTTTATTGTGTTATGCTGATGTTGCTACTGCTGAAGGCTTCTTCTTATTTTATCTTAGTTTTTATTATTGTTATCGTTTGTTATGTTGTTACGGAACAGTATTTTGGGAGTACATCACAAACTGGCATTATACTGCTTGTATTCCTTATAACTGAACAGAACACATGACTAGAGAGATAGTGTGTAACGATTTGTGGGATTTTTGGACAGAGGGGGTTACTACCTGTGAGTGGAGAGTGTTGGCTGATGAATCAATATCAACATCCTACCTAATACATCCTAATACTGGGGGGTCAAAATGATGACAGGCAATTCCTGCTGTCAAAATATGACCCCAGAGTCAAAAAACACTTTGTTTGAAATGCCCCATTTCAATCGTTGGCACCCAGGGAGTGTGTGTGTGCAATATTTGGCACCGACCGGGTTAGCGGTGCCGGAGATTAGCTGTTAACAGACGGACGGACGGACAGTGGCAATATTAAACCCTTTGAGCTGGTAGACAAACTAGGGCTTGAAAATACCCTCTCTGAATCTCCCTGATATGGTCTTTGTTGAGGACATTAGGATAAAATTATTGTTAAACTCAAGTCAGATGAAATCTCCCATATAGTGCAGCATGTACTACGATGACACATTGCATCTAGGTCTCAGTCACTCACAGAGGTTTCTAATTAAGCTGTTTAACCAAAGTAATTTGCTGGAGAGTAGGCACCGGCATGAAAGACAGCATCATTGACCTTCTGTCACATCTCAACGGAACGGAGACAGGAAAGGTTTCCCCTGCAAACACGACAGGCAACCGGCACAAAGGGGCCGGGGCGCCAAGTACTCGCAAACATGCACAAACATGCAAACACAGGCCACCAAATACCATCTGTGTGTGGCTTCTCTTCTCCTCGGAGCGAGGGGGAACTCGGAGGCACCTAACAATTTGGTCTCACCAATAAAGGCCACAGAGAAGCCAAGTGGAGGGCTGAATAAGAGGGAGCTGGGTGGAGGGCTGGGCCGGGTCGTAAACCGCCGAGAGAGGGGACAAGACAGCACACTGGCCTGTCCCGCCCTGTCAACAGTATGGAGAGTTTGCACTTAGATACTAGGTCACTGCTGGAAACGGTAGAGTGAGTGAGGGTGGGAAGGAGACTGGATGAAGAAGGCAGTGCCTGGGCCGCACAGCACATGCCAACAGTGACCAAATTCCCTCAGCTGACTGGCGGCTCTTGACAAACTGTTTGGGTGAAAATGGCTGTTTACAGGCGGGTAGCAAGGGAACCTCGGCGGGCCCCTCTGCATTTGCACACCTCAGCCAGGTTGAGCTAACTAATATGCCAAACTGAAATGACGAAAATGCTCGGTAGGTGCACGTCATTCAAGTGTTACAACAAACCTGGCTTTTCGAGTAATTAATTGCTAGGTCACGGGACCTATGGAAAATAAGACTTGTGCGTTCCAGAATGCGAGCAACATGATGCAAGAGTGGGAGTAGACCCTTGCTGAATGATAAGGGTGGTTCGGTTGTCTCTAGATGTAGAGTAGAGAGATCTGTTAAATTCCAGTGGTCAGACAGACACGCAGGCAGGAAGGCAGCCAGGCAGTCGTCACTTATCCGATGAATCTTTGACAGCAATTGTAAATGATGTGCGTTTGTGGAAAGGTATTACAACAGAGAGTCTACCTGCTGCTACTACCATTCATTAGGCTGCTGCTTGTATATACTATAAACATTCATGCATTTTGGTGCTGCACAAACTATGCTGTGCCATAACATTAGGCTTGATTTAGGTCTATGTTACTGAAATAAAGCAAGTTTAGTAACAGACTTTTATATTCCGTCTAAATGTTACATCATTCATGTAGCCTAAGAAGTGTTGTTTTTGTTTCTGCACTGTAATTTTACTGTCTTACGTTTCTGTTTTATTTTAACTTTAGTTTTCACTGCCTTCAAATGTCCTTTTATACTGTATTTAATATGCTCCGTGTCCTGAACCTATATCTTTAGATAGGTGTTTAACGTTGATTCAAATGTACTTTTATGCGTTTCCTTTATTTTATGTTTTATATAATGCACATTGAATTGCCTTGTTTGTTGTAATGTACTACATTTGGTTAATAGTTTCTACGGCAAGGGCCTGTAGAGATTCTGCGCTCATTCTCCCTAATGATCTCACCAAACAGCATGAAGGGTTGTAGTTCGAAGTCGTGCGTCACGCCTGAGCAACGCTATGGCAACTAGGCCAACTGGCAGGCCGATTCTCACGGTCCAATCAAAGTGGTGAAGTCAGCAGGGATAATGGCACTTCGCTTTTGGCCAAATACCATTTCACACAGAGCTTTGGGTTTTTTACTTCACACTGAGAAAGCATTCATTAGTCAAAAAAATGTTAATAGTGAAGATGGTGGCTTGACGGCCCGGGTATTGGAGGAGACTTGAGGATATCTTCACCCTCCCTCATTATTTTGGGGGTTAGCAGAGATGGATTACTCATAGAGAGTGTGGTGAAGTGGGAATTGGCTTAATTATTAAATTTGTATAATGTTTTTTTGTTTTTTTTTGTCTGGGAGGGGCATGGGTTGCTCAACAACATACGGTAGTCTTTTCATAATTTACCAGGCCCTGAGATCTCGGTCATTGAAAAAAAAAAAAATACTCATGAATATAAATTGTGCCTCTGGCTGTCTGGCATCATTGTATAGCATTACAGGGTGGCACAGGAAAACATTTAACACACGAAAAATGCTAAACATACATAATAAATGGTAAATGGTGCATTTATATAGCGCCTTTATCCAAGGCGCTCTACATACCCACCCACACACACACACACACACACACACCTTCATACACCGATGGCGGCGGAAACCATGCAAGGCACCAACCAGCACATCAGGAGCAATTAGGGGTGCAGTGTCTTGCTCAAGGACACTTCGACACTAACTCTGGGGAGCCGGGTTCGAACTGGCAACCTTGCGGTTATCATCCAGCCAATCTACCCCTGAGCCACCGAGCCACCGCCGCCCCAGGAGTCTGGGACTGTAAAGAGCGTCTTCATGTATCTCCTTACCTTCATAATGTTGTCCAGGGTGAAACCAGAGTTGTCGGTGCCCACCTCAGCCAGCAACTTCTCAAGCAGCTCGGCGCGGCTCAGGGCCAGGCGTGTGGGGAAGTTGGACTTGAATGGCTTGACGAGTTCACCGGGGATCAGCTGCAGTGTCCGCATCTCTTTCAGAAGAGCCATTTCCTGTGCCAGGAACAGTCGGGGTACATACAGCATTAAAATTTTCAATAATTACTTTATGGTGACAAGGAACCACAGGTTAAATTATAAACACTGCTGCATTTGTAATAGAACCTATTGTCAGACATTTTAAATGACAAGCCAATCAAGTGTGACGCTATGATTCGTCATTTCAACACCAGCCTTTGGCCCGGAGGCAAATTCTGACAGAGTGTTGTAAGTAGGAACCATTCAAGTGTGACGGAAGAATGTTCGTGGACATTCTTTACTTTGCCATTTCGGTGTCATCAGATGAGTGGAATGTGTGTGTGTGTGTGTGTGTGTGTGGGGGATACACACTTCAGTCCAATCCAGGGTCTTTCCTTTTATTAAGTCCTTGAATTGTCAGAAAAGAGAGATGTTTGCGCGTGCAATAATCAAACTCTACTTTGCCTTGTCTATAACAAAGGGGCATTCATTGGTCTGGACGTTCCATCACAGCTAGCCCTTAATGGCTCCAGAGGGGACGGGCAGTGACTTAACAAGGTTGAGTCACATGGCACGGCCCTGAGATAGGTCTGGTCCAAGTGTCATTGAATCAGCGGCTAACAGAGACGGAGGACGCCCTCCATTTCCCAATGCACTCACCTAAACACACACACACACACACACACACACACACACACACACACACACACACACACACACACACACACACACACACACACACACACACACACACACACACACACACACACACACACACACACACACACACACACACACACACACACACACACACACACACACACACACACACACAAATAGCAACGGGCAATGCAGTATAGCTGTCTATCTGTTCATCTCTCACCTATTGCAGAAAATAGTCATACTAATGCCACGAATAGCCGAGCTACAGGCTCATGTACAGTAGATTGGCTATTTTCGGGGCACGAGGGTTGTATTTAACTACCACATGTCAAGTGTGTATGGCGGCTAAATAACTTCATGCTAACTTCCCACACCTTTTCGTTTTGTGCTGAAGGTCACACATGCACGTAGTATACGCGCGCGCACACGTCACACACACACACACACACACACACACACACACACACACACACACAGTGTCTGTTCTGTTTCGTAGGCTCAGAGGAGGTCGTCTAAACAGCCCCGGGCTGGCTGGCTGACTACAACCCAGGGCTTGTTGGAGTCGTGGTAGGACATGACAACACTTCAGACATCTCCTAACTGTGTGTACAGTACTAGCTACAGTACAAGTCACTCAACATGGAGCTGCTGAAGGAGGACACATCATCCTACTGCCTGTTTCACTTCCGGAATCATTCGGAAATATACACTCATTATATATACACTCACATTATTAATTAGCACAAATTATTAAATCAGTGCAGTGCTCGTCTGGGAGCACTCAGAGGCCACACTGACCACTCCAAGTGAAAAGAAAATAGAGAGATGATGAAGCAGGGATCCCTCATCCCTCTTCAAATCTTTTTTTTATTTCCCTTTCTTCTTTGAGAAAGCCTACCATTGGGTCATACAGCTACATGTCATTGTGTATTGCGTATGTGCATTGTTTGGTCTTGCATAGAACTGTTAAGCCTGTTCCGTTCAAAAACATATTTCTGTAAGATACTGTATGGAAGTTTATCATCACTGAAATATGAAGCATCTCTTTGCATCTCTGCACAATTTTGGAGAAGTAAAAACTCCAGAATAGACGTGTATAACTAGAACAGTACAGTGTTGTTATGCGTGGTGCTGTTGGTTTGATAGCTTTCATCATGAAATGTAAAAGAACTCTTAGTGCTTTTTATGGTCTCGTCCTCGCAGCAGCTTTTGTATTAACTTGTAATGAAATGTATCCATTTTACATACTGTGAATAACATTTTCAATCAATCAGTCAAAAGCCAAACCACAGGACTGTGTGTTTTTCTCTGTACATCTTTCATGATGATCCGAAACATCTGATGATTCAGTGCTCATTGCTTTGGCAATGAGCGGTGGCAGTGGTGGCTCAGGGGTAGAGTGGCTGGATGTTAACCGCAAGGTTGCCAGTTCGAACCCGGGCTCCCCCAGAGTTAGTGTTGAAGTGTCCTTGAGCAAGACACTGAACCCCTAATTAACTGATGTGCTGGTTGGTGCCTTGCATGGTTTCCGCCGCCATCGGTGTATGAATGTGTGTGAATGGGTGAATGTAAAGCACAATCACTGTAAAGCGCCTTGGATAAAGGCGCTATATAAATGCACCATTTGTTGATTTTGACAGTACATTTTGATTTAGTCTCTTGAATAGTTTTCAGTGGTCACCTCACCACCGGAGCGGTGGTCACCTCACCACCGAAAATCCAGACTATGAACAGGCCTTAAATCTACAGTTGATTTAGTAGACTAAAATTTATTTTGGCGGGCCTTGATGCCGTCGTAATGACCGATTTTACACTTGCTGAAAATCTTCAAAGCTCACGTGTTGAGCTGCGACGAATTGTGAGCTTGTAGATCTGCTATTTTCAGCATGCAACCAAGTGTAAAATGACTGATACTGGATCTCTTGTCCACTTCCTAACAATTTAGTCTAGATTATATTTGTTATAATATAATAATATATTTAGTCTTAGTTTTAGTCATCATAGTTTAGTTAGGAGACATTTCCCTCTTTTATGCCTTTGAATAACACATAGAAGGAAGACGACACATTTCTGAGAAATATGTGCGAGTGAAGAAATATAGTACTGACCTGGGCCAAATTGTGAACTTGCTAGGTGTTTTAACAGGTTATGGCTCTTCCAAGTTCCACCATCAGTGTGCGGCAGGCAGCACAACATACTTTAACCACTTAATCCCTATAAAATGTAATCGTACGACAGAAAGCGGAAATAACCAATATATAAGCACGGTGACATGTTGAGATCTTTTTGAAAGTTTGCAAGGAAGCCAAACAAAAATAAGTTTTACTCTTATGTACCTGTATACACAAGATGTAACAATAAAGTACAACCTTGAACCTATTTAAATAATGACATTAGGGATTTAGGGAAATTAATAGAAGGTTGCACCGTGATTGAAACCACACACATTCAGCACTCTAAATTCCTATGATTTGCCAACCAACAGGCAATACAAAACCCATTTAGATGCTTCTGTATAAAATGGGGCTTGGATTGTGGACATTTCAGAGCAAGTACTACTCTACATGTCACTGGAGGTATCAAGTGGCCATTGAATAATGCCCACTCTCAGCCCTGGGCAGACGTACTATCTTGACATCCCCCCCCAAATATGTAAGATACACAATATAACTCCCACCTTTGTCATATAGATATAGTAATTCCATATTTAAAGTATCTTTCTAATTGTTTGACAATTACACAAATAAAAGGTTGTTCGGTGTCACCAAAAGGTGCCTGGTTTCACACCAGCAGGCCGTTTGAGGGTCATCTTAGCATTATTCATGGCTCTTTACTCCAATTGGCTGGCAGCGTTCCTGGTCACACCCCCTCTCTTGTTTCTCTCAGGGGAGTTTTTGGCAACAATAGCTGCTTTTTTCAGTCAGTCAGTCTGTCTGACAGCCAACAACAGAACAGTGCACACTTCCAATGACGGCTTTAATTGTCATTTTGCTTCACTCAAGTATGATGAGAACTGTTCTTCATAGAGCTTTTACAGCTTGGAATATGCTCCCCTTAAATCTGAGACAAACCAGAAGCAGATTTTCTTAAAAAAAGTTACTTAAACATAAATTGATGAGTCCTTTATAGATGTAATTGTTTTTGGGGGTTTTTTCCCCTATTTTTTGTACCTTATTTTTATTTAATTTGTTTGTATTTTGTGTAAATACAACATTGTATTTACACAAAATACATGTTTTAAATTTCAAGTTTTTATTGTATACAATTTTGTGTGGACCCCAGGAAGACTATAGGGTCCACTTTGTGGAAGCTAATGAGGATCCTAATAAAGAAGAAAGAAGAAAGTGCAGTCAGCATGAGTGTGCTCATTCCCCTCTATGTGAGGTGATTTTGTTTTGTGCCATTTCCAAAACATTAAAAAGCTGGTGGTGGAAATGGTGAGTACCACCAGTTTGTCATACTTTTACAGCACTTAAATTACATCATAAGTAAGTCCAGACAAATGCTGTTTATCTCAGTGGTTCCCAAACTTTTTCATGTCAAGGACCCCCAAATTGACACTCATTAGCCAGCGGACCCCCCATTTGAAAAGATATGCCAGGAACCCCTCTAGCAGTGATTCTCAACCTGTTTCATTTCAAGGACCCTATTTAATGGCATTTCTATCTCTGGGACCACGAATTTATATTAAAAAAAAATCAATGTTAATTTAACTCTGAGAGTGTACAAATGTAACATTTGTACACTCCCTTATGGGTACACAGACCCATAAGGGTCCATTTGGTTTCAAACTATCAGCTGTTTAGCTGGGGACCCCCGGAACTCCCTCAAGGACCCCTGGGGGTCCCCGGACTCCACTTTGGGAACCGCACTGGTTTATTTAACACCTCCCCTGTAAAAGGGCTCCTACTGGTTTCCTCTCTTCACAGCCAGTGCTCTCTCTTATCGGCTACTTCTGAAGTTACCCGTTTGCCTGCCCAGAGCCCTGACCGCAATGCCCTCTGAGTCAAACTGGTAGTTGATGCGGCGACAAATTAAAAACCACCCCCAAGTACCACGAGACAGGAGACCCACCCTGGATTTACAGCCTTGCCGGAGTACATCCTGGCCTGCTAATTTATAGTGTATAGTATGTAAGCTTTCTTCCTTTGATATCGTTGCACCTCAAGTGGCTGTGAGTGTGGATGACAATCCTTGGTGTTTCGAGCATGGCAGTGAACAGTATCATTGTGTCTTTTAAATTACGGGTTACAAGGACATGTGAAAAGCCCGCCGGAGCCATGCGGTGCAGCACTGGTTCCCATACAGTGGGTCGGGACACATTTCTGGGGTCGTGGGCACATTTTTTATGGGTCTCTTTATTTATTTGTATCCTACATTATGTTTTTAATTAATATTATTTTAAAACATTTACAAAAAAAAAAGCTAGATTGTTCATGAATTGAAAACAAAACTCAATGATTCCCCCCCCCCCCCCCCCAGTCGTTTCAGGAAGAAATCAACGAATAATCGTAAGAAAAAATCCATAAATTAGAAAACAAATGTTTAAGAAGCAGTGAAAATAGCCGATCTACAAGCTCACAACGCGCCGAGTTGTGAGCTTTTAGATCAGCTAGTTTCACTAGGTCGGGTCCCGGGCAAACGTTTGGGTCACGGGCTAAAAAGGTTTGGGAAGCGCACATGCGGTTTTACAGTTAAGTTACCAGTATGAAGGCAATGGCCGTGGCCCTGAGGCGGCTGGCTCTGTCTCCGCTCCTGGCCAGCAGGCTGGGCCACGTCTGCTCCAGGCAGTGGCTGGCCTCGGCCCGGCCACCCTGATGCAGGCCCAGGCCCGGGATCCGCTGGCTCAGCAGCAAGCGCAGCAGCTTCAGGGAGGCTTGGAAAACCTGACAGGGGGAAGAAGAAGAAGAGCACGCATGGAATGCTCAGTTGACTTTCCAAGACAAATCTAGCACGAGGGTGAAGGCAATTAGCGGGCTGGTTAGAGTTGGAGACGTGTGGTCTGAGCTCTACGCACAGCTGGCCAACGGCCGGGTCGCAGTCAGGTATTGAAGCTTTGCTACAAAACACAATTGTGTTTTTTTCTCTTTCCCATCATTTCAGGTGCTAGATAAGTTAACCAAATGGTCACAACTGACAACCTTTTTGAACATTTAATTTGACACAGACAAAGATGTTAGTTTTGGCTATTACTCGATTATAGGAGGACACTATTATTAAAAGGTAGGGTAAGTGATTTTCTTTGGTTAAAATAAGTGTTAAAAAGCTCTATATTGTGATATTGCTATAGAGTGTTTGTTCAGCAAAAGGCGTCTCCATGTCTCTCCAGCTTTTTTATTAAACAGAAAATGCATTTTCATGTTGGGATGACAATTTTATCCAATCAGGATAGAGGAGTCAGTCAGGATACAGATCCCATTCTGGGCGGGAACCCCTTTTGGTGTTTTAAGGATTATGTTATACTTTAGCTATTGAAAAGCTCACTACGAGCTTGTAGATCTGCAAAAAAAACAAAAATCGTGAAAATGTGCTGCAAATCTTTGAATATATATTCAAGAAAAAGCAGACAAGTACAATAAGGGACCAAAGTCCCTTCAGGCTTGGCCCCTTAATTAAGCTGTCCTCTCTCCTGATTGGCTGAAAGTTTGTCACATACCTGAAAATGTATTATTCTGTTACTGAAAATTATTATTATTATAATAAAGTGAATTAACCTTTTAACAAAAAAAACTTTTGTTTTAACCAAGAAATATCACTTACCCTACCTTTAACATGAGTCATATTTAGCACAGTTTTTGTAACAGATAGCGCTTTCACTTCTAGTGATTTTTACTAGTTGCCTAGTTGGGGTGCGTACTTAGTTTAGACTAGTCATTGGTTAGACCTAAGGTTGGTGAGGGGTGCGTTAAAACGACCGGATTAAGGTTGGTGAGTGGTGCGTTAAAACGACCGGATTAAGGTTGGTGAGGGATGCGTCAAAACGACCGGATTAAGGTTGGTGAGGGGTGCGTTAAACGACCGGATTAAGGTTGGTGAGGGGTGCGTTAAAACGACCGGATTAAGGTTGGTGAGGGGTGCGTTAAAACGACCGGATTAAGGTTGGTGAGTGGTGCGTTAAAACGACCGGATTAAGGTTGGTGAGGGATGCGTTAAAACGACCGGATTAAGGTTGGTGAGTGGTGCGTTAAACGACCAGATTAAGGTTGGTGAGGGGTGCGTTAAAACGACCGGATTAAGGTTGGTGAGGGGTGCGTTAAAACGACCGGATTAAGGTTGGTGAGGGGTGCGTTAAAACGACCGGATTAAGGTTGGTGAGTGGTGCGTTAAAACGACCGGATTAAGGTTGGTGAGGGGTGCGTTAAGCTTTTTACTTTTTAAAATAATATTTGTACATTGGTGACCATAACTATAATCTATCTGATCTTGAGGCCTACAAAAACGGGAGAAACCCCTTTTTTCCTCCTTATCAACTAGTCAACTAGTACCAACGAGGTCAACTAGTGGATTTACTAGTCGACTAGTTGAATAGTAGACTAGTTGCTTAAAGCCCTAGTAACAGCTAGTTATTTCAGCAATTTACCGTATGGCTAGGATTAGGAAAAGAAATCACACAGATTATTGCGGGACTTTTTTCATTAGCATACAAGCTGTACAAGGCTTGTAGCAAGGGGTAATAAGGGCATCCTTGTCACATAATGTTTGTTTAAGGAAGCTAACGCTAGCAGAGGGAGTGGGGCCTAACATACAAGACAGGGGAAACATTGTAAAGGGCGTGTGTGTGTGTGTGTGTGTGTGTGTGTGTGTGCGTGCGTGCGTGCATAACCAGTATAACCTCTAGGTTGTGCTTGTAACAGGAATCGAGGGAACATTATTAATCAAAAGACTCCGACAGTAACATAGGTTAACATATCTGATGACAGCCAATCACAACAATCACCTCTTTTCAATTAAGAAAGGCCTACATTGATATCCTCATATCCCCTTTTTTAGCCCGTGACCCAAAAGAGAAAGTAGACATTCCCCCACGACCCAAATTAGTGAAAATAGCAGATCTACAAGCTCACAACGCGTCGCTTCGCGCCGCACCGTGAGCTTGTACATCGCAAATGTTCACTACTTCTTAAACATTTGTTTTCTATTTCATGGATTTTCTTAGATCTTTTTCTTTTACTTATAAAATAAAATCTTGTATTCATTCATGAACACATTAGATTGTTTGGGGAATGTATTTTTTGAAGATGTTTTGAAATTAAAAATTAATAATTAAAAACTAAATGTGGGAAACCAGAAATAAAGGGAAAGGGACCCATTTAAAAATGTGTCCGCGACCCAGGAATGGGTCTCGACCAACTGTTTGGGAAACAGTGACCTAGAAGACAGTCATGAATCCACTCTCGATTGGAGATTTAAAACGACCACTTCCAAACCAACATTCAACAAAGGCATGAGAGGACCAAAACAAATGGCATACGGTAAATAAGTATCAATAACACATCCTGTGAAGCCTTCATGGAGATTTATTGGTTCCGTCGTATTCTCGAGACAATTTGATGACCGGGTCATCGGTAGGGATGGAGCTCGAAACCCGATAAACCCGACAAAAATGATGCTTTTAAAGTGATGGTACACACAACCAGCAGTTTCTTAAATATTTGCTGCATTTTCCAAAAGTAAAAAAGGTCAAATGCCTTGTACTGTATTTGAAGGCCCTAGTAAAAATTACTGGTTCTGTTCAGAATTCATCGTCGTCTCCCGTCTTTCCACAAAATAATAGACAATGCTCGATAAGAACCCGGCTCGATAAGAACCCGCCACGATAAGCCTGATCGATAAGGAGCTCCATTCCTAGTCATCGGTCAACAGGAGACTCAGTAGGAAACTCGAGTCTTTGCGATTCCGCCGGTTATCACATTATTGGCTCAGGAATGCGACAAAAAAATTAAACAATCTCGCCAAATTCAAGCCTTCATGGGGATGTGAAATTACTAATTGATAGAAAATAAGTCCCTTTTTGGGAGGTGAACTACTCATTTAAGGTGGTTTAAGTTTAAGTTTTTCTCCGCAAGATGCACAAAAAAACTCTATTTAGGACCTATATTACCATATTAATTTATCACTCCACCATTCACATGGAAACCTGTGGCCAGATTTGGCTCGGATGTGAAACACGGCTGGCTCTCATCTGTGTGGTCCGAGCAGGCTTTGGCTCAGTTCTGCAGACGGCGGAGCACCAGGCGTCGAGCCAAACAGGCCCTGGCTCAGCTCTGCCGTTTGCAGTTGCACATTATATGAACACAGGGGCCTTAAGCTCCGGTATGAAATAGAGATACACTGGCTAATTCGCTCATTAAAGGGGATCATGCTTTGAGACTCACAGATGGCACTTGATCAGGGAGGGCCTTCTTCACCAGGAAGACTGCAGCTCTTATCATGTTTCTCAGCTCTTCCTTGGAGGTGCTGGCTGGCACTTCTGACAGCTTCTTATGAACAGCCAACAGGGCGTCCTCTCGGTAGGACCAGCTTTTGGAATACGCCCCCGCCACCTGGAGTTTGTGACAGTGTGCAACAGGAGTTACCTGGGGGGGTTGTAGGGATTGTTGGTTTTGTTGATATTAATTTAGGAACAGACAACAACTCAGGGGCAGAATCTCACTGGCTGTGCAATCCATCTTATTGTTTGAACATAGCCTGCAACAACGTAATAAACCTGACATGCATGACTAAGGTGAAAGTGTCATTATGAATATAGAGATGAATGCCAGAAGATCAGATTTCAGGAAGAGCAAGTTCTCGGATGACAACCACACATTAGGGTATGTATAGTACATGCAGCCGAGAAAGCACTATGATGTCATCACAGAACAAACTTTATATAAACAACATTGTAGAAGGATTAGTTGTCTTTCTCAAGGGGAAGAAGGCAGGCTATACTTCAACTAAATACTAGGCTGTTGTGGCTCATTTTGGATAACTGAGGCTCATGCAGTTTGGCTCAGCACCAGACAAGGAAGTGTGCGCAAGCATTACCACAAACGCGTATGGGGAACAAACTGAAATAGGTTCCCTATTTTTTCACATCTTAAGCCCGAGTTCCGCGCCAGTATAAATCCACTGAAAATAGCAGACACTATACACAATGTGTAGCTTTTTTTTTGTTTTGATTTGTGTAGATCTGCCATTTTTGGTGTGCAACAGCGCATGTAGACATCAGGCTTTACCAGGCCATCCCCGTAGATCTCGATGGGGAGGCTGGCCTCTCTCTGGGCGTTCTCAGTCAGGGGCTCTGGCTCCCACGTCCTCCCAGGGCTGCGGGGAGTTCCCTGGGGTTCAGGGGGAAGGGTGAGGTCCTCGGCCGAGCTCTGTGGAGCCTCTCCCGGCCTGTCTTTGCTGTGAAGGGCTGGCAGGGGCCTCTCGTCACTGCTCACCTGAAAGCACAGGGAACATAGAAACATGCAAATGCAATATATGATTGTATTTTGTGTGCATGCATTGTATTATATAATTTATTAAGAATGAATTATAGCACTGTGTAAATGATGGATAAACAGGTATCATTCGATATTGCTCTTAAATGTGCTGTAAGTGATAGTGTTATTTTCGTTCTCTACCCCCTGCTTTCTCTCAGCTGCTTTTTACTGAACAGAAAACACATTTCAGTTTCAATCACTCAGGAGAGAAGAATATGTTTTATAGAGTTTAGTTCAAAATGTGTCTGCTCATTCTTTTGTTTCATCACTTCATGATTTTATTCTGTATCTCTGGAGTTCTCGCTCCCGATTGGATCACTTTGATATCCCAAAACGTTCTGTTTGCTAAAGAGACAGAAAGATTGTTATTGAACATAAACTCTATGGCAATGCTATTGTAACACTTAATTTAAAGGAGCATTCAGTGATTTGGGTGATTTGGAAACCCCCCCGGTCTGCCCCGGTAACAAGATGTGCACATGCACACACACATTACAGTGAGGGGGACACACGACAGGCCAACAGCACACACACCAAGGCCCGCCCCCGCTCGATCGTGATTGGCGGAAGGCCCCTCTCTATCCTGATTGGATGAAGGCTGGTCCACCTATAGCCAAAAACAAAACCTAGGTTATTTTTTTACCCCAGGGCTTAATTGGGGACACGGAGGAACTCCTTATATGGTCAGCACACTCTATAGTAGGGAGGATTATCACAATAAAACAAAAATATAAATTATATTTGAATTAAGTGAAATCACTGAATATACCTTTAACAAAATAAATCACTTTAAAAATATTTTTTGGGACATTTTCAAGTCTTTATTTGATCGCTATAGACCAATTATTTGTTTACAAACATTGGGACTGGGCGCACGGTGACTGTTTCATGTAATCAATTCCCAACAGATCTCCAAACCTGTTGTTTTGGGGAGTGCTGGTTTCAGTTCATTCAACCTCCTCTTGTGTGTGTTGGCTAGTGATATGCACCCTAGGAGACATTTATACTTCAAAGCACAACAGTATTGCGCACAGAGAACAGCTGATATACAAGCTCACATCGCATCGCGGATGCGACTGTTGTGAGTGTAGAGGTCTGCATACGAGACACCATCACGGGACGAAGCATAAATTAAAATTATACTGGATGGGTTGCAGGTGCACGTGCACTGCAGCCATGGACAAACAGGCTTTTCATTCCCGTTCTTATGACAGCGACTGGAGGTGTGGTTTTGAGGACAACTGATTTGAATTGCTATTATTGTTCAAACACAACAGAAACCAATGGATTATATATTTCAAGGGTGAGAGATCACAATAAAAATCCTAATCATTCTTCCTCCACACTGGGAGAAAAACAGCATCTGAAAGTTTGATTTTGATTTTTTACACATGAGTGCAGTGAGAACTTTTCCATTGCATCCTATGAGAGGCAGGGTTCTTGTGCTGCCGGTATGCGCGCGTATGCTGTTGCTTATCAGTGTGACGTCGTCTGTTAAGGCGTCCATTAGTTATTGTGGAGAGACAAGGAATGGCAACAGAGAGAGATGGACATGAGCAAAGTGCCGCGGGTCTACACAAGGACTGAGTGGTCTACCGTTCAACATCATGATGACGTGAACATTACACCATCTACCTGTATATCACTGAGTCTACCGTTCAACATCATGATGACGTGAACATTACACCATCTACCTGTATATCACTGAGTCTACCGTTCAACATCATGATGACGTGAACATTACACCATCTACCTGTATATCACTGAGTCTACCGTTCAACATCATGACAACGTGAACATTACACCATCTACCTGTATATCACTGAGTCTACCGTTCAACATCATGATGACGTGAACATTACACCATCTACCTGTATATCACTGAGTCTACCGTTCAACATCATGATGACGTGAACATTACACCATCTACCTGTATATCACTGAGTCTACCGTTCAACATCATGATGACGTGAACATTACACCATCTACCTGTATATCACTGAGTCTACCGTTCAACATCATGACGATGGGAACATTACACCATCTACCTGTATATCACTGAGTCTACCGTTCAACATCATGATCACGTGAACATTACACCATCTACCTGTATATCACTGAGTCTACCGTTCAACATCATGACAACGTGAACATTACACCATCTACCTGTATATCACTGAGTCTACCGTTCAACATCATGACAACGTGAACATTACACCATCTACCTGTATATCACTGAGTCTACCGTTCAACATCATGATGACGTGAACATTACACCATCTACCTGTATATCACTGAGTCTACCGTTCAACATCATGACGATGGGAACATTACACCATCTACCTGTATATCACTGAGTCTACCGTTCAACATCATGATCACGTGAACATTACACCATCTACCTGTATATCACTGAGTCTACCATTCAACATCATGATGACGTGAACATTACACCATCTACCTGTATATCACTGAGTCTACCGTTCAACATCATGATGACGTGAACATTACACCATCTACCTGTATATCACTGAGTCTACCGTTCAACATCATGATCACGTGAACATTACACCATCTACCTGTATATCACTGAGTCTACCGTTCAACATCATGATGACGTGAACATTACACCATCTACCTGTATATCACTGAGTCTACCGTTCAACATCATGACAACGTGAACATTACACCATCTACCTGTATATCACTGAGTCTACCGTTCAACATCATGATGACGTGAACATTACACCATCTACCTGTATATCACTGAGTCTACCGTTCAACATCATGACGATGGGAACATTACACCATCTACCTGTATATCACTGTTTCCCAAACAGTGGGTTATTGGGACCCGTTTGTGGCCAATTTGTATGGGTCACGACTCAAGTAAAAATCCCATTTTCTTTCCCCCCCCCAAAAAAACAACAATAATTAAGAAGTAGCGGAAAATAGCCGATAGTCGAATATCTCTTTTGGGTCACAGGCTAAAAAGTGTGGGAAGCGCTGCTCTATATAATAAAAGACTGACCAGCAGCCAACCAGCTATTAAGCTCTGGTGTCGTCCCCGAGCCAACTGGCACCCCGCTGGTCTTGTACTACGAGGCTCTGAAGACTCGCCTTCGGGCCAGCTTGGCAGCCGCCGGAGGCAACCAACTGTTGCACACTTTTAATTAAATAGTGAAACCCTAACCTGTGGAAGAGCCAGTCCCACTGGCGGTGAGTGAAGAGCACAACCCTCCCCCCGGCTCATAATCCCCCTCCCCACACACACAAACTATTCCATGTTCCACACAGCAACGACCGAGGCTTACGGCAAATAGACGCAATGACTGATCGGGCAACAGCGAAAGGGACTTAGTATTCTAAGAATAGCAATGTTTATGCTATATAGTGCTGAATGTTACAGACAATGAGACAATATTTTTGAGCACGTTGTGAATGAAGATAGATCATTTTTTGTATCTTTGTAATGTTATATTTAATCTGTGTGTATGAGGGCACATAAAGACAACACCTTCCTAGTAAGTCATGCTGGCCATCTGCATATGTGTGCTCTCAGCGCAGAATTCTCATTGGACAAGGCAGCAGGTATACTCACATCTATCCTGGGTGAGGCGGGGTCACGGGGCGTGGTGGTGGCCGGCTGGCTCGGCGGAGGGATGGCAGGTGTCTGGGAGGACGGAGTAGCTGCAGGGTTCAACTCGTGGACTTCATGGGGAGGCTCGGATTTCCTCTCTGTCCTCAAGGTCTCTGTGGAAACCCGGGGTTTTGGGGCAGCTGGCGGGCGACTGGGAGAAGGCAGGACGGAGGGCAGTGGCTCCAGGGCTGGGGGCGGCTCAGACGGTCTGGTGATCTATCGATGAGGGTGGAGGAGGGAAGGAAAGCTGGCTCACTGATGGCACATTTATAGCAGTGCAAATCTCACCAATGTATATGAATTGGAAGCACATTGGTCATATTAACTTAATGCCTGGGAGCTGCAAGTAAAACTGTCCCCGCCAGAAAATACTTTTCTCACAACCCATAAATTCCAGACCCACATATTTCTGCCCTCTCATTCTCAGTTGCTCAGGTGCTGCAAAGCAAAATTGTTCATTTAAAATGTGAACAAATGTGGCCAAATGGACCATTTGCACACAGAGTTACAAATTGATACATTCATTGCGTAGTAAACAGCAACATCGGCCAATGATTTTGTTTGCTTAATTGGAACCTTTAAAAGGTAGCGTAAGTGAAATGTTTTGGTTAAAACAAAAAGTTTTTTATTAACACATACAATGCTACAGGTTCTAGTGGACCAAGGATTTCCAGTGCTAAGGGGATTAACATTGGGATTTTTGAACTTTTTTGGGGGCCCACAGCGAGGGGCCTCTTATAGCGAGAATCACACCGCATAAATCAAAAGAAAGCCCAACTTGTCCACTTCAATTAAAAAAAAAATTATGATTCTACCATCTTCCATTCTGGAGATATTGACCTTTTTCTAACACCTGCTTTTGCCTGCACGCTGCTTGTGAAAAAAAACAACAGAGATATGGAGGCCTGAAGTTGACAGACATTTCAGTTCAGTTTTTTTAGTTCAAAAGACCGATATAAAATTGAGCACAAATAATATCCTATACAAACCATATACCGAATGAAAGCCCTGAATGTCTACTTTTAGGAGGAAAACAGTACACATTGTACACATATACAGTTTGTCACTAATTGGCTATTGAATGCAGCTTGCGCCCACCAGAGAACTTTAGAGAAGGCATGGACCCGAAGAACTATTATTCACAAAATAAGGCCTATAGCGACATGTACATACTATATACCGTATGAAACAGTAGACTCTCTGCTTTCATAAGAAAAATACCACCCAGAAAAATCACACCCCTGTGAAGTGAGCAGTGCAATTGCACTGCTCACTTCACAGGGGTGTGATTTTTATTATTATTACAGTATTAGTATTTTTCTTATGAAAGCAGAGAGTCTACTGTTTCATACGGTATATAGTATGTACATGTCGCTATAGGCCTTATTTTGTGAATAATAGTTATTCAGGCCCATGCCATCTCTAAAGTTCTCTGAAAAAGATAATTTTAGAGAAAGCATGGACCTAACAACTAAATATTCACAAAATAAGGCCTATAGCGACATGTACATACTATATACCGTATGAAACAGAATACTCTCTGCTTTCATAAGAAAAATACTAATACTGTAATAATAATAGAAATCACACCCCAGTGAAGTGAGCAGTGCAATGTTGCACTGCTCACTTCACAACATTGCACTGCTCACTTCACAGGGGTGTGATTTTTATTATTACGAGTAAGACGCGCGAACGCGGAAAGCGAACGCAGATCGTAAATTGCAATAACAATTAGAATAAATTACAGACATGATCTGCAGGGTGTCATAGTTAGTGCTTGGACCACGCCAGCTCCATATATGGTCACAAAAGACGCCATCACACTCATGTCACCATGACTCAGCCATAACCATATAAGGAGTCCCCAAAGCAGGACCACGCCATCACACTCATGTCACCATGACTCACAAATCACTCAGCTCCATATATGGGCACAAAAGGGCCAGGTCCACATATACAGTAAGCGGGACAGACAGACACACACACACACACACACAGACAGACAGACAGACAGACAGACGTGATCTGCTAGGTCTCATAGTAAGTGCTCATTGCATTCGCAATTACAGTATTAGTTTTTTTCTTATGAAAGCAGAGAGTCTTGATGCACATTATCTGATCATAAAACGGACTTGGAAACTTTCTTCTGCCTGCATCGTGGTCAGTCTCTCTCCTAAGTTGTTAGAAAATATAAATCAGCCTCAATCGTAGCCCCATATGTGCCCTCTCCCTACGCTCATTGAACTCATTCTGTGATTCGAGCTACAATCGCAGTAACGGGGGGGGGGGGGGGGGGGGCAACTAGGCTTTGAGGAAATGATCTTGCATAATCAACATTATTGTCGATTGTCGTGTGCCGCTCCAAACATGTCCAGACATACCACTAACCTCATCGATCCAGTCTCGCGTAGCTATAAGGTGAGACGCGAGACTGGATCGGATTGTGTCTGGACATGTTTGGAGAGAAAAACAACGACAAAGGGGAATGGATGGTTGGATGGCAGCAGCAGAAGCAGCACGTCAACGTATTTGGAAGAAATGTTGCTGATAGACAGATAATAATCGATCCGATTTTGTCCTGCCGTTCATTTTATCACATTAGGTGCAGGGCAGGCTGCTCGACGGTGAGTTTATAATAGCCTGTTGTAACGAGAAAGGGGGATGGATTGGATGGTTGGATGCGAGCAGCGCAGCAGCAGCAGCAGTACGGCTTGCGATCAGCGACCAACGTATCATGGCGGGCCCTCGATAATGATGTGCAATCTGTCCATGACTAACTCCACATGTGTCTGGCAAACGTTACGTTATGAAATCAAATGCCGATCGTTGCAGGTTTATATACGGGCAGAGAGCAAATCGCGTTGTATCTTGTTCCGAGAATGAGAGTGCAAGCCTTGCAGTTGAAAGCAGTGGGGACTCGGGAGTGGGGGGGGAACTGCCAATGCGATCCAAGAGGAAGAGACCCCCCCCCCCCCACCATTCTCCCTCGGGAGAAACCATGTAGAAACAGGAGGGGAGGGGGAATCGAGTGTATTCACACACACAAGAGCATGGACCCATCCATTTTAGATCCCCTGACATCTGCGTTGGTCTATGCCGGACGGCCGTCTCCATTACGTCGTACGTCCTCGCATAGACCAACCAATAGGCGGTGCCAGACGCTTCTCAGACCAACACCTCTTTTCAGCAGGGGGGGGTTTTAACTCTTTTTAGAGCCGATCGGTGTTACATTATGAGTTGTCCGGGCGCAAATATAGTTGAACTATAGTAATCAATAAAAAAACGTTTTTTGGACCATAAAACGTATAAAAACGTTATGCGCATCTTAGGGGTGGCTATAATAAAACGTTTAAAAACGCTTTCAGCATTCTAAGTGTTAAAAAGGTTAAAACACTATATTCTGATAGTGATCAATGCTATACTAATAGTAATATTAAGAACCAGTAAGACGCACAAACGCGGGAAGCGAACGCAGCTCGTACATATTTGGGTTTTGGACGTATAGCTGCTTTGGGGACTCCTTATATGGTTATGGCTGAGTCATGGTGACACAAATCACTCAGCTCCATTTATGGGCACAGACAGACAGACACACAGACAGACAGACATGATCTGCTAGGTCTCATAGTAAGTGCTCAATGCGTTCGCAATAATTTTCTGTTCAATAAAAAGCTGGAGAGTCGTGTAGACTCATGTTACTTCAACAGACACTATAGCAATGAGTAGGCTACTATCACAGCTTTTTAACACATATTTTAACTAAAGAAAATCACTTACACTACCTTTAAATATTTCATTTGCAAGTCAAAAAGAAAATTTTGAAAGAACCATTTCTAGATTGAAGTTCAGAAATATTATAAAAGGGCAGAAATGCCCCCAAATATTTTGCGCCGAGATCGGCTCTGTGCGTAACTGTAGTCCCCCGTTCAGATGTGCTGCAGAGCCAATCAAATTAAGCATATGGGGGTGCTGGCCTAGCGGTCCAGGCACGTGCCACATATAGGCTCTGGCCTATTTCCAATTTCCAATACTTTTACTCCACTACATCTCGGATCCAAATCTTGTACTTTTATTCCACTACATTCATTTGAAAACTTTAGTTACTAGTTACTTTGCAGATTTTGATTATTATTACAAAACATACACTAACCTATTTTCAAAAGATTTGAAAACTTAAAATGAGACATTCTGCATAATTACCGGTATAATTTTGATGCCAATACTTTTACTCAAGTACATTTTGAATTCCGGCCGTTTACTGGTAACGGAGCATCTCTACATTGCAGCATTGATACTCTTACTTAAAATGTGAGTACTGTTTCCCACCACTGACCATGCTCATGTCCAGCAGGTTGTGAAGCTCTAGCTGCTGGTAGACGCTGGTCCTGTAGGCTTCCATCTGCTCCTTCTTGGTCTTGGCCAGGTCAAAGTCCTCCTTCTCAATGGCACAATGCTTCTCCACATCGTAGCGTCCAAGACGCTCCCCCACCTGAAACATTGGACAACAGGAGATAACTGAAGTGAAAGCTGCTGCCTGGCAATAGCATGGTGAACACTTATTCCATTAAGATCTGGAACGCATCTGTGTCACCTGAGCTTTTAACCACTTTAACCACTATTTTAAACTTTATCTGTTGGAAAATAGCAGATTTGCAATTATTGTTTCAATCGTGAAAATGTGTGCAAATCTTTGAATATACATTCTTTCACGGCAAATGTTTTTAACCCATTTTGGGCGGGAACCCCGAGTGCTGCACTACGAGCTTGTAGGTATACTATTTTTGAAAAATCGAAGAACGACATAGAAACAGCTTTTTCAGGAGCTTTTAGGATTTAGAAGACGTTTTTTTTATCTGATCTCAGGTCTAAATGAGTTCACTGAAATATTTGCTACTGGAGGGGTCCCTGGAACAACATATTTTCAGATGGGGGTCCATGGCCAAATACAGATAATTTTTGTAGACATTTTGTAGAATTGAGCCACATGACCGTACACTTTAAAGGTAGGCCGAATTGATACTGTGAGATATGCGTGTTCTATGAAATTATCAATACAACTCCCTGTATAGAATTATAGATATGCCCATGAATTTAAGAGTTCCTGATTCTGAGGGCTTCTGTCCATATGGCCACCGAACAGGCGAACACAACAGATTGCACAGCAAACATACAGACTGGAAATGTACTTATATAAATGTACTATACTATAGCCGCGGTACCCAGGTTTTTATTTTCGTTTTCGACTCACTTTAATACGGACTACTTCCAGAAAGTCAAGATGGGTCAATTCTTTACGAGGAAATTCCATCAAGCCGAAGTGAAGTGAATCTGGAGCCAAGCAACCAGGCTTCAACAGCCAGTGCCACCGAATGGTTTGTAAGGATCATTCTGTCTGCCGTGGTGCAAATCTGTTCATTTGCTGACTCTCAGGTGAGGATCTCTCGGTTAGAGACAGCCTCAGACAGGCTGTTTTTTTTCTAGGTTAAATTGAGTGGAATAACAGGGACACACATACTTCAAACTGCCCTCTCAACTGTCTTCTTCTCTATCGGCCATGCATTTCCATGTGTCATTATAACTAACAGCATAATAAATCATCCTTTGACATGATATGAATGGGTAATGACAAGGGATTTTCAGCATGACCACCTTGGCAACTGCCTTGTCCGCAATGCTAATTGGCCACGTTAACAAGACGAGGTGTTTGTGCGTCTGTGTGTATGCGTGCGTGTGCGCGCGCGCATGTTTGTGTTCGGTTACAAATACACTCGCGGTAACAGGAAACAAAGAGGGAGACAAACCCCAAGCCCATCAGTGCTGCTGTTGAGCTCATTAAGTATTCATTGTCGGTATGGCAACAGCATAAACAAAGGTGGTTGGTAACGGGAATCTGAACAATGTTTAAAGACTACAGTTACAATAACACAGTTGAAATGACACTACTGGACATCAATAAGAACAATGTTTATCAGCTGCCACATGAATAAACATTAGTAGTTTGAATTAGTAATGATAAATAATCTCCCTCCCCTTAAAAACGTTTCTTCATCATCTTGGTATAATTATGTGTAGCACTGCACACATGACATATCTCCCTCGTTATACTGTAGTATAATCACTGGCTACAATAACATAAATCTTACAATGGCAATAATATCACTTGTAGCCTAAACGGGTGTAGGCTACAGACCAGTGGTTTTCAACCCTTTTCATATCAAGGTCCATTATTTCTTTGGCATTTGAGCCACGGGCCACCATTTGATGAGATTTAGCCTCTCTGACCCAAAATACTTTGTTGTCATTGGATAAGATTTTGTCCACAATTCCATGCTGTATTGATGTTGGTACCATAGGAGAGATTATCTGGCCTGGGATCAGCAAAAAAAACATTTTTATTTATTTTAATAATAACATTCTCTAATTGTGTAGACAGACTTCTTGTAAATGAATTCATGCCGATGTTTAACAACAATTTAACTCTTCAGAGCATAAAATGATGGTTTCATTTTACACTCTCAAGACTCTAATAAGGGTCCATTTGGTTACCAACTCTCCATCATTTAGCTGGGGACCACCTGGAACCCCCTCAACCCCCTGCGAGACGTGGCCAAAGCCCAAGACGTTGAGAACCCCTGCCTTAAAGTAGCACTTGCTACTCATTATATAATGGTGGATCATTGGTACTCTGTGTCTCAGAGGTGGGCTGTGGACACTTAGTTACTACTATGACCGATGATGTAATTACTGGTCATTTCAAACATTGATTCCTGATGAAGACCCGGAAGGAACGACACGTTGAGTCCTTCTATCTTTAAATAAACTACTGAGAGCTTATAAGAGCTTATTAAGAACGGTGTGCGGACATCCTACCTAGTACCTCCTTTCTGTTTTTGTTCATCACCTGTCAACATTTTCTGAGATGTGCTTGCTTCACTTTTGGATCTAATTTCAAACCAGACTTCAAACCTCTTCTTTGTTTTTGATGCAAGCACAGCAAGAAAGGCTTTCATTTCAACATGCTGACAGGAACAGAAAGGCTGTGGTTTCCATTAGCTTGGAATCCCAGACGATAATGTCACTGGTAGGTATAGCTATCTGAACTGTCCACAGTCCACCTTTGAGACGCAATGTTCGTAGGTGGAAATGGTGAGATGAGAGATGAGATGAGATATACTTTATTAATCCCAGAGGGGAAATTGCAGTGTTACAACAGCAAAGTGCATAGAGTTAAAAACTAAAACCTACAAAACTACTGGACAGACAGAAAAACACAAAAAACAGACACAGAGGACATAAACACACAAGACCAGGACCATGGGTGGGGGGGCAGTTCTTAATGCTTCTGTGTATTGTGTAGTCTGATGGCAGTTGGCATAAAGGACTGTCTGTAGCGTTCCGTGCGCATCAAGGGGAGTGTGAGCCTACTGCTGAAGGTGCTCGTCCTTTCCCGCAGCACACCATGGAAGGGGTGGGAGGGATTTTCCAGCATGGAGTCCAGCTTATCCCCGATCCTCCTCTCCACTACTGACTGTAGGCTCTCCATTCGGAGGCCAACAACAGAACTGGCCTTCTTTATGATTTTGTTGATCCTGTTGAGCTCCCCGGCCTTGATGCCCCCTCCCCAGCATACCACAGCATAGAATAAAATGCTGGCCACAACCGACTGGTAAAACATAACCAGTAGCCTGCTACATACTCCAAAGGACTTGAGCCTCCTCAGGAGGTACAGTCTGCTCTGTCCCTTCTTGTAGACGGCCTCAGTATTGTCTTTCCAGTCCAGGTCCTTGTTCAGGTGGACACCCAGGAATTTGTAGGAGTCCACGATCTCCACCTCCTCTCCCTGGATGGTGATGGGTGCTGGGGTCCTCCTCTTACTCCGCCTAGCGTCGAACACCAGCTCTTTGGTTTTTTTAATGTTCAGCAGCAGGTGGTTTTGTTCCGCCCAGTCGATGAAGTTCTCCACCACTCTCCTGTACTCGGTGCCATCTTATAATGAGCATTATTGAGGACAATACGTTTTTTTATTTTACCGAACATATTTAATTCAAATATTTGCTTCTGGGGGTCAGAATATTTTGTGATGAAGGTCGGCAGCCAAATACAAATAGCCGATTTGCTGTTCCAACATATCACGTAAATTCTCCATTCATTGCCAATGGGAATTTTATGTTTGAATTTAATGTTAAGACGAAAATCTACACAAATACACTGTAGCTGAATATGTGAGGGGCTAGCGCCTAAATGTCTCATTAGCTGTATAGTAGCATGCAGAAGTGACACGCGAGTCTCCTGGCTATAATACCTTGTGCAGGTCGGTGATGGCCTGCTTCAGGCTCTATAATACCTTGTGCAGGTCGGCGATGGCCTGCTTCAGGCTCTATAATACCTTGTGCAGGTCGGCGATGGCCTGCTTCAGGCTCTATAATACCTTGTGCAGGTCGGCGATGGCCTGCTTCAGGCTCTATAATACCTTGTGCAGGTCGGCGATGGCCTGCTTCAGGCTCTATAATACCTTGTGCAGGTCGGCGATGGCCTGCTTCAGGCTCTATAATACCTTGTGCAGGTCGGCGATGGCCTGCTTCAGGCTCTATAATACCTTGTGCAGGTCGGCGATGGCCTGCTTCAGGCTCTATAATACCTTGTGCAGGTCGGCGATGGCCTGCTTCAGGCTCTATAATACCTTGTGCAGGTCGGCGATGGCCTGCTTCAGGCTCTATAATACCTTGTGCAGGTCGGTGATGGCCTGCTTCAGGCTCTATAATACCTTGTGCAGGTCGGTGATGGCCTGCTTCAGGCTCTATAATACCAAATTCTTGTTTCTAAACTTAATAGATACGGCCTACAGGATGTTGCTCTCAAGTGGTTTTCTAATTATCTAGAGGACAGAGAACAATATGTATGTATCAATGGTTGTATATCTGCAAAGCTGAAAATATCAGTCGGAGTGCCACAGGGCTCCATACTTGGTCCTTTATTATTTTTGATTTATATTAATGATTTAACCATGAACTGCAATACGTTTCTTCCTATTTTATTTGCAGATGATACTAATCTAATTGCCTCACACAGGGATTTAAACACCCTCGTTAAACATGTTAATGATGAATTGTTGGATGTCTTCAAATGGTTTCAATTGAATAAGCTTACCCTCAATATAAAAAAATGCAACTTCATGATTTTTAGTAATATAAACAAAACATTTCCCAAAGAAAAACCTAGAATTTTAATCAATGGCTCTGAAATTTGCCAGGTTCCCCAAACTAAATTCTTGGGTGTCATTATAGACGAACATTTAAATTGGAAACAACATATTGATGCTGTATGTATGAAGTCTATGAAGATGCTTGGTATATTGAGAAAAATCTGCCCTTTTGTTCTTCCTTCATGTCATTTAACACTCTATTATAGCTTAATTTTCCCTCATATTAATTACTGTAATATTGTCTGGGCTGCTACATATTCAACACATCTCACAAAATTACTGATCATTCAAAAAAGGTTTCTGAGAATGATTTCACATTCAAATCGGTATGAGCCGTCTGCCCCGCTCTTTATTAAATACTCGCTATTACCCATCGACAAAGTAAACGTTTTCCAGACCTGTTTATTTATGTTTAAATTCAAAAAATGCATACAAGACCTTCCGTCTTCTTTTCACAATTTCTTCCGTGTTACTTCCGATACCCTTATCGTATTTTGCATATTCTTCTCTGGTAGACCCAGTGACCACTTGGAAAGACAAGTTGGCAACCGAGGAAGAACGGTGACAGCGAGGAAAGACTGCTGACATTTGGGAAAGACCAGAGCCGGGGTGCGGAGGCTTGGCAAGCCGAAGCACATCCTCCGTGAGGAGGAACCCACCAATAATCGCTATGGAAAGGTATATAAAAAGATACCCCCGGGGTCGTGCGAGAGCGGGGGAGGATGATCGACCCACAGGACAGACCAATGTTATGACCACCCTTGACGGACAATCGACTATGGAACAGCCTAGCGATTTATCCCGGGTCTGCCGATGTGGGAAGAAATGCAAAAATGAGAAGGGTCTGAAGATACACCAGAGAATGATGAAGTGCTTGAATCCTAAAAGTAATGTGCAACGCACAGGGCAACCTGGTGAGTCGGAGGAGAGGCTGGGGCAGGACACAAACCACAGTCCCCAGAATCTCCAGGCACATGATGAAGAGGGGGTCAGGAGCAGCATCGCTGGTGTGACGGAGGCGGCAAGGCACCAGAGTGAGAGGGAAGTCATTCAGGATACCAGACGGCCTGGTCAGAACACTCGTTCTGGAGACGTTCGGAAAGAACGAGTCAACTGGCCAACTGCAGCTGCAAGGAAAGAATGGGAGATGTTCGATCGTGATGCGGACCAGATGCTGGAAGCAGCCATCGCAGGAGATGTGGGGAAGAAGCTCAAGGCCATGTCCTCGATTATCTGGAGCATGGGTGCTGATCGCTTCGGAAAGAAAGAGCTGAAACGTAGAGTAAACATCCAGCCCCAGGAAAACAGACGCCTGAAGGAAATAGCAAGCCTTAGAGCGGATCTGCGGAGGATTAAGAAGGCCTTTCGCGAAGCAACAGCAGATGAGAGACCAGCTATCACAGAAATTCGAGACAACTTGAGAGAGCGCATTAAGATCTTGCGCCGAGCAGAGTGTCACCGCAGGGACAGGAAGCGTCGCTTGAAGGAAAGGGCAAACTTCACTAAGAATCCATTCAATTACCTGTCGAAACTCCTGGGCGACAAAAGATCAGGGGAGTTGAAAGCAACAAAGGAAGAAGTGGAGGAGCACCTTCGTCAGGTCCACAATGATCCCAGAAGGGAGGACAGTTTAGAGGAGATGGAGAGGCTCATCAAACCAGCTGAACCAACTATCCCCTTCAAGGTAGGGGAACCAACCTGGCAGGAAGTCAACAGCTTTCTCAAAAAGGCAAGGGGAAAGTCAGCCCCAGGGCCAAACGGCATCCAGTACAACGTTTACAAGCATTGCGAAAGTCTCAGGAAACGACTCTGGAAGCTACTGACAGTGGCATGGAGAAAGAACTTCCTTGCTGATGACTGGTTGGTTGCTGAGGGGTGCTTCATCCCTAAGGAAGAAAACTCTACAGGGATTAAGCAATTCCGTACCATCTCGCTTCTCAACGTGGAAGCTAAGATCTTTCTGGGGATTCTGGCGAAGAGGTTGACCACCTTCATGTTGGACAATGACTACATGGACACTTCGGTTCAAAAAGGTGGCATTCCAGGGGTATCCGGCTGTCTTGAACACACCAGCGTCATCTCCAAGATCATTGAGGACGCAAAGAGAAACCACGGTGACCTGGCAGTTCTATGGCTTGATCTAACAAATGCCTATGGAACGATACCCCACAAGCTAGTCGAGTTGACTCTGAAGACCTACCATATCCCAGAGCGATTCCAGAAGCTCTTGCAGCACTACTTTGACAGATTCAACATGCGTTTCACCTGCGGAGAATTCACCACTGACTGGCAGAGACTAGAGGTGGGCATTGTCACTGGCTGCACAATCTCAGTGATTCTGTTTTCCGCAGCGATGAACCTTCTCGTCAAGTCAGCAGAGAAGTTGCGTCGAGGTGCAGTACTTGCAAGTGGCGTCCAGATGTTGCCGATCAGAGCATTCATGGACGACCTCACCATCACAGCAAGGTCAGTGCCAGAAGGAAGATGGATTTTGGAGGACTTGATTGAGCTCACCAATTGGGCAAGGATGGAGTTCAAACCAGCAAAATCCAGAAGCCTAGTACTGAAGAAGGGGCGTGTCCAGGACCGGTTTCGATTCAAGATTGGGGAGAACATCATCCCAACTGTCCAAGAGAAACCTGTGAAGTGCTTGGGGAAGTGGTACAGAAATGACCTCAATGACAGGCAGAGTGTGAAGGAGATGCTTATCCAAGCAGAGACTTGGATGAAATCTCTGGAGAAGAGTGGCCTGCCGGGCAAGTACAAGGCCTGGGGTTACCAACATGGGGTGCTCCCCAGACTGCTCTGGCCACTCCTGGTTTATGAGGTACCTGTCTCCACAGTTGAGGGGCTGGAGAGAAAGCTGAACACCTACTTGAGGAGATGGCTGGGCGTCCCAAGAAGCTTCTGCTCCATTGGCCTGTACAGCACAGGCAGCAAGCTACAGCTGCCAATAACATCCGTGGTGGAGGAGTACAAGGCGACAAAAACACGCCAGGCCATGATGCTACGAGACAGCAAAGACGAGAGAGTACGTGAGGCAGGCATTGTTGTCAGGACAGGCCGAAAGTGGTCAGCCAGCAGAGCACTGAAGGAAGCCGAAGATCGACTGCATCATGCTGACCTCGTTGGGTCAGTAGCCCAGGGAAGGATGGGTCTGGGTTGCTCCACCAGAACAAGCTGGAACAAAGCTGACCCAAAGGAGCGGCGAGGCATGGTGCAGAGAGAGGTCCGAAAGGCTGAGGAGGAAAACCGGCATGTCAAGGCTGTAGCCATGAGGAAACAAGGCAGCTGGACAAGATGGGAGAGTGTAAGAGAGAGGGCTCTAACCTGGCAGGACATCTGGAGCATGGAAGGCCACCGGATCAAGTTCCTGTTGTGTTCGGTATATGATGTCCTGCCTACTCCATCAAATCTCCACACATGGGGACTGGTAGCGAGCCCTAGCTGCACGCTCTGCGGAAGGATAGCTAACCTCGAGCATGTCCTCTCTTCATGTCGCTCAAGCTTAGCAGATGGCAAGTTCCGGTGGCGACACGATCAGATCCTAACACAGTTGGCAGAGGGTGTCGAGCTGGCAAGGACAAGGTCAAGAAAGCTTTCTAATGGGCCCCGCTTTATCCATTTTGTCAGGGCAGGAGAAAGCGCAGCAGCAGGAGGGAGGAGCAAAGGGGTCCTGGCCACGGCAAGCGACTGGGAGATGCGGGCCGACCTGAAGAAGCAGCTCAAATTCCCAGAGGAGATAGCCCACACTAGCCTGAGACCAGATATTGTCCTCTGGTCTAAAGGTACCAAACAGGTGATGCTTATCGAGCTGACGGTACCCTGGGAAGAGAGGATGGAGGAAGCGTACGAGCGCAAGCTCAAGAAATACCAAGCTCTCATCCTCAAGAGCCAGCAAAACGGATGGAAGGCCTGGAATCTGCCGGTGGAGGTGAGCTGCAGGGGCTTTGCCGGACAGTCGCTATGGAGAGCCCTCGGACTGCTGGGGATCGAAGGGCTTGCTAGGAAACGGCTGGTAGCCAACATCACTAAGCGGGCAGAGGAAGCATCACGGTGGATCTGGATACAAAGAGAGGTGCGGTGGCAGAGCCGGCCTACTGAAGGACTAAAGACATAGAGTTGGGTGGTGTTCAGCGGGGGTAGAGCCAGGACGCTGGATCTGCCGTTGAGCCCCTCCGAGGTGTCATGGGCTTAAATCAACGAAACACCAGTGAAGGGGGGTGCCCATTTGATAACCTGCTGAAGCTACCCAACTCCTGTCTATTCGAGGTATGCGGTCAAGCCTAGTCTTGGCTCAGGGAGGAGGACGCCCCTGCCATGCAGAGTCCCGTCGGTGCCTTGAGGGAAGGAGAGACGGAGAGAGCGAGGCCACTGGCCCACAGATGGCGCAGGAGCGAGTACCTGCAAAGGTGGGCCTGTTGCGATACCCTTATCGTATTTTGCATATTCGGACATTCACTCCTACCCCACAAGGCAAAGAGATCATTTTGAATTACCCTATTGTCGCACGTCCAAATATCAATCTTTCATCAAATTTAGAGGCCCTCATCTATGGAACTCCCTAGATGCCTCACTTAAATCCTCATTATCCTTACCAATATTCAAAAAACATCTTAAGAAATATCTTATTTTTTCGTCTCTGTAGATTTCATGTTTTACCTTGATGTGTTATATTTTCTTTTGTGTATTTGTTGTTGTATTGTTTATTTCTGTTTTCTGTGCAGTCTGTGTTTTTATTTTCTTTACTGCACAGCTGCCCCCCTTTGACAACTTCTAGATTTATGTTCTGTTCTTAATGAACTTTTAATCTTTTAAACCAATAACCACTTCCTTTAGGAAAGGATTCCATATAAGCCCATAGGCTTCTTCCTTTCCTTGCATTATATTTTTGTTTCTTTTATATGTTATTGTCATTTATTTGTATTATATCGTCACCTTATTAAACTAATTGCCTAAATCATTTTTTCAAGGTTTTCAGGAAACACAAAAAACTGTGCCAAATGTAGAATATATTATATTTCTTAATTATTTCAATTCCAAAAAATATGAAAAAATATGACTATTGACATACAAATAAAGGTGTATGTCAATCATGTAACATGGAAGGATAAAATGACTTAGGCCAATATCTGAACATATCTATTTTAACTTAGGCAATTATAAACGTTATTTAGGCCAAATTACTTCTGCGGTAAGTGACTTAGGCAAAATGTTTTATTACAATTATTTTTAATAGACCATGGTTTAGGGTCAGCCACAGAGTGTTTAAAATAATATCATAGCACAAAGACATTTGACACTGAAGGGGAGTGAATAGGAGTGAATGGGAGTGAATTTGGAGTGAATGGGAGTGAATTTGGAGTGAATGGGACTGAATGGGAGGTACTGTTACTATGGAACTGAATGGGAGTGAATGGGACTGTATGGGAGTGAATGGGAGGTACTGTTACTATGGGTCTGATACTATGGGACTGAATGGGAGTGAATGGGAGTGATTGGGACTGAATGGGACTGAATGGGAGGTACGGTTACTATGGGACTGATACTATGGGAGTGAACAGGACTGAATGGGAGTGACAGTCCCATAGTAAACAGTACCTCCCATTCACTCCCACTCACTCCCATTCCTCCCATTCAGTCCCATTCACTCACATTCAGTCACATTCACTCCCTTTCACTCTGAATGGGAGTGAATGGGAGTGACAGTCCCATAGTAACGCTACCTCCCATTCACTCCCTTTCACTCTGAATGGGAGTGAATGGGAGTGACAGTCCTATAGTAACAGTACCTCCCATTCACTCCGATTCTCACTTTTATTCACTCCCATTCAGTCACATAGTAACAGTACACCCCATTCACTCCCATCGTATCAGTCCCATAGTAACAGTACCTCCCATTCAGTCCCATAGTATCAGTCCCATAGTAACAATACCTCCCATTCACTCCCATAGTATCAGTCCCATAGTAACAGTACCTCCCATTCAGTCCCATTCAGTCCCATTCACTCCCATAGTATCAGTAACTCCCATTCACTCCCATAGTAACAGTACCTCCCATGCACTCCCATGCACTCCCATAGTATCAGTCCCATAACTAAAAAACATTGCATGGATGCACCTGGGACGTATCCTCAGTGATGTATCCTGAGTTCAACAGGGTTTCGGGTCTCTCAACATCATACCCCTCACTCAGGTGACCCAGCCGGGGTTGATCAAGTCCCGACTTACGTCCCAGTAGCTACCCTCAATCAGTCCCACTAGGAAAAAACCAGGGGCACACAATCCGTTGGAACTATTCCAGAACTACTCTGCCAGGGCTGGGAGGTACACTTCTGGCACATGGAGGGACTAGGCTCTGTGGGTTGTCTCCTGGCCGGGCCCCTCCTACGTCTCACCAGGTCCACTCCTGCTCTCACCAGGAGTAGAGCGAGGACCTGTGCGTTGCACCAGAGTCCCAGCACCAGACAGTTCATTCAGGAGTGGTGGGCAATGGTTCCGCAGGGTCATGGTGCTGCGGTTCCGCTTGCTGCTTGCATGGCCCTCCCAAAGGCCTCAACGAGGGTTGTTGGACTTCATCCTCACGGAGGACACAGGCTGGGGCGCAACCCATACTGCTCACCCGGGTGCTGTCTACATTCCGGCTGTCACCCGTCTCTCCGGTGTCACCAGACTATACCTGGTTGTCACATAGTCTATTCCTATGAGTCACTATAAATAGAAGAACTATAACTAAAAAACATCGCATGGATGCACCTGGGATGTATCCTCAGTGATGTATCCTGAGGTCAACGGGGTTTCAGGTCTCTCAACATCATACCCCTCACTTAGGCGACCCAGCCGGGAGTGATCAAGTCCCGACTTACGTCCCAGTAGCTACCCTCAATCAGTCCCACTAGGGAAAAACCAGTGGCACACAATCCGTTGGAACTACTCCAGAACTACTCTGCCAAGGCTGGGACGTACACTTCTGGCACATGGAGGGACTAGGCTCTGTGGGTTGTCTCCTGGCCGGGTACTGTTACCCATAGTAACAGTACCTCCCTTTCACTCCCATTCAGTCCCATTCACTCCCATAGTATCAGTCCCATAGTAACAGTACCTCCCATGCACTCCCATAGTATCAGTCCCATAGTAACAGTACCTCCCATTCACTCCCATTCAGTCCCAAGCACTCCCATTCAGTCCCATTCACTCCCATAGTATCAGTCCCATAGTAACAGTACCTCCCTTTCACTCCCATTCAGTCCCATTCACTCCCATAGTATCAGTCCCATAGTAACAGTACCTCCCATTCACTCAAATTCAGTCCCATGCACTCCCATAGTATCAGTCCCATAGTAACAGTACCTCCCTTTCACTCCCATTCAGTCCCATGCACTCCCATAGTATCAGTCCCATAGTAACAGTACCTCCCTTTCACTCCCATTCACTCCCATTCTATCAGTCCCATAGTAACAGTAGGCCTACCTCCCATTCAGTCCCATTCAGTCCCATTTTGAAAGGTGTGTTAAAATGGCCTAAGTCACATTTTATTATGACTTAGGCAAAATAATATGGCCTAAGTCTCCCTCTTGACATAGGCCATTGTTTTAATAGGGTGTAACAGGAAGGCCTTTTACATTAGGGCTTGGGCGAGTTTACCAGAGGTGGCCAGCATCACCAGGTGGTGATTTAGGCAAAAAAAAAAAATTGGCAAAAAATGACTTAGGCAATTAGTTTAATAAGGTGACGATATGCTAAATAAACAAACCAAACCAAACCAAACCTTGTGCAGGTCGGCGATGGCCTGCTTCAGGCTCTTGGCCGTGTCAAAGTTCTCCTGGCGGACCATGTCCTGTTTCCTGAGGTCCAGCAGGCGGATGAGCTGGGCCACCTCTGGGTCCTGGTACATGTCGAAGGCCAGGTCGTCCAGAGGAGAGATGGACTCGCACTTACTGAAATGGGACAGAATTATCAGATGACGACACAGGTTGTCCATTAGAATCACCACAGTGGATCATTCCCGAGTAGTAGCTAGGGCGGCGCCCATTTATAAACGAGTAGTAGGGCTGCATGCAGTAGAAGTTGTGTTTATTGCCATGATTTGTCAGGAGCCAAGTTGGCTTTGTCCAATACGAGGCTTAGGTCTTTAAATAAATACTTTCTGAAACGTCTATGGGAAAAATGAATGGGAAGTTCTCTTCCGGGCCATGAAAGGGGGTGGGACTGCGACCATCAATGGGTTTCTGGACATATATAACATCCCTCGGCTGAGACAGCCGGACGACCTCCTATTGATGTGAAATACAAACAGAAATACAGAAATGTCGAAACGTTGTTACTCTTCACTAAAAGTGTCCTGGGACCAGATATACAGTGTGCAGAGTAGACAACCCTCCTTTCTTCATTGTATGTATTTGTTTTGTAGAGTTTTTTGAGATGTGCGCGTGCCTATCTGAAAACAAACATCCCTCAGTTTAATTACTGGTAAAGCCCAGAGACTGTGATATATTGTGTCATTCCAAAATAAAGTAGGGAAAACATTGATCAACACTGGGGGGGAAACCCCCCGAGGGGAGACATCCCTCCGATTAAAACAAATGTTTTTAAACCGTGTTTTTTCCACTTTGCACAGGGTTGCTGAGGCGCCACGCACCTGCCTCGTCTCTGATACCAGTGACCTCTGACCTGGAGTGACTGGCTGGCCACGTCAAGAAGACCCATGGAACGCATCTGTGTCACCTTAGCTTTTAACCACTTTAACTATAATAACCATTATTATTTAAAACTTTAGCTGTTGAAAAATAGCAGATCTACAAGCTCATAGCGCGGCACTGAATGCCGCGCTACGAGCTTGTAGATCTACTCTTTTTGAAAATTCGTGAAAACGTGTGCAAATCTTTGAATATATATTCAAACGTTTTGAACTCAAATGTTTGCTTTTGGGAGCACCGCTGACATAGAAAAATAGAGGTTTTTCCAGAAAACTGTCAGGCTTTACAAGACATTTGTAGAACCTGGTCTCGGGTCTTGTTACTGGACTAAATTGCTTGTTATTGTCATGGCACAACAAAAACAAAAAAGATTACGGGGGTTCAACGTCCTGCTCTCACCCCATGTAGGCCGAGTCCAAGGCTGTGTCCAGCGGAGTACTGTTGAGGTAGTGCTCAATCAGCTGTTCTCTGCTGGGCTATGGGGGGGGGGGGGGGGGGGGGGGCAAGCAGATGGACAGAGGTTTCACACACAAGCCTGGTTTATACTTTGTTCCAAACCATACTTTGTGCGTGCGTGGTAGCCCTGGCCCAGCGGGTGGGTATAACCCTTGGATGAGCGGTAGATGTTTGACTTCCCGTGCGGGGAGACCTGGGTGTGTGAATCCAGGTGGTTGCATTGGGGGCTTTGGGATGTTACATTTTCCTATAGTGGGAGTGGGAAGCATATAGCATAGTGACCCTGGCTTAGGAGTATAGTTCCAATCCATTTCTAAAGGTGCAGTGAACACACCCAAGTACACTAAAATCCTCAGTCGATCAGTCGATACCCGGCCGGGGATCGAACTCCCGACCTCCCAGCTTCAGCGCGGGCACTCTAACCACAAGGCCACAGTCTGGCTCTCAGGGCCCTAATTAGACGATCTATGGTGCACGGCACAGAACGGAAGGCACAAGCTGCAACAGGGGTGCGTCCATGCCAATTTGACTAGTTATATGTACAGCACACGATCTGGGCTCTAACACCAGCGTGTGGCAGTAATTGGCGGTGGTAAGCCTCTAAATCAGTCATGGGTGTGTTTTGAGTGACTTGACAAAGACCTCACGGTCGAAACGTTGTATTATCGTTTGCCTGCTGCGTCGTTGAATAAAACTTTGGAGCATCTTAAAGTGAGTTGCGAGCCCCTGCTTTGTTCTGTGTTTTGGGTGTTACATTAATTAAAACATTCTCTTTAAAAACCCATTCCGGAGGGGAACCCCATTTTGGTGTTAAAATAGCAGATCTACAAGCTCATAGCGCGGCACCGAGTGCCGTGCTACGAGCTTGTAGATCTGCGATATTTGAAAAATCGTGAAAATGTGGCGCAAATATTTGAATATATATTCTTTCAGAGTGAACGTTTTTAACTAAAATCTTTGCTTCTGGGGGGTGCTTGGAACAACATATTTTCAAATGGGGGTCCAAATACAGATAATTGACATGGAAAAGGTTAATTGAGCACCGCTGTCATAGAAACAGGATTTTCAGAAAACTGCTATAGTAGGCGCACTGGAATTAGAGGAGAACCAAATCACTTTCTGCTGTGGAAAAGTGTGGGACCATCTAGTAAAAACATCTGTGAAATTGTGACATATCAACATAATAATCAATGTCTCATTCTCACATATGCTCTCTTCTATATTGAACCAATGACAAAGACATGCGCCCTGTGCGAGTGTGCGTCCCTGTGAAGGAGCTGTTAAATGCCTCTCCATTGAGTAGAGACAGATAAAGAAGCCAGGCTGCAATGGGCTCACAACATTCTTACAGTATGAGAGGTATAGGAACACATTTTATTCTATTGTGCAATAAAATAAGGAGGCTTACGGAGCAAAATGCATGTCTTTTTCTCTGCCTCTCCTCACCGCTTGTCTTTGGAGACATAACGGTGTCTTGTTTAAGTGATTAGTAATAGGATTAATGAAGAATATGGTGCTTTAAAAAACGTTTATTTATTATTATTTATTGTTTGAGGGACAAAAACGACTTACGGTACATGTGTTGTGGTAGGTATAGGCTACAATGTGGCAAATGTGCTGATGGCAATGCAAACTCGCCATATATATGGATTATCATGTCTCAGTTATTATTATTATTTTTAAATCACCGTCAATCTCTCAGAAATGTCACCTAAATTGTTGAATTGTTGCGTTGAATTTGGATGGATTTGAATTGAGCATCTCTAGGCGCACCAAGGCTATATTTGAGCTCTGTTTTTTAGACCTTCTTTGTTCAGGTCAGAAGATAACAAGATAACAATTGTGCTGCCCGCGGAAGATAGAGACCTGTTTACTTTGTATTCATTTGCATTATTTTAGAGCATGTTACATTAATAATGAACTGGACAAACTTGTGCACATGCAATGGTTATGCATGTGTTATCCATGATAGCAAAGCCTATACCGATGAAAGTAGGGTTGCACGATTATGAAATTATGACCGATCTCTGATTATTTGCAGGGTCATATCTGCCGATACCGATTCTGACCGATATTATACAGATTATGCTGCCTTTAAACATTAAAAATCCACAAAACAAAAGCGACAGAGCCATGGATGATGGACAGTCACATTATTATTGCAGCATCAATATCTGTGAAAAGAATCTGGATAATTTAGAGACCGAACTGATATTTTTATGGCCGATTTCGATATGCTACCGATCATATCATGCATCGCAACGGTTGGGCACTACTGGAAGACGAGCCATCCGTAGTGGAGGGAGAGTGGATTCAGTGCTGTGTCAGGGTGCTCGTATGAGGATTAGCAAAGTAACAATGCACAGCTTGTTCACCGAGATCTGTGTGTGTGTGTGTGTGTGTGTGTGTGTGTGTCTCTGTCACTGTACTCTGTACTTGCATGCGTGTGTGTTTTACACTGTACAGCACTTGTCAATGTGAACGTGTATACTGTTTTACTGTATGTGACTGTGTTTGTAAGTGCACAGTTACATTTACAAGTCTGTGCGTGTGTGCCTATGTGCACGCGTGGTTACAGTATATGTGTGTATGTGTGCACAAAGCTCATCATAATGTGTTTGTTTTGTGTGCATATTAATTTGTCAGTGTTTGTGTGTGTGTGCATGCGGTGCGTGCGTGCGGTGTGTGCGTGCGTGTGTGTGCGTGCATGCAGTGTGTGCGTGCGTGCGGTGAGTGTGTGCGTGCATGCAGTGTGTACGTGCTTGCGGTGAGTGTGTGCGTGCGTGCGTGCAGAGTGTGCTTTAAGCTGTTCTCTCCCCTCCAGGAGCTGTCCGTCTTCAGGTCTATCTGATTACAGCCGCTAACTAAAGGCCTCCTGTGTGATTACACACTGCCTCTACCCTCTGTGTTTTATGACTACATTCCTCACACATACACAAACACATACACAAACACACACATACATGGAGTGGTGGGGAAAAGGTACTCAAATGTCTGTATCAAAATGTACCTAAAGTACCAAAAGTAAAAGTACTAATTGTGCAGAATGTTTAAAGTTTAAAGTTGTCAAGTGTATAATAATAATCTTTTGAAAATATCAGATCTACAAGCTCACAATGTGTCGCATTGTGAGCTTGTAGATCTGATATTTTCAAATGGCCAAAATGTAGGCTATATATATATATATAGGGCTGAAGTGGTTAACGCAATATTTTCCTCTGAGATGCATAGTGGAGTAGAGGTAACAATTATACAAGTAAATGCACTTACGTATGCAGTTACTTCACACCCCTGGTCTGTACTAAGTTGAAGACCCCTGGTGTATGATTGTATTATACAATGAATTATAATCAGGCCCATGTTGCAGTGCTAAAGAAGGCTGCACCTGTCATAGGGTTTGAAAACCAACTGATTGCTAAACAAATCAAACGTGTTATGAAATGTAACTGTCAACATAATTGCAAGGGTGAAAAGTTTCTTCATAAACTTAAATACAACAGCACCCCCAGCTGTTGTAAAGACGTAAGTTCAGCATTGAGTGACGTCAATGACAGACAGAGACAGACACAGAAACAAACAGGTTTTTTGGTTCACTGGTTCACTTACAATTGTGTTAAAAGCATTGGAGTCCACAGAATCTCCCAGAACATTAATGGCAACCAAAGCAACCTGTAAAACAAAATGTAAAACAAATTAAGGCGGTTGAATGAAAACTGTTGCGTGGAAAATCTGAAATGAAAGTCTAATGTCCAACAATATCGAATGAGAATATAGCCAACTGTTTTCCGAAACATGCGAAATTGCATCTGAGCCGGTCTACGAGTCAAGTTATTTTCAAAGCTGAGCACCCACTGCCTCAACCAAGGGCAGTTTCCAGGGGAAGTGCACATGCTTTTCTTTCTTTACTAATATAGAATGTGCCTTTTTCAGTTTTCGCCGTGAAAAAGACAAAGTCAGATGACATGTTACTTGGTAATTGACACCTATTACAAAAAGTATTGTCAAGCCATCACAAAATAACAAATAAACTGTACTGACTGTAGTAGTAGTTGTAGTTTACACACAAACACAAATCACCATTATACCATATGCCTCAGATTACATTTGTAAAATAATGGTGACAACAAAAAGTGTGAAAGTCAATCATTATGAAACCATCCCTAAACATTAATTCAAATGGAATCGTGACCTTGAAGTCGAACTGCTCTCAAGAGCCTGAATGGCAGCTATTCATTGCAGTTACAACAGAGCCACTAGATGGCAGAAACGTGCTTTACATGTTTCCTCACATGCAAAAAAAACAAGTTCTTTAACTTGAATTCACAGCCATAAAATAGAAAGTAAACATTGAATCATGGATTTAGATATTAGAGAACGGTGATGATGCCTTAATACAATAATATTAATAATAATATTGCACAGTAAAATCATCAGTGTTCTGTTAACTCTGTAACCACCAGGCTGTTAACTCTGTCACCAGGCTTTCCACCTCAGAATAACTGAGAATGTATAAATACAACCATTTGAACACTAGCTCTAGAGTTAAAATAATAACACGCAGCACTTTACTGTGTGATATGTGTTTAACATTACATGAATGACATCGGACTTAAACAGGGTAAAATCTTTATGGGAAATTTTGATTGGCACGGCCACTGCTATGCCCTACACAAGTGGTTTTCAACCCTTTTCATGCCGAGGCCCATTATTTATTGGGCATTTGTGCCACGCCCACGGACCACCATTTTATGAGATTTAGCCTAAAGAATATTTTGTTGTCGTCGAATAAGATTTTGTCCACAGTTCCATGCTGTATTGATGTTGGTACCATTAGGAGCGATAACAGGCAAACGTTGATCAAAATAACAATTCTTCTAAATTCTCCAAACGTGTAGACTTCTTGTAAATTAAGTAATGCAGATTATTTATTTTTTTACAATAATTTAGCTCTTGAGATCTAATAAGGGTCCATTTCTCCATAATTTAGCTCAGGACAACCTGGACCCCCCTCAAGGACCACTGGTGGTCCCTAGACCAGTGGTTTCCAAAGTGGGGTGGGGTTTGGACCAAATGGACCCTTATTATGGGTCTGTAACTCTGAGTGTACTCTCAGAGTTAAATTAACATTGATTTTACAATATAAATTGGGGGTCCCAGCGATAGAATTAGAAATGCCATTAAATGGGGGTCCGTAGACTAATGCATGTCAAACTGGGGGTCAAGCCTGAGGAAGACCGAAACGTTGCTTCTTAAATAAATGCTCTGAACCTAGCAAGTGGCGGTGTGCGGGTGTCCCTCCTTTCTTCATTGTATATGCCTCGTCATCATCGCACCTGCTCCAAATTACCTACCGGGTGTGCGGAAGTCATCTCTCTATAAACTGGGGGTCCTTGAAAAACGGGTTGAGAATCACTGCTAGAGCCGTAAATATCTTCTCTCATGGGGGTCCCTGGCATTATCTCTTGAAATGGGGGTCCGTGGGCTAATTAGTGTCAACTCGGGGGTCCTTGACATGAACAAGTTTGGGAACCACTGGTCTGGTGTGTCTGAAACAGTGGCATGGGTGCATCCTACTCCTCCTCCTCACGTTTCAGCATACCTGGCTGTAGACATTGTAGCTGTTGACGTGGTTTGCGTGGAACGTTATTCTCAGGTAAGTTCCAATAGCATCCACATGGACAGACTTGAGCTCCCGGGCTTTGAATCCTGTCTTCTCATTGTCTGACAGAGAGACATACCTGTAGGGAGAGTACAGCACAATGTTGCTTTTAATAATAATTTGGCCTCATCATTATGTAAAGGATAATGTCTGGCTAGCTGGTCATTGTTGAGAGTCTGTGTGTTGGTTTAAAAAATATATTGAACCAAAGTAAAGTATTAGAAAGTGCTTCGGACAAAACCTCTTAACTCCATTAAGCAACTAACTCCACCACCTCTCCCCCTCTCAATTGACAATATATAAATTCACAATACCAACTTTGATGAGGCAGTATTGCATTGATATAAAAATATATGGTTTTCCTGAAAAATGAACATTTTGGAGTTGATTGGTTTCAAATTTGATTTGGTTTCTTCCCGACATGACAAATATGTAAGTTCTATCAGGTATATTTCCATTGTACAAGCATATACTAATGTCATCATTCAATCATAACTGATTTTTTTTCTCGTAGGATCAATAACTGTCTGTCTGTAAGTATAGGTAATAAGAACCTGCTAGATTTATTCGCGCATTAGTCTGATTTGTGGGATTCATAGATATGAATTAAATACGGTAGTACAGAATAGTACATAAACGCCCTATTGCACTGTTGCAGTGTTCACAGCCACTTACTGTGTTGGGGGACAACACAAATATGTTCATCTGTGTGGCATGCTGAACAATTCCGCTTCAAACAGAGAACGCCGTGCCATGGATTTATTGCTGTTTGACATGTCAGCACACAGGGTTGCTAGGCTTGTAATGAAATGTCCCTTCTATCATTTTCTATTGTATGGTTTGGAATGGGAAATGACATTTTAATATGAACGCAAGGCATTCCCAATCAATTAAAGATATGAAATAGGCTGTGGTCTTGATGGAAACTACTCCAAGAGTAGTTGAATTTTTGTCTTTTGTTATTACTCCCACAGATTTTGTCCAAACAATATATAGAGCCCTGGGGTATGCCAGCTCGGTCAACAAATTATATAGGGTTTCAGTGAATAGAGGTCCCGTCTTCCACAGAGCTCTTGAGGAGTTGAACCAGTGGTTGGACCTGGCTGACACGCTGTAGATGTTAACTCGCCTAATACCGGTCCGTACTGTTCAAAAAGATGCGATGCAGTAAAACATGAATGCATAAAACAGGATTTATTTGACTTCATCGTCCATTTCTTTCCATACACAGATTGGGTGAATGAATTATTCTTTCAAACATTTTGCCCCCAGCCACACGTTTGAACAAAGGTAACCAGCAGTCAAAATAACCATTGCCCTTCTGGATCAATCCTCCCACCCATGACAGTGAACTTGACACTTTTATACAGCAGAGCACCACCCCCATGGTCACACAAATTCATTTTACATTTCATACCCATTTGGCTCCTACACAACCCATTTTGGGGCGGGAACCCATTTTGGTGCATCATGTCGTGCTTTAGCTATTGAAAAATAGCAGATCTACAAGCTCATAGCGCGCCACTCGGTGGCGCGCTATGAGCTTGTAGATCTGCTATTTTTCTATAGATCTTTAGAATCTGATCTCAGGTCAGAATGGGTTAAAGTTTAGTGTTGGTGACCGCAGTGAGTCTTACCCCAGTCGGCGGAGCCGCCCAGGGGACCCGGGGGTCTGGGCCCCTGGGAGTGACTCTCCAATGTGGAACTCCACCTTGGCTGATATCAGGTACTGGTGGGCCAGTAGCTGCAGTTTCCTCACACGGCAGCGCTCCGCCAACTGGAGGGTGATGTGTTGGGGGTAGGGACACCGCCTGGACACAAACATTGCATGATATAAGCTGCCATTGTTCGCATACTAGCAAAGGGGTCAGCTGTCAGAGTATCTTCACAGGGAGTATCTATAAGGGAAAGCATAAGGTGTGTTTACTGTATAAGTGTGTTGTGTGGAATTCATTGTCATAACAAAAACATATATCTCAAACTAATATCTCCTCCTAAGCTTTAATAACTTTTCACCTTAAACCCAAAATGGAAGTATGCAAACAGAAACATTAATTAATTAATTCATTTCCTGTAAGACTTCGCAATTTGATGCAGCCCTAATGCATGGCTATAGGCGTGATTCATACTCCTACTATTTTAGAGCCGAATAAAAGTCGGTTCGGCTCTGTAGAGCCTACAATGTGACGTCATTTGAGGTTCGGGGGGGGGGCGGGTACCGTCATAAAGTCGTCTCTTCGGTGCTACTGAATATTTCTGACGAGCCAAAATCATTTCGGAGTATGAATCGGCCCTTAGTTTGTTCAAATTCTGATACAAAGCACAACCTTAGCAGAACAGTACTGATTGACAGCATCGAACAAAAGACAGAATGGTAAAACCTCAGGGAGGTTGAGGGAACCAGCTGGGCCTGGATTCTACCTGCTCCCCACAATGATGTAATTTGCCAAGAAATGTGTTTAATTGTGATAGAACCGTTTATAAAATCAGCCATTGTACCTGTGATGTATCGTTGCATTTTATCTCTATGCACGTACTGTATATGCTCACTTCAGTGTTAGGCAAATAGGCAAAAACCTATTTTAAACTCAGTCTATTTGAAAATAGCCGATCTACAAGTCAAGCTCACAGCTATTTTTGAAAAATCTTGACAAAATTACTGTACTTTTACTGTAATTTGTCTGTACTTTAACTCAGGTACAATTTGAATAGAGGACGTTTTTGCTATTTTGAGTATTTTTATTTTGTGGTATTGATACTTTTACTTAAGAAAAACATCTGAGTACTTCTTCAACCACTGTACCTTGGGGATCTCCAGCCATTGACAGTCGGTGCATGGACCATAAGTTCCTTGGCACTGAAGTTCTCCTCATGACCAGAAGAGCTGACCACAGTGAATCCAATCTTCCTGGGCATTCCTCTGACAGAAACTGGGCACGGAACAAAACATGGAAGCATTGAAAGGTTGGCCCATAATCCCAACATAAACAGCTTGAATGTAACCAACAGACTTCGATGAATTGAATACAGCACACAGGACCACAATGGAAACGAGCCATAGTGCTTGCTTGGGTTTAATCCTTTTTAGGGATGTACCGATGAGACATTTTGGCCGATATCGATATCCGATAATAATTAATTGCGGTATGGCCGATAACGATATAACCGATGTCGATATGATCTCATTTTGTATTAAAAAATTATAATAATTCCATTCTGGAAAAAAAGGTGAAAAAAACACTGAATTTAAAAAAAGCAAAACATAAACCGCTTGAATGTAGTATATTTATTTAAAAATGTTCCAACTTGTTGACTCTTTTGAAAGCTTCCCCAGAACACACTGATAGAATTTCCAGCCTTCATCCTAACAAAAGGCTTTTTCAGGCTTTTTTTAATTTAATTTTTCAACACAACTATTTATAAAAAACAAAAGAGGTATAGGAGCGCGCCGCACACCAATAGTGAGAAGGTGCTGACCACGGGAGACAAGACATGAAAGAATAAAGAGAGGACACACAGCTCGTAGTCACGAGCTGTGTGTCCGGGGTTCAGGGTACGGCAGGGATGGTAAAACTGATCAGATTTATAGAGATTGGGACAAAGGTGCACTATCAGGGTCAGGGAGTGTCCTCAATTTGGCCAACACCCAAAGGGTTGCTGGCAGCATTTATGAATATATTTATACAGCAAAAAAACATCAGCATGCAATACGCCGGCGGTCAGTGCAAATATAATGTATATATATTTGCTAAATACATTGAAATGTTAAAGAGTTTTAACTGTTTATTCAGTTTATTGACTTCCATGGACCCAGACAAGACTGTCCAGTAAGTAATTGCGAACGCAGTGAGCACTTACTATGAGACTTAGCAGATCATGTCTGTGTGTCCGTGTGTCTGTCTGTCCCGCTATCCAAATATGGAGTGTGTTGCATCAGCAATCACTCAGCTCCATATATGGGCACAAAAGGGGCCAGGTCCACTCAGCTCCATATATGGGCACAAAAGGGGCCAGTGATTTGTTTGTTGTGGACCTTGCCCCTTTTGTTCCCATATATGGAGCTGAGTGCGTTCGCTTCCCGCGTTTGCGCGTCTTACTCGTTTAAAGAGGGAGTTTTCCATGTGTCTATGAGGTGACAGTACTTCATTAGACACCCTGGAGTCGTTTTTATTGCGAATGCAGTGAGCACTTACTATGAGACCTAGCAGATCATGTCTGTCTGTGTGTCTGTCTGTCCCGCTTTTGTGCCCATATATGGAGCTGAGTGATTACGTCACCATGACTCAGCCATAACCATATAAGGAGTCCCCAAAGCAGCTATACGTCCAAAACCCAAATATGTACGAGCTGCGTTCGCTTCCCGCGTTTGCGCGTCTTACTGGTATGTATTAACTTTGTATTTAGGGGTTCTTCCTGGAGGTTGAACCTTTGACAGTCAAACGAGCCAATGAAATAAACAGTAATATAATGACAATCACACTATCAGCCCCTCCCCCAACCCCTACCCCTGTATCATACAACTACAGATGTGGATGCGGCTTCAGTTCAGGACCTCAGGTGGATCATACACCACCCCCTATGATCACCACCCATCACCACCCACCAGGCATACTTAAAGGACCACAATTTTTTTCTACTCTGTGTCTCATAGGAGGGCTGTGGGCAGTTCAGAAACCATCTTCCAGTGAAATCATCGATGGGGAATACAAGCTAATAAAAACTGCAGGCCTTCTAGTCTTGAAAAGTTGCAATGCGAAAATGGAAGCCAACTTTTTTTTTTAAATAATCTTGTTTAAAAAAATTATCTGCCTAATGATAATGTCACTGGAAGACGGTTTCTAAACTGCCCACAGCCCTCCTATGAGACACAGACTGAGTAGAAAAAAGTTGTGCCTTTTTATCATGATTATTAGTGAGGAGAGGACCTATGAAGATAGGTTGAAAAGTGGTGAAGTGGTCCTTTAATGAATTGGCGCGCGTGCCCAGATAAAAACAACATTTTAACAAATACTGTACACTTTTTGGGAAAAATTATACCTCCTTATATAACAATAAGACCTGATGATCATGTTTTAGGGTGGAAAAAATAATGGCACTGGAGCAATATCTGGCCAGCTCCCCACATAACAAGAAACCAAAGGACTGTCTATCTGAACTATTTATTAATACTAGGATAGCAATAAAATATACTACTATAAAAAACAGGGTTAGTTACCTAACACATCCAGAAATACTGCAATTACGAATTAAAATTCGCTGAAACTGTTTTGTTACAACTTTAGTTATTGATGATGAGTCATCAGATAGCAATCAAGCCAATCATCATTGATGACTGCTATCTGATTTAAGTGGACATTCAATCTATCCACCCATGTTACTTTAAATTACCGCACTTAAAATAATGTAAGTGTAAATAATGCTCAAGCTGATTATACACTGAAACAGAATAGGATTAAGTGAGAAGATTAGATTACACAAGGCGGGCATGGCAGAGAGACAGCCAACCATTAAATTACACCGTGACTAAATGCATGTTAGTTCACTTCAAAAGCAAATCAACCTTGAGTAAACTAACACTAAAGGAACTCCTGTTGCAGTTCTGGATGACGTGATGATATGCAGCCCTTATAGCTTCGCCCGTTACCTTTTTGGAACTGGATTATGAACATATAGTTACATTCATGCAAATGTCGTGACAGCCTCCTTGCGACATAAAACACCCGTTGAGGAAACATGCTGTGAATCAACACGAGGCTGTTTTAGAAGACATCTTACCAGAAACATCACAAATATGTTGACAGCTCTCCAGCAGCAGAGTCTCATGTCATCTCCATAACCACCAACGACAACAACCAACTCTACACAACAGGGGCCGGAGAGACATGCGCAACTGCGTCGTCGTGAGCGTCAGACGCATAGAGGATTGTGGTTAATGTAGTTTTGCTTTGCAGTGGTGGAAAAAGTACTCAATTGTTTTACTTAAAGGGATAGTTCAGATTTTTGGAACTTAAGCTGGAGTTCTGCTCTGGTTTTGGTCAATATTAAGTAGTTCCGGTAATTTTGTGTGTGTGTGTGTGGGGGGGGGGGGGGGGGGGGCGCATGCAGTAAAAGTAAATTAATTCACAAAACTAATGTAATTTGTATTGTTGACCTATTTCTAAAAATATTAGCAACTTTCGTTCAACTTTGACCCCTCTATCACATAAAACTATTTTTTGGGCGTAGTGATATGGACACAATACAGTTCCGTGTGAAACGGTGTGATAGTCTTGACATCATGAGACTTCCCAGTAACTGACAACATTAAACGTCATCATCAATAAATTAAAATACAAATGAAATCTTCTACATTACTTATGCATGGTCAGGGACCACATGTAACACCTTCATGGCTTCACGGACCACCTGTTGAAAACCCATATACATGGCCAACTCTTCTCCCTTCTGGCTCCAAAACTATGGAATGCACTTCCCATCAAAATAGGACCGTAGCCTATACCCAAGTTCCCTCATGCCCTTCCCTCAGCGCTATGTCCGTATATATACTGTATTTTTTTATATACACAATTTTAAATATATAGTTTCAGGATGACATGCTCAAGTCATTAATATGTTGCAGGAGATTTGTTGTATTGTGTAGGCTATATGCGATATCGGTACCTCATTTGTCATGGTATGTGTGAGTCAAGTCAAGTGTCAAATTACAATTACAACTAAATCATAATAACACTCAACAAGCATAATTCATGGAACCCTTGATCCATAGACCTCCTCAGCTCTGATCAAGGTTGAGCACCCTAATCAAACTACTATTGTGACACACTGCATTCCTTTAAATCCTGACATGGCCTTCATGAATCATTCATCATGTACTTTATTATCTGTTTTGAATCTCAGGTATATGTTGCCATTGCATATCAACATAGAGTACAGTACCACACTTTAATGGACTGACACCAGCTATTTAAGTTGACAAACACAAAACTAGTTTAGCTTGTAGAACTTCCTGTCTCCTCATGTCCCCAAGTAACACAATCTGAAAGGCCATCTGCAATAACCTAATATGAACTGCGCACCCATTCACCTTTGCAGCTAACTGTCCCTTTCTCGGACTGCAACTGTAATTAGGCCTACTGTATAAGACCCATTTATTGAAATCCCAAACATGGAATATACTTGGACCATGCATTATGCCACATATAATGCCTGTCTCAGGACGGCCACCTGCCAGTATACAGTGGATAACTTCCCAGTCTTGCTGGGTAAGTTGGGTAACTATATAGCTAACTACTTTAACCCTGACATCCCAATTTTGGGCATGTCATTATAGGCTAAGAAGAAAGGACAATTGCTGATCTACAAGGTCACAACATGCCGTAATGTGTTGTGAGCGTGTAGATCGGCTTTTCCCCAAAAAATATGTTTTGATAAGTGACTTATTTTAAAATGTGTAGCGCAGTGGAGACACTATGACACGTCAAGAGTCTATTAGTACTGTAGGCTATACATTTGTGTTCTGGTAATATCATTGATCACTTGTTTTGCTTGTCCATGGCAAAAATAAAACATTAATGGAAATGTCGATCACATTCACAAGCTGGCATAGTGATGCCCCCTGGTGCAGATAGCTGCTGTACTACATGGTTATTGGTAGTGGCGGCAATACTAATAATGTATTGGAACGAAGCAAGTTGGAAATGAAAGCCCCACCCAGACTGTACATTATGTCTGTGTCCCTTCTATGTATGTAATACGCCTCTTGATGTTTTGTAGCCTACTCATACCTGACGAAGACCCACAAGGGTCGAAACGTTGTTCATTAAAGAATTTTCCTGGGAGCAGTGAATCAGTGTGCGGACATCCCTTCCTTTTCAGTGTCCCTTCTATATGCCCATATATGGAGTTTGTCAGGCATGCCCAAATATGGAGTCTATGCAGACATCAGAATGATGTCAGAACATGCCAGATCACAATGTGACATCACTATGTGACGTCATAATAAAATATACATAAACCACCACAGTAGCCTATAGTTGTTATTGCTGGGAACGACCACAACAGTGTCAGTATCGCTTCTCTGTCTTTTGGCTAAAGATTAAGTGTAGTATCTGTTGTTATCTTCTCCTCTGCATTGGGTCGCAGCCATGGTCAATGTACCGAAGGCCCGCAGGACTTACTGCAAGAAGTGCAAGAAGCACCAGCCTCACAAGGTCACCCAGTACAAGAAGGGCAAGGATTCTGTCTACGCACAGGGTAAAAGGAGATATGACAGGAAGCAGTCCGGTTATGGCGGTCAAACAAAGCCTATTTTCCGCAAAAAGGCCAAGACCACAAAGAAGATTGTGTTGAGGCTTGAGTGCATGGAGCCCAACTGCAGATCCAAGAGAATGCTGGCCATCAAAAGATGCAAGCACTTTGAGTTGGGTGGTGACAAGAAGAGAAAGGGCCAGGTCATCCAGTTCTAAGATCTGGTGGTTCTTAGAGTTCCAAGAGTTTTGTTTTCAATAAATGGATCAAATACAAATATAGAAAATAGTATATAAAAGTATATAAAAAAATAGTATCAGTTTAATATCTGTTACGTCCCCTACTCGGGGACCATATATTAAATTGAATTACACTTTTCTTTGGGAAAAGTGCAGACATCTCGCCGGACATGTCACCATTAAGGTCCCCGAAAGGCGTGTCAGGCAAGTCACTGGACAAGTCGCCCGAGGCGGAGAGCTCTCCCAGAGGCATATCCCAGTGTTAATGATGTATATTATTTTTGAGAGATGTATGTTATGAGAGAGAGAGAGGAGATATTGTAATGTACTATTTCTAGTTTTACTCCCAAGAGCCATTTTAGCCTCCTGATTGTATCCAATGATGTCTACTGAGGGGCGTGGTCAATGTCAAGGTTGGCAGGGTATTTAATCAGGTCTCAATCAACCAGCAGGTGTTGCTGACAAGAGGCAAACCGTTTTCGGACTGTGTTTAGGAGGCTGTTGTTTGTATCATTTATGTTTTTATATTGCATTTATTTGTATGCTGCAGAGACAGATAATAAATCCTCATTATACCAACTCTACGCACATGTTTGGAAATCACTTTCTGGAAACTACAACCCGACTGTCAAACCAGTAGTGCCACAAATTTAGGATTTTGGCGCTACATTAGGTCTGAAAACTGTTTGCCTGCTGTTATGTAGTTGTAGTGTACTATTTCCAGTTAAATAAATCTAAAAATCTAAATCTAAATATTGACTATAACTTCACACATAAAATATCTATACAGATGCTTCATTTTTAAGCAAGCTTTATAGCAGTGGTTCTTTTCATGTCAGGTTCCATTATTTATTTGGCATTTTGAGCCTGCATGGACCGCCATTTGATGAAATTTAGCCTCAGACCCAAAAACTTAAAATGGTTTGTCGTCATCAGATTGGAGGTTGATTGATGTTGGTACCAACAGTCGTTGATCAACATAACAATTATTCTACATTCTCAAATTGTGTATAGATTTCTTGTACATTTAGCAAAGCAGATGTTTAACAATAATGTAAATATTGGTAAAAAATATTGGTAAATATTCATTTTACGCTCTCAAGAGTTAAAGATCTAATACAGGTCAACTCTCCATGTACCATTATGAATAGTTATACTTTAAAAAGGTTTACATTGTATGCTCTTGTGTGCATAACACTTCTATGCCCCTTTAAGAAGCCTCCATTGTTGAAGGTCAATGTTGTCCCCCAACATCGTTGTCAGCTTTAATCTTTCCCCAGTGGCCTCAAGATATACTAATTGAAATTTTGAGAGAATGCGAGACTATGGAATTCTTTGGCAACTTAAGTTGCCAAAGAATTCCATAGTCTCGCATTCTCTCAAAATTTGGCTCTCAATACGAAGGCATTTCGGTTGGCACCCGGGCTCTGTGCGCGCACCACTGGTCGCTAACCATGCTTTTTTACCGTCCCTCTCTGACTCATTATTTAAAGTATGGCATAGAAATGGTATTCACTCCTTCAAAGATCTTTATATTGATGGGTTATTTCCGACCTTTGAACAAATACGACGCAAATTCAATTTACCCCAATCACATTTCTTTAGATTTCTACAGATACGACATTTTTTAACACAACACACTGATTCATTTCCAAACATACCTCCCAACTCATCAATGGAATCTATATTTCTACCTGACCCACTGCTCAAAGGAGGTGTTTCTATTATTTATAACTCTCTCTCATGTTTGGATAATAATGCCTCCTTGGAGTATTTAAAAACTGCTTGGGAAAACGACTTAGGAATATCGATCACTGACGAGCAATGGTCTACATCTCAAAAGTTTGTGCACTCTTCTTCAGTATGCGCCAGGCACGGTCTTATACAGTTTAAAATATTACACAGATTACATTTGTCAAAGGAAAAACTCAACAGAATGTATCCAAATGTGAATCCAGCCTGCGACAGATGTGGCCAATCGCCGGCCACTCTAGCTCATATGTTCTGGCATTGCACAAAACTAAGATCTTATTGGCAAAGTATATTTAAATCACTGTCAGACATTGTTGAAAGACCTTTTGACCCGGATCCACTGACAGCAATTATGGGAGTCACAGGGCCCGGGGTCAAACTGTCTACTTTCCAATATAACATGGTAAAATATGTGACTCTACTGGCTCGCAGACTGATACTGTTGAATTGGAAACAAGCACAGGTTCCAACTCACACTTCACTGATGAAAGATGTTATGCATTACTTACAATTGGAAAAGATTAAGTTTGAATTGAGAGGGAGTGAAGATAGGTTCTACCAGACATGGCAACCCTTCATTGACTATTTTAATAGGTGTACGCTAACCCCTCCTACACAATAGCACAATAGAAAATTGGAAAGAAAGAAAAGGAACTGAAAGAAAAGGAACTGAGTGTTTTTTCTTTATTTTATTTTTTATTATTTAAAAAAGAATGTCTAACTTACTTAATTCACAACATGTTGGAAGTTTGAGAGCAAGAATGTCTGTCCTGTTGTCTGTTCACACTTGTCATTGTTTAACTGTTTTTTGTTTTTTCATGTTTATCACACTTATGTTTTTTTGTTATACTGTATGTGGAACATTTACATTGCCTGTTATTTTTTTCATTTTTATTTAACTGAATTACTTATCATTATCTAATCTGAAATTGTCGAACAAAAATGCCTAATAAAAACAGTGTTAAAAAAAAAGAAGCCTCCATTGTTGTTTGGGGGATGTCCAGTTATGGATGGCTAATACTTCCATCAACACATTTGCATGTGAGACATTTGACATTTCATTGAGGGCAGTTTGAACCAGTCACTTTATTCTCCCCTCCATAAAACAGTTAATACAAACAAGTCTCCTGAACAACCTTCTAGGCTACAAGACGCAATTCCAGTGTCTTATAATAATTTACTATCATATGTGGTCGATAAATTACATCAAACCACGGCGAGCTGTCCACAGATCTCGACGAGCTGTCCACCGGTCCGGCGACATGTCTTCACGTTTTTGAGTGGTGCAAACAATCCTATAGACAGCTATGTGTGTGGCTGTGTCCCTGTCCCTGGGTCTGTCCCCGTGTCCCTGGATGTGTCCGAGCACGAAAACAGCTTTATAGCGTTTGTTCACCAGTCACCACCAAGTGTCACTGTTGCACAGCCTAACACACAGACACACACACACACACACACACACACAGGCCAGGGAGGAAGGCTTGTACAGTACAGTACACCTACAGTACATAACAGTACAGTACAGTACAGAAATTACAGTACCACTCACTTCAGACGGATCTGATTTTAAAATTTGCGGCGAGTGCTCTCCACTTTTCGCCACGGCGAGATGAAACCGGCGAGTTCTCCGGTATTCGATGGAATAGGGGTTTGCTCCGTCCACTCCAAGCATCGACCTGCGGTATTGCAGTAGGTCTACCTCTAGGAATGGTGCACCCCCTCTACTTATGGTGGTGACAAGGCGTCAGTCACCGTCAATTAAAAAATGTATCCTACTAAAACCAATTTCTTAAAATACAACTTAATATTTATTTTTTCTCTAGGCAGAGTATTTTACAGTTTGCTAATTCAAAAGTTACAACTATTACTACTACTAGCCTACTACTACTAGTTTGTTGTTGCGGTGGTGAAACTTTGAATTTCTTTATTATAAACTTTCACAACAGTTCACAAAGTACAAATATAATTATGAAAAAGCAAGTTGTTGTAGGCTATGTGGGGATCATTAATTGTGGGGTCACTATATCCTACTAAAACCAATTTCTTATATACTAGTTGAAATTGAAAATGCAACTTAATATTTCTTATTATTTTGTAAGCTAGCCTAGTCCAACTGCATGGCTCTCATTGACCCCATCATCACAGGGCGGCTGTGGCTCAGGAGGTAGAGCACCAGGTGTCCAATGATCCCTGGGTCGGAGGTTGGTATCCCGGCTCCTCCTCCTGTCCACATGTGGAAGTGCATGTCCTTCGGCAGCTCGAATACCATATTAGCACCATTATAAAGCGCTTTGAGCACTTGGAAAAGTACTATAAAAATGCAATTCATTATTAATCCACCGAATATAGTTTGCCTTTGCCTCCCAGTGTCCTAATGGTCTCCACCAGGAGGATAGGAGAGTGTGTGATGTTTGGCAAAATATTTAGGAGTAATTTAAACATTCTGCCTTAAGAGATGCAGAAATTAACTAGAAAAAGTGCCCTTCTGGGCACTGTGCGACGAAACTGACTGAAATGGGTGACTGAGATGGCTGGACAGCGAACATGACGTAGATGTAGATTGTAGATAATGTTAGTGACGGTTATGATATTACTTTCTGTGAGGATGAGGTTGGATCCATCCTGCCAAAGGAAGCTGTAACACTGATCCTTGCTTTGATTTGCAAGCACCATTAGGGGGCGCCATCATCCCTTAAATGACAAGACTCACACACACACACACACACACACACACACGCACACACACAATTTGCCGATTTAAATACAACAGTATATCACATATATATATGAAGGATTTTATGAGAAGTGTGTAGTTATAACTACACACTTCTCATAAAATCCTTCAAGTAATCTAAAAGGTTCAAACAAATGTGAAACAAAACAAAAACTTCACATCATGTCAAATTGTAGTTGACTTTGAGCTATTTAAGAATTGGCCCTGACATTGAGAGGCTAGTGCATTTGTTATAAGGTTTTATCTTGTCCTCCTGACTCCTGGACATGTTGAGCTGAACACAGAGACAGCCCCTGGCATGATTGTCTCAGTATAGGCCCATTGGACTTGCATACTGTACACATGATGGATTGTCAATGTACTGTAAGCAGAAGGTGCACAGCACACAGATCCTTGTGAGGTGCCAGCCAACGGGAAAAATATGAATGATTTAAAAATGTATACATGCACACTCGTGGGCCTGTGTCAGCGTAACTAAAACTAACATTGTTCAGCCTCCTAGGCTATGCATCACAAGAAGGGTGTCAGGACAAAATCACTTAAACAAATTACTAAAATGATTGATATATATGGAAACAGATTATATTAAAAGCTTTGGACAAGAGTCAAATGTATGGTGGAGGTATAGTGATCATTATACATTCATATAAAAAGGTAAAGCTTAACATAAACCAGGCTAAATATACAAGAGGAAAATCGCTAGCATTATTAGCATTCGTTAGCTTCCATTTCCAACTAACGTAGACATTTTCATAACAGTAAAATGCAAAAGACCGATAACATTAGCAAGACAGGATCATCGCAAAGCCATCAATACCATTACCTTATAATGTACCGGTCGAAATTAAATATTGTAGCCGTAGATCAGAAGAGGTCCATAGAAACCCTGTTGAAGACACAAACACAGTTCTTATATGAGGCAATCTAAAATCTCCCTATGGGGATTACAATGCAAATAAAAAGTGCATGAACCCATGGATTTGCGCCCTCCACCGATATTGACGTCAGACTTCGGTGCTCTATTGTCGCTTCACTGTCTTGGGACCCCCGCAAAACCACTGTGCTTACTGACCTTGGTACAATGATGTCATCACATTCTCAGAAAGGACGTCACTGGTAAAGCGCTGAGTCATTATGCAGAGTCATCATCAGGGACCCTAAAACAATTAGGAGAACCTGTCCTTGAAATGTCAAATGACAAAATGTAAAAAAAAGAAGAACTAAAAACGTTTTAAAAAAAATAAACAATCATACACATTTATTTATAAAGCACATTTCAATATGACAAAAAAAAGTTGTAGCATAAATTGCATCAGCTTTGTGAAGGCCAATAAAGGAGGCAGGCTACATGAAATTAGTCACTGTACAATTGACTGCAAATGAAATAAAAAAAGTAAAAGCCTGGTACCGAGGCTACTGTTACTCATACTGACACGACACCAGGTCCTTAGAAAACGGTTCAATATTTATTGCAAAATATTTTTGTACAGAATACAACTGAAAAAACACCAACAGAGGAGGAATGGACAGTAAGGCCAACTTCATAACTCCGAGAGCTGTAACTGCACACACACACCAATAGTAACATTTTGTCAATGTGTTGCTTTAATAGTATTTCTCTTCAACAGGGTTTCCTCATAGCAACTGAACTGAACCGCCTTGTTAAATCCCCCCCCCCCCCAAAAAAAAACTCTTTGAAAAATTATTGCCTTTGCACTCACCGCTTGCTTGACCTAATTTAGAACATCAAATGACAATCTTTTCCATGTTTCATGATTGCTGTAAGAAATTTGATTGATATTGTCACACAGAAAAAAAAGGAAAAAAAAGATCCAGACCATGAAGGATAGATAAGGTGTTTTGGGACAGACTTTGATATCAGCTGTCATTCAGGACACAACTAGGAGATTCCCGAGCATTACAGCTTGAGGACAAAGAATATAGCATCATTACACTGTCGTCCAAGCTCATCCTCTTCTAAGACCAGCAAAACTGAATGAATTGATAAAACTGTAACACCCCACTTTATGCAAACCAAACCCAAACGTAACCAATATCTTCAACGCGTACAAGATTCGAGTTCTGTTAGTGTAACTGACGTTGTTCAAATACCTTAAACCCCACGTAGGCTTGGCGGGGTTTCAGTGTAGTGCGTCTAGAGTAAAACTAGGGCGTGCATTCGCATGCACATCCTCATGCGATTTGGCACTGGTGTATTAGTACTTTCCTCAAAGTAAAACCTTGTGGTTAAAATCCTCTCTGTCTCTTCATCTCGCTCTCGATAATTAATTAAAATGTCTTTACAACTTTTCCACATAAAAAGGCAGAGTGAGACAGGATATACATTATTTTCTTCTGACATTCAAATGTACATCTTTAACATTGGCTCTCCCAAAATGTGGGATCTACAGAAGAAAACAACCAAAAAAAGAAAAGAAAAAAACCTGTCTCTGAAATGTTTCTTTTTTTTATATATCATAGAAAAAATTAAATAAAGATTAAAATAGATACATTTTTTCCTCTTATATGCATAAGCCCTTCAAGAAAACAAACACATTACAAAGGATGAAGTTGATGTACAATCCAGAATGTTGGTGGTGCGTACGATCCTTGTCTGCAGCTAAAACAGCAGATAAGGGGATATAGGGCAGTGGTTCCCAAAGTGGGGTTCTTGAGGAAGTTCAGGGGTCCTTGAGGGAGTTCCAGGGGGTCCCCAGCTAAATTATAGTTTGGAACCAAATGGACCCTTATGGGTCTGTAACTCTGAGAGTGTACATATGGAACCAAATTCTCTTATGGGGGTCCCTGGCATGTCTTTTCAAATGGGGGTCCGCCGGCCAATTAGTGCCAATTTGGGGGTCCTTGACATGAAATAGTTTGGGAACCACTGACATAGGGGGGTATCTTCTCAAATAGACCTGACGAGGATGGTGGACAGGTAGACTACGAATCTGGAGTAGCAATTGTTTTGCCCTTCTAATTCAATACTGTACAATACATCTGTTTGATAAATAAAATAATGCAAGTCTCTTCCTTTCAACTGGGTGACCCCAGGGACTGTTGTGCGTAACACAACTCGACACAAATTTAATAGAAGATGGATCTCGGAGGAGGGGCCATGAACAGATACACAATACCAGCGAATGCTTCTGGGTGATGGTAGTGTCGTCTGATTTCAGTTATTCATTTTTTGTTTTTTTAAAGTCTGAGGAAAATGAGGCTCTTCTGTTTTGTCGCGGGGGCCAATGGTCCTGCTCAAGAAACATTCATTTCACAAAAGAGCAAATTTGGAGTTTAAATTTAATCGTTTTCATCGGCCATTAAGTTAGCGTAACGTTCGTGAGGTTGTTAATTAATTATATGCATGATAATATGACCTGTCATAAATGTCCTTTCCTCTTTGGTGAACACACACCAAAAAAATTCAGATAAATCACCGACAAGGGGGCACTCTTAAAACCTTTTGTGGATATCACAAGTGCTTTCAATGATTCGATACCCTGAGTAGAGGATGTAGGCTTGGGGTGAAGTTCAGTAGAAACAAAGAGTTTAGCTAAGCAAAAAAAGAAGAAGAAAAAAAGAATGACATTACTATGCAATAAGACCTTTCACACATAAATAAAACCTGTACTAATTACTTGTACATTAAAAACCACAAATGTAACCAAAAAACACCCACGACAACAGTAATTTTCAGCTTTACAATATGCATATACTCATGCATATATAGTTGTGTATTTCCCCTTGCATACAGTATATATATGTATATATATATAATATATACAGTATATATATGTATTTCCCCTTGCATACAGGCGAGTGGTTGGGGACTACATAAGAGAGCCTTAAGCTATACCATCACCCTCTCCATAGACTAACACTGATTACAAAGAGATCGATACAAATGAGAGAGCAAACATACTTCACAGGAATCATGGTGGGAAGTCATTGGGACTGGGTTCTCTGTGGGCTTGTAAACGGGTGTTTGGGAGGGGGAGCAGACAGGTAGAAAGATGGGTAACAGACATCCACTAAAAGCAGCAAAGATAAAGGGGGGGATTTATAAGAGGTGGGTAGGGGAGCGACACATCCCCTTTGTTTTATAAGAGGTGGGTAGGGGAGCGACACATCCCCTTTGTTTTATAAGAGGTGGGTAGGGGAGCGACACATCCCCTTTGTTTTATAAGAGGTGGGTAGGGGAGCGACACATCCCGTTGTTTTATAAGAGGTGGGTAGGGGAGCGACACATCCCGTTGTTTTATAAGAGGTGGGTAGGGGAGCGACACATCTCCTTTGTTTTATAAGAGGTGGGTAGGGGAGCGACACATCCCCTTTGTTTTATAAGAGGTGGGTAGGGGAGCGACACATCTCCTTTGTTTTATAAGAGGTGTGTAGGGGAGCGACACATCTCCTTTGTTTTATAAGAGGTGGGTAGGGGAGCAAAACATCTCCTTTGTTTTACAAGAGGTGGGTAGGGGAGCGACACATCTCCTTTGTTTTATAAGAGGTGGGTAGGGGAGCGACACATCTCCTTTGTTTTATAAGAGGTGGGTAGGGGAGCGACACATCTCCTTTGTTTTATAAGAGGTGGGTAGGGGAGCGACACATCTCCTTTGTTTTATAAGAGGTGGGTAGGGGAGCGACACATCTCCTTTGTTTTATAAGCTTCCATCACAGACGTCCTCCTTGTGCACCGATTTTTTAGAGTTAGAGAGGGTGTGACATCGAGGTCAACCTTCACGACCACAATGTCCTTAACACATCACACCGAGCGGAGGGGTTAGGTTAGGTTAGGTTAGGGAGTGGGTGCGTGCGTCTCCCTCGTACGCAAAAAACGAGGGGACGATGAATAACAGCGCCTACGTGGCTGCGCGTGTTCTCCGCAACCGCAAACGACTAAATCCTTGAACAATTGGGTGGAAACAGTTGTAGCTGATGGGGGGCTCTCCGCGGTAGAAATATAACACAGTTATCATCCACAAGCCTCCGCTCGCACGCAGGGATGTTCCGGGGGTGTGGTGGGGTGGGTTTCGGGTGGGTGTGGCAGGTGACAACCCAGTCTCACCCGAACACGGTGAAATAGCACGGATTGACAATATCCGTGCATACAATACTAGCGAACCAGTAGTAGTATAATATGTACCGGATTAGGGGTTTTTCTAGGCGTGTATGAACGGAAATGCCAATCCGTGCTATTTCACCGTGTTTGGGTGAGATCGGGGCTGCATGGGTGATGCGGTTAGACGAGGCGCGCGGGGGTGGGGGGGAGGGGGTGGACAACGGGCCAGGGGGGAGGTCGTCACACAAACAGCTGGATGCGTTCGCGGATGGTCTGCCGGCAGATGGGGCAGGTCTTGAGCGCGGCGCTGCAGTCGATGCAGGAGGCGTGGCCGCACTGGAACACCAGCTTGATCTGGTTGTCGATGCAGATGGGGCAGGTGATGCGCTCCTCCATCTGACGGTAGCGCGACTGCAGCTGCTCCAGAAGATTGTGCTGCTCAGAGTTCTCCGTGCCGGGGCTGCACTCCACCTCGGTCTGGTCTGCAGAGGGGAAGAGGGAGAGGTCAATGACTGGCCTTTTGTTTATTAAAATGTTTCTACGTCAGTGGTTCTCAAACGTCTTCATGTCGAGAACCCCTAGAATTATATGGATTTGGGCGCCAACCTCCATCACAAAATATGTTGTTCCAGGAACCCAACTGTGTGTGGCATAATAACGAAAACACTGCCTTCACTGTGTTTTCTTTTAACTCTGGGAACAGAAACAGTCCTGGAAAGACCCACTTCCATAATGTAATTAAGCAAGTAAGAGATGTACTTTGGCCCTAAACATAAAGCGATTTAACGATGATCAGCAATATGTTTTATAGACATTCTAGGAGTCAGTGGAAGCCACTGTAGAGATGTGCACATTGGTGTAATGAGCTCACGGTTCTTAGTTCTACTTGGAACTCTAGCGGCCGGCTACATCTTAAACGAGCTGCAACTGTCTGACAGCTTTGACCAGAGAGAGTATTCTAACCATTGGTTCACAACATTTTTAGAGTACCACCTAAGAAGATAATTGGCTCTTCATGTACCACCATAATAAAATGAAATGTATTATTAATTTATTTAGTTAAATTACAGGAGCGTATACGGTAGGGGGAAGGAAGGAGAAGTCTTTCTAAGAGTTGTTTGGGCCACGAACCCTCCAACTCTTGCTATATATGTTAATACGCAAGCTTTGTTAACAACTTGATGTGAATATAGATCTGAATCATAAGTACACCAATTAGAATTGCCAAATAAAAAGCAGCACTAATTCACTTTGTACCGCGTGTACTGCAGACTATGAATTGTGATGGTAAGTTATTCAAAAGCTAAAAAAAAAAAAAAAAGAACAGCAAGACATGAAAATACACTGATACATTCAAGACAGGGATTTCTTTGCCTGGACAATTGGGTTATTTTGGGTTGTATGGATCACATAACCAATAACGTCAGGTTTACCTTGTCTGATCTTCTTAGTGATGGTGACCTGGCATTTAATGCATTTCTTCATTCGATGGGCACACTCTGTTAGGAAGACAATGAACAAGGCTCAGCCAGTTGAGTACACACTACTTCAATCTCTAGACTTCCAACTCTTCCAACAATTGTATATCGTTGATGTCGAGCGGAAATGTTAACCTTTCAGGATTCAAATTCAAAAATGGCAAATCGACAAGTTTGCTGAGCTTGTAGATCTGCCACAGACCTCCCTTTGATAAATTATTTGGTCTGTGGGATCCCAATCTAAGAACATTTTAATAAGGTGTATGTCCTGAACTGTCTAGGGAAATGTAGGTATAGATAACAGTGGAAACTCTGATCATAATGGACACATTATTGTATGATTCTAGTAGTACTTGTAGGCTGGATGTTATAATGATGAAGATGAACTATCAGTCATGTATCTGGGGACCCCTGGAACTCCCTTAGTAAAAGTAAAACTCATGTACCGAGCAGGCGGATCTTTCTTCTTATCAAACTTTATCTATTGAAAAGTAGCAGATATACAAGCTCGTACATCTGATATTTTCGAAAAATCGTGAAAACAAAAAGCAAATCTATGAATATACAGTATAGTCTTTGAACAGAGAGCGTCTTTAGGTCAAATATTTGCTTCTGGGGGAGTCCCTGTCAAAAAATGTTTTCAGAGTCCCTAAGCCCTTCTCTGTGCATCACATACTATAGTAAATAGTACCTTCGCAGGCGACGCTGTGCTGACAGGGGCAGAAGAGGACGAGCAGGGCCAGCTCGGAGCAGATGAGGCACTCGCTGGGGCCCGGCGGCATCATGGGCAGCAGCGCCAGGTTGGTCATGGTGTTGGGCGTGGTGTGGACACGCCGCAGGCTGGCACTGCCCAGGCCCTGCTGGCCACACGTGATGGCCTGCAGCCGCTGCAACCTGTGTGGAGCGACGACAATGGTACACAGAAACACACCGGGCGTCACTGAGTGTGGTGGCCGCCGCTACGGCAGTGGTTTTCAACCTTCAGTTGACCCTGAAACACGGGCCGAAACACCTTTTATTTTTGGACGCAGAGCCAACCGCAGATGTGACACACGCTGGATTCACATCCTGTTTGGGCGTCTTAGATGCTAAATAAATAGCATCAATGCTAGCGAGCTAAAATGAAGCCATCCCTGCTCTAGAAAGCGCCAATGTTCCCATCTACAGTAGATCACCGGATAATTAGCAAAGACCTCCGAACATCGCGCGTTTTATCCAAACCATGGAGAGCTCCGTAGATTGAGATATTCAGGTTTTTAGTCAGCCTGTATAATGGGAGGTGAACGGCAGTGCGGATGCGCAAACCCATCTAGCATCACTAAAGAAGGAAAGGCCAAGCCAAAAATAAAATAAAAATAAATACGCAATCCGGTTTCACGGTTTGATATCAATAATAAAGCTCATCTGACGGAACGTTGCGCCAATAGCAGTTGCCGGTTGGATTCCAACTGGCGGAACGTTCTATCATGAGCAGTTAACTTGTTAAAAATTAGAGAGCTTTTTTGTGCCTGGCCCAAGCCCCCGACCCTAAACAAACCCCCCACCCAAGCTTCCGTGCCTACACAATGCAACTGTATGTGTTATGATGTCTTCATCCCCCCCCCATCCATCTGCTTCCCCCCCCCCATCCCCCATTCTCTCTTTCTTTCTTTTTTTCTATGATGCAAGAAAGATGTATTTGGCGCTGCACTGTGGCGACATGGACTAGGGCTACGCTTGCATGCGGGCCCTTTGTCTAAGACAAATTTCTTCCTCGGGAGACTAATAAAGTATACAATACAATACAATATACCTGTGCTTGTCATAGTGAAGGGGTGAGTGTACCTGTGCTTGTCATAGTGAAGGGGTGAGTGTACCTGTGCTTGTCATAGTGAAGGGGTGAGTGTACCTGTGCTTGTCATAGTGAAGGGGTGAGTGTACCTGTGCTTGTCATAGTGAAGGGGTGAGTGTACCTGTGCTTGTCATAGTGAAGGGGTGAGTGTACCTGTGCTTGTCATAGTGAAGGGGTGAGTGTACCTGTGCTTGTCATAGTGAAGGGGTGAGTGTACCTGTGCTTGTCATAGTGAAGGGGTGAGTGTACCTGTGCTTGTCATAGTGAAGGGGTGAGTGTACCTGTGCTTGTCATAGTGAAGGGGTGAGTGTACCTGTGCTTGTCATAGTGAAGGGGTGAGTGTACCTGTGCTTGACATAGTGAAGGGGTGAGTGTACCTGTGCTTGTCATAGTGAAGGGGTGAGTGTACCTGTGCTTGTCATAGTGAAGGGGTGAGTGTACCTGTGCTTGTCATAGTGAAGGGGTGAGTGTACCTGTGCTTGTCATAGTGAAGGGGTGAGTGTACCTGTGCTTCTCAGAGAAGCTCTTGATGAGCTGCAGCACCATGGCGTTTTCGGCCACCAGGTCCAGAGGACTCTTGCCCTTGTGGTTGGCGTAGTTGACGTCGGCGCCCTCTTGTGCCAGGAAGCAGGCGATGGCGGCCCCGACGCTCAGCTCCGCGTTGCCCAGGAGGCCTGAGGCATTCAGCTGTGGGCCGGCAGATGGAAGGACAATTTACCATTTAGGCATTTAGCAGACACTCTTAAGCCCGAGCGACTTACAGTAAGCAAGAACAACACATGGTAATGCTTCCAATAGATATAAATACTCATCAAGATTCATAAGTAAGCTAAGAACCTAACATCCGTCTAACAGTTGAATATCTATATCATGAAACTATGCGTATACACTATAGAGTGCTATGTCTGCATCTAAATTACACAAGTTAAGGAGGGAGGGAGGGGACAAGAGGACAAGCAATGATGACGCTGAATGTGTTTGAACCAATTGTGTAGGAGCATCAACCGGGATTACCGACCCACGGGTGCCATTGTTTACCCCGACAGTAATAATTGGCACTGATCCCCGTTTAAAAGAGCCATAGCCACACGGTCGGGTCAGGCAAGTTTAGTCCATTGATAAGTCTCTGAAGACAGACGCGTTGGCTCCCACGATTATCAACTGCTTCTGTCACACACTCGTGGAAATAAGTGTTCACTCCTTCACTCCTACTAGTGAAGCCTACCGTGTCTAGCTAGCTGCTTAGCAGAAATAGAGCAGAAATTCTCAGAGTAAAAGCTGCCATATCTGTGCGGCACCCCGAGCTGCTATTTTGAAAGAAATCCCGGCGCTGATTGTGTTAACGATTTAAAAGAAATAGCAGATCTACAAGCTCGTAGCTTGTAGATCTTGTAGATCTGCTATTTTTCAACAGCTAAAGTATAACATAATGCTTAAAACACCAAAAGGGGTTCCCGTCCTGAATGGATTTAATTACAGACCGTGCAGCATTTGAAGACCGTGCGAGAGATACTGACCCTATGGTAATTGTACAATAAGACTACCAGACGGAGGAGAAAAAATAAAGAATAAAGGCCAATGTTGGAGGCCAACAACAACAGACAGAGTTGGTAATTGAACTAAAGCCACGTGGACCTGAGCTGTCCGGCTCAGGTCAATGTGGACAGACCCAGATCCAATCAGTGTACAAGAGAACTCCCCCGATATCTGCTGCTGACTGAGGTGAAAACAGCCCCTAGCACTCAGCCTGGCCAAACGCAGGTACTGTTAGGAGAGTGTGTGCGTGTGTGCGTGTGTGCGTGCATGTGTGTGTGTGTGTGTGTGTGTGTGCGTGCGAATGTGTTTGTCTCAACCTTGGCAGGTTCCCAGGCGTGGATGAGGGGTGCTGCAGTGTTTGGGGTCAGACTGACGAGAAAGGACACCTTTCAGCGGTCCCATTATATCTGCCGCAACACTCAACAGTGATCACAAACCAGACATCAGGCTGGACGGGAACGGCTTTTGGTGTTTTAAGCATTTCAGCTATTGAAAAATAGCAAATCTACAAGCTATGAACTGAAAAATCGTGAACATGTGGCGCAAATCTTTGAATATATATTCTTTCAGAGCGAACGTTTTGCTTCTGGTCCCTGGAACAACATATTTTCAGATGGTGGTCGGCGGCCAATTTACATATAGTTTCTGGAGTCCTTGACATGAAATATTGATCACCACTGATATAGAAACATATAGGTATTTCAGAAAGGATTTTTTAAATTTCGAAGTCAGGTCTAAATGGTTTAAGACATGAGGAGAACTGTTATCTTATACTCCACTGGTTCCCAAACACCGGGTCGGGACCCATTTGTGGGTTGCGGACACATTCTTTTTGTGGGTCTCTTTATATCGTTATTAAATATATATATATTCCCAAATAAACCAAACAAATTAAAAATAAAATGCTTTTTTCATTTTTTTTCCTGTAATTTCATGGAGAAATAACTGAGAAATTCTATAAATTAGAAAACTAAATGTTCAAGAAGTAGCTTCACGGCGCGTTGTGGGCATGTAAATTGGCTATTTTCACTACTTTGGGTCCCGGGCAAACATCACATTTATCTTTAATTTCGACATTGAGAACCAGCGATGTAGTCTTTGATAGTCACTGAAGACCATGACGATTATGTTACGACGCTGTAAAAATCCCCCAGCATTAATTTATCTTACGGGTCCACTTGGTTACACGTGCACTCGAACACAGACAATTTTTAAAGTGTAGGAACGTTAGACCGACTGCTGCCACCTGAGATGAGGTTATACTATCCTTCAGCTCTGCCGCTATGGAGAGGATCTTTCTGCAACGTGTCCTTCAGCCATCATCCAAGGGCTCCTGAGCATTTGCGTAATGGCTGTTGCTCGTTGTGCCCTCGTTAGTCTGTGACTAGAGGAATGCTAACGATGCCACACGTGAAGGACGTTATAGAGCACCGAAGTCTGACGTCAATATCAGTAGAGGGCGCAAATTCACGGGTTCATGCACTTCTTTATTTGTATTTTTCTGCATTTTTATTTGCATTGTAATCCCCATAGGGGGGTTTTAGATCGCCTCATATAATAACTGTGTTATAAACACGTCATCCCGAGCCGTTTCACTCATATGGATATGAAGAATCAACTGACTGAGAGAAAACGCTATTGTTATTTGTTACTGCTACTGAATTAGTTAAATCTTCGCTAGAAACAGACTGTATCATATATGAGTGACTGACTGTCTTAAACGATACAGACACCTCCCTGACAATAACGCAGAGACACCTTGTTTATTTTTGGACCACGACGCTTATATGAAACGATCTTAAGATGACCCCATGTTATTCTCCATAGAGAAATTACTTCCATGAACCAGGTAGAACCAGGGGATGAGCGAGTGATGTCGTCAGGACGATTTATAGGCTGCATTATGTATAGTATGTGTGTGGATAAAACGTAATTTCGTCCAATCTGTATGGCAGAGTATGTTAATCCATTCTGGGGCGGGAACCCCTTTTGGTGTTTTAAGCATTTTATACTTTAGTTATTGAAAAATAGCAGATCTACAAGCTCATAGCGCAGCACCGAGTGCCGCGCTACGAGCTATAGTAGGTCTGCTATTTTTGAAAAATCGTGAAAATGTGTGCAAATCTTTGAATATATCTTTTTTCCCTGTCTTTATTTCTGACTTCAGGAAGCATCTCGATTGGAATATAAACGCTTCTAGATAGTTGAGATGTGACAGCCTGAAGTAGTAATGGAAGATTATACCTCGCGGTTTTGGAGGGAAATGGAAGGCGGGGCTTTTCAGAGTAAAATAAGCTGGCACTCTAGCGCCATTATTTTGAAGAATTCCCTGGCAAAAAAAATTGTTAACGAGTTGCCCGAGTTAATTAATTGTAGAACACTTTCCCTGCGATTCGCGAGTTTCCCGGGTTATGTTTTCATTGTTTAATCCACATATTAATCAGTATTAAGTCATACGGGCAATCCACAGGACAGAATGGAGGTCCGTCGCGCCGGCGTGCAAAGGGTTCCGAGAAATTGAGTCCCATTGTTTACAATGGCGAATTTGCCGGAGGAACAAGACGTGCGCTGAGGGGGCTGTTGTTGTGATCACTGCTATGGGATATTGTTCTACACTACGACAAGCCATTACACCGTTTTAAAGGGGATTTTCATGACAAGCAACTCAGCGGTTTGTGCACTGGCTGTTCAAAGGTAACTCTATACTTAAGCAGTCTAGGGTAGTAGACCGCCGTACATTGCACGCATTCAACCTTCTACGAGAGGTTATTGGACTTTACTTTGGATGTATAGTGGTTAATTGGAGTAGTCAGCTCAGTAGGGTGGGGGTAGGGAACTGTGATGGGGAAATTGTGCATTTGTTTGTTTAACTCTATGTAATGTGTTTTTTTGTTCTGTATTTATGTTTTGCTTTGTATTTATTTCCTGATGTTTCTTTGAAGATTTTGTTTAGTATTTGTGCTGCCATGTGGTTGTGGGGGGAAAAATATATGTGAATAATTGCTTTGAAAATGCTATGTGGTGAAGAAAAATCAATAAACATATGTTTAAAAATATATATATATAACTTCTACAATTGCTGTGGCTGTTATTTGGTCTCCCTGCTGTTCCGTTGAGACATTTAGATCCTTTGTCTAGGTTGGACACGGCCTTTGACACCATCCTATTTCTGGTTTGACGATGCAGTTTGGGTTTCTAGCAGCTCAGTGGTCAAAATGTCAGCACTTGCACAGGAGATCAAATCCAGGCATAGAACAGGAACGTTACGTAGTGCTGCTTTAAGCACAAATACGAGAAGGCCCCCCCACCTCGCACGCGCGCGCACGCAGAGTGTGACAAATATTCGATAGAGAACAATAAAAGACTCGCCTTCAAAGCAGTCAAAATGTGTCCTTTTTCCTCCTCTTTGAACTCGCCCACTGTCCTCATCTCTCACTCTGCACCTGCCACCACTTAGGCCATTAACAATCTCCGCCCACTTCCTTCTGTCAGACCATTGTTGACACAACAAAGCAAACTCCTTTCTCCTTCCCTGTTCCTAATCTATAGTATATCCTATGTGTTTACTCTCTCCTCCTACCCACAGCCTGACCTCTCTCACCTCACTCTCCGCTATTCCACAGTAAAAGAGAATTCCTTTCTCCTCCATGCCTTAATTCACTCCCTTTTTGAGCAGCGCTAACCTCCCCCAACATGTGACGTTGTGTGTATGTTTGTCTATGCCTTATTATTCCGCCCCCTGTGACGTCATGTGGGCCATTATTATACAACAGGTCGTTTTGAGGAAGCAATCCTATTGGTTTAAATAGCCATGCTTCAAACGAGCAAACGCCTCATCGAACCATGCCACATCAGCTGTGCCGAGTCTCGCTGCTCTCCCAGAGAGGGTTGGCTAGTAACCTCGCGTCACCAGGCTTTCCACCTCGGAGGAAAGCCGGAAGAATAACAATAAAAGCTCTCGTAGCCTGCAGCTTATATTGAGAAAAATCTGTTTGAGGGAAAAGGAAGTTCCGGATGATTGTTGACTACAAAACAATACTACAACATGGCGTAGCGATATCATCCTCTCCCGACCGGATCATAAACCCGAAAAAGAATGCTGCCCAGGCTAGTTGGCTAGGCTAGCGATTTTCTTGCGCTTCTGCGCTGCTTACGAAACTCGCCTATCGGCTAGTTCCTGCAGCAATGCAGGCGTGCCATTAATGACGGTAAAGCACAAATATCGTGTAATATTGCTTAAAGATGCAGTGCCGTGATTTTAGTATTTCTTCCAGTGTGATTCATGTACTTATTGGCCAGTTTGTGACATAGAAAAAATTGTGTAAGATTTTGGAATAAAAACATAATTCCATATTTTTGCCTTTTATGGTTATCTTTTCATTTTCAGTTACAGATATTGTGATACATCGTTGATGAAATCCCTTGCAATATATGGAATATCGTGATACCATCACTATCGAGGGCCTAATATCACCACAGATACATCGTGTCGTGAGGTATACCCACATCGTCCCACCCCTATAGACCCGTCCTTACCCTGCAGTAGAGCAAGGACGTCGAGGAGGACGATGAAGAAGACCCCTCCCCGCTCTCCTCTACGGTGGTGGTGGAAGCAGTAGTAGTGACAGTGGAGGTGGTTGTGTTGGGGGTGGTGGTGGTGGTCATGTTGGGGGTAGTGGTGGCGTTGGGGACGGTGGTGGTGGTGGTGCTGGCTGCGCAGCCGGCAGCAGCAGCAGGAGGAGGAGGGTTGGCAGGGGCAGTGGTGGCGGCGGCGGCTGCGGCAGGGGTGGGGCCCTGCATCGTCAGCACGGTGCCGGCCAGCTGCGGGCGTTGGCCCAGCGCCACGTGCATGGCTGTGTCGCCGTCCTCGTCCTCGGTGTTGACGTCGGCGCCCTCGTCCACCAGCAGCAGCACCAGCTCGCCGTGGCCCTGCGTCACCGCCAGCTGCAGCGGCGTCTGGTTGCGGTTGTTGCGGATGTTCATGTCGCAGCGGCCCTGCGGGAGAGAGAGAGAGAGAGAGAGGGAGAGAGAGGGGGGGGGGTTAGTTTGTTATGGTTATACTAGCTTGGCGTGAATAGCCCCTTTCTTTAGAGCACTGGTTCTGTCAAAAGATTGAGAAGTAAACATTTGAATATCCCTCATAATCTTTCTAAGTATGTTTAGTCATTCTTCTCCATGAACTGTGTTCAGTTTGCCTAAAACAAAAAAGGGAAGTACAGTAATCGTAGAACTTTTCAACTGCATCTCTAGTGAGAACTGACATGATTATTTACTTCCTTTGTTTGCTCAGCTATGACTATAGTACTGTTCTATGAGGCCTCATTCACACAACAAACACAATCAAACAAATGTTTGGACATTTTTTACTCCTATTGGAAAAGCATTGTGGTGGCCCCAAAAAACCAAAAAATGACCAAACATTTGATTGATCGGTGTTTGATGCGTGTGAATGAGGCCTCATGTCTGTTTCCTAGTTGTAGCTGTGGGCCAGTGTTGATTTCGTCGACTAAAAACAAAAAATGTCCTTAGACTACATTTTTCCACTGATGAAAACTAAATGGAAACTAAATGAAAACTAAGCTATGATGACTTAAGCTAAGACTAAATATATTGACAATTTAATCAACAGATAAAAACTAGACTAAAATGTTAGGAAGGGACTAGTGGACAAGAGATCAATACAAGTCATTTTACACTTGGTTGCATGTTGAAAATAGCCGATCTACACAACGTGTCGCAGAGCAACGTGTTGTAAGCTTTGCAAGCTTTTGGCGACAGAGTGTGGAGCCTCGCTTTATTCATTTTTTCATATCCAAATCTTTGCAACTCTAAGTCTATCGGCAGATGAGCGGTGGATTTTATTTATTTTTTTACTTTTTTGTCTGAAAAGCCATTCCCCAAAAGATTCCATGATTTTTCCAAGTCATTTCATAATGTCTGTGTTTATTGTCCTTAAATTTGTACTTAAAACCAATAAATATACTTTATAAAAATAAAAATAAAATCTCAGCAATTCAATAAATCAGAAAACAAATGTTAAAGAAGTAGTGAAAATAGCAGATCTACAAGCACACAACATGGTGCGAAGGGTCACATTGTGAGCTTGCGGATCTGCTATTTTCACTAGTTTGGGTCCCGGACTAAAACGTCAAATATTTGTTTGGGTCTCGAGCTAAAAAGTTTGGGAACCACTGCTTTAGAGCAAGAGAAGGAGGAGAGGATGGGGTCAACATGTCAAGTGGTGCTGGTGCCTGACAGAGGCTGGAGTGTCCAGTAAGTGTCCTCGGCTCACCTCCTTAATGAGGATCTCGGTGACGTCGCGGTGGTTGTTGAGGGCGGCCAGGTGCAGCGCGGAGAAGCCATCCTCCTTCTTGGAGTCGACCAGCTGCCGCGCCCGGGCTACGATCTTCTCTGTGGCGCTGCAGTCGCAGGGAAAACAAACCACCAGACACTGGTTACATTTCTAGACAACTCTTAAGGCCCCATTTTAGACTGCAGTCACATCCAGTCAAATCCAATTCAGTCAAATAGGAGCTTTTGGCCCGACCGTTCACACTGCATTTGCGACCAGTGACCAGATCGGATCTGTTACAGATACTGTATGTGTGTTCAGACTGGCAGCCAATTCAGATCTGTGCCACATCCAGATTGGAATCCCATTTGTTTAAATAAGTATAAACACAAACAAGACACATCCGATTTAGATCAGGTTGTTGCATTCAGACCGAGACGGTTCTCCTCAAATCAGATTTGAATCTGATGCACCTCTGAATGCGACCTGTCTGCATTTAGACAAATCTAAAGATATCGGATTTCAGTCTTGATGTGACACAGATCTGATTTAGGCTAGATTTGGCTGCCAGTGTAAATGGGGCCTTATAACTCACATACGTACATTTTAAAAGCTCCAATCCGTACGTTGTATGTCTTTAAATCAGCCAACTGCAACAGTGGCCAAACTACAACAAAGATGGCAGCACATCTCGCGTCCCGTTGTGCAGTCTGCTTCATATAACTTTATTGACATAGTCAACCAGTAGCTGTCCTACACGAAACCAGAGTGCAGAGTAGGAGAGTAGCAACACACTTTGATCTCACCGCAAAGCGGGTGCCTATGGGCTATAGTTCCAAACGTTGCTCCTATGGCTGGAACTATCCCATTGAGATAGAATGAGCACTTCCGCATTCCATTGTTACAACGCTAGTGTCGCCACTCTCTTACTACTCTGCCGAAACCAGGGTATACACGACATCTCTCAGTGGAAGAGTAGGGAGTAGGGCTTAAAATAAGTCCCAGATTGTAGCTTTAAAAACCATTACGTATATTAGACAGTTGTTTTTTTACAATCTGAATAACATTCATAAAATGTCCAGCTGGTTAAGTGCAACCCTGGTCATAGGAGGAAACAGAACCAAGTGGGCGGCATGCAGAAGCTTTCACTTCTCAAACATGTACAGTATAGCCAATGAGCTGGCTCCAATACAGAACAGGAATCTAAAGGAAAGTACGCACATCTCTAAAAAACGTTCAGGTGCTGAACAAAAAGATACGTACAGGAGAAGGAGAAGTAGTCCGCACACACACACACACACACACACACGCACACACACACACACACACACTACAGTGTGCCTGTGTCGCAAGCTGTGTACAGCAGCTTAACAGGCATCTGACTGTGTCCCCCCCAGCTGTTGTTGAACGGGGGGGCAAGAAGCCAGGCCAAACATCAACACAGAGGTCCCGCACACACTGTGGGCCCCCAGCATGGCAGCCGGCAGGGGGATTACCACGAGAAAGCCTAAAGCTTTTGCCCAGACACTCTAAATACTACCGCTTGACCTCCAGATGCCGACTGAAACTGTATTACGGGATTGTCGCTTACTTTCATGTCCTCCTCCTCCTCCTCTCATGGTGTCACACGGCATGGTTTTCTCAAGCCCTCTGTAGTCGTAAATCATTGTAATCTACGCAGCGAGGCCACTGTAATGGTTGCCCTTTTACCGGGAAGTTGTAAACAACATGCTCCACCGTAAAAAACCTCTGTTCCCCTGCTTATTAACGTGGCGGGGCTTTAACGTGGCGCAGGGACGGGACGCTGCAAATCATTTTGTGTATGCACGTCGTAAAATCAGACACTTTATACTGTCCATAAAGTGTCATTCGTCCTCATCCTACAGAGTCAAATCCTCTCTGTTAATGTGTCCATTTGAAACTCAGAGAGCTTACGAATGTAACCATTTTGTGCACGTGGAGAAACACAGAGGATTTGACTGTGTGTGTACAGTATTGTGTCATCGTTCTGATTTTCATGTCCTACCAGGGGATTCCAAGCCCCGGTCCCCCGCACGAGAAAACCATTTCAACCACTCAGCCACCGGACAATCCCTGCTTGGCCTGATAGGGGAGCGTTTATGAGTCTTGAGGCAGTACTAGGTTTCACCTAGACACCAATTGTGTCTCAATGTCTCTGGCTTTATATCTCTGCTGTCTGGAAGAAACCACCTAACTCCAAAATGGAGTTAGGTGGTCCCTGGAACAACATATTTTCAGATGGGGGTCGGCGGCCGATTACATATATTTTTGGGGGTCCTTGACATGAAAAAGGTTGAGCACCACTGACACAGAAACATAAGTTTATCTGAAAACTCTCAGGATTTAGAAGACCTTTTTTTTTTAATCGGTCTCAGGCAGAAAAGTGGAGTGAAGTTTAAAAAACCCAACAACAGAACGACTAAAGAGCTGAGTCTCGGATGCATTATTTTGCGAGTGTGTGATTTATGAATCAATTAAGACATGAAACAAAGCGGACCTCCATCCATCTAATAGTAGCTACCGGTACGTATAAGTGTTTATACATGAATATGTGGTGCCAAGCTTCCCAGTCCAAGGAAGTGGAACAGTGCAATTATTTACGCGTCAAGGAGAGAGAGAAGGTTTTACTTTTAATGCAATTAAAGTTATTTATGAGTTCACAAAGGCTCATTAGTGGTGCGTTACTCATTACATTTCTGGGTCATGGGCTGGTGGCGAGTGTGCACGCCATACAACTCCTCAGTGTCAAATCATGTATCCATCTATAACTTTAGGTGTGTGCAAATGTAACCAAATGGACCCACATTCATTCCCACACACACACACACACACACACACACACACACACACACACACACACACACACACACACACACACACACACACACACACACACACTCAAAGTTATATTTTTTGGTGTGACATACATTTGGAGCCCTATCTTGCGCCACCCCTTAGGCATCATCCCTAAACTTATTTGCCTTTTACTATTTTAAACATTTTTTAGTCAACTAGTCAATCTACATTGACACGTTGTGAGCTTGTAGATCAGCTATTTGAGCTATTTTAAAATGTTTTGAAATAGTAATAAAATGGCAAATAAGTTTAGAGTATAAGCCTATAAGGGGTGCAAGATATAGCAAGCTGTGGATGATGTCAGGGCGATCTTGGAAGTTGGAGGTCACCGATACCTGCAGTGCAGCCGACTCGCAAAAGGGTGTGTGAGTGTGTACTGGTTACGTGTGTGAGCATGCCGCACGTGCCTGCATGTTTTCATGTGCCGTGGGGTGTGGAGTGGTGGATAGGAAGATGTCAGACACGCTTTCCACTCTCCTTAATCACGACAGTTACCCAGCCTCCCCTCCCCCCACGCCCACCAACCAACCCATAATATCTCCCGCCTCTTTGTATACTTCCTGCGAGATTGGATTTCAGCCCCGTCAGTCGTTCACGCACCATTTGCCGCCTGCGAGTTCCCTCGACGCATCTCCACAGAGTTTACCTAACGGTTGACTCCTCTTCTGTGTGTTTCATGAATATCCTATTAAGACCCGAGACCAGTTTCTACTAAATGTTTTCTAAATCACGACAGTTTTGTAACTGTTCCTATATGTCAGCGGTGCTCAAACTGTTTCATACAAGGAGCCTCAAAAATATACGTAATTGGCCGCCCACCCCATCTCAAAATATGTTGTTCCAAGGACCCCCCCAGAAGCAAATATTTGAGTTAAAAACGTTCGCTGTGAAAGAATATATATTCGAGGATTTGCGCACATTTTCACAATTTTTGAGCCGCGCTATGAACTTGTAGATCTGCTATTTTTCCACAGCTTAATTTTAAAATAATGGTTAATGAAGTGGTCAAAAGCTATGGCGACACAGATGCGCGTCCTCAGGTCTAAATGGGATAATCAAATTGCAATTTATTGCATGCAGATGTTGCAGCGATGCACGTCGTGCCGGTGGCGATATGCTCTTGGTAAAAAGGCTTAAAGTTATGTCAGGCATGCTGCTAATTACCTCTCCCGTCAGGGGAGTGGATTAATTCATCAGCATGCTTTACGGGAACCTTGTGTTCTAATCTGAAGTCGCACAACAAGGCAAAAAATTAATAAACGCCGCTTTGGCGTTCAGTAATTATTTTGCCTCGCAAATGGAAATATATAGGTTTAGGGTGGGTTATGTTTAGTTAATTGTTGTGTTAAAATAATTTATCAAGTTTTTTTTTAAATGTAACCAGTTAAATTAAAACTGAAATCCAGAATGTATTTTAACCAGTAGGACGCCCGAGGGCGAGAAGCGACCTCGCCGTTTAGGGCACGCATCCGCCTGGGTGACAGCAGGCTATGGGCGAGTGCTGGTGCTTTGGCATGGGGGGGGGGTCAGATCAACATATGGAATTAATTCTGTACTGGCAACATATGGAGCGTGTCTTGAGTGTACAGGGTTTGATGAGGTCAGCATACATATGGAATGGAACATATGGAATGTCAGAACAGTTCAGCTCCATATATGGAGATCTATGGGTGGCAGCGGGGGCAGTGTCTTGAGTGTACAGGGTTTGATAAGGGCCCAGGTAGGGCCAGGCCTTAATTTTACGTAAATATTGATGACATCAGGGATCTCCATATATGGGCTTAATTGCCCATATATGGATGGCTGCAGCCATCCATATATGCAGCCAGACCCCTGGCTGGGAGGCTGGTGGTGGAGCAGGCCAGGGCGCTGTTTACACTGCACTAGAAGCCCCAGGACAGTCACACACACATATGACTCCAGAGGGACAGAGGGGACACACAGAAATGACCCCAAGAGGACACAACGGGGACAGACATATGACTCCAGGGGGGGACGTGGGTGGGACGAGAAATAAACAGAGGTCACTACCGGGAAATAAATATGACATGGTGATAGTGCTGCACAATCTTTTCCCCATGGAAATAATGTATTGTCTTACACATTCTGGGCAGGAACCCCTTTGGTGTTTATAGCATTATGTTACATTTTAGCTATTGAAAAATAGCAGATCTACAAGCTCGAACTTGTAGGTCTGGTATTTTTGAAAAGTCTTGAAAATGTCTTTGAATATATATTCTTTCAGATCAAACGTTTTAAGTCAAATCTTTGCTTCTGGGGGATCCCTGGAACAACATATTTTCAGATGGTGGTCGGCGGCCAATTACATATATTTTTTATGGTCCTTGACATGAAAATGCTTGAGAACCACTGACACAGAAACATGGGTTTTTCAGAAAACCCAACTGCAAAAACACAAGAGTAACTAAAATGAGTTGCACAAACTAGTGCTGGCACGATTCTTGCTCAAATTTCGCATAGGTGTCTGAATCTAAATCGCAATGCTTTTTTTTATTTATTAATTGTGCACCACTAAATGGTGAACAAAGGGAGAAATCAAGGAAAAGTCGTGAACTTATGCAAATTTAATTGGTGATTCCGCCCTTGGCCAGGGGAGATATTTGGCATAATCAGAGGCACAGGAGGCAGCGGAGAAAAGACAGCTTACGTTCATAAATGCTAATGTTAGCTGGGACAGAAAGTATTAATAGAAGAATAAGGTGACCGCCTCCAACCACTGCAGATGTACAGGTTATATTGTACTAAAATACTCTACAATACAGATTAATTAAAACATTTATTGGCATCTGGCATCTCCCTTGGAGATAGGGTGAGAAGTTACGTCACGCAAGAGAGACTCTGAGTAGAGTCGCTGCTTCTTCGCCTGGAAAGGAGCCAGCTTAGGTGGTTCGGGGCATCTGGTTAGGATGCCTTTTGAGTCTCCCTAGGGAGGTCCTCGACGCACGTCCCACTGCGAGGAGACACCGGGGCAGACCAAGTATGAGTTGGTGAGTTTATATCTGCCGAGTTACTAATGTTGCTCTGGAGAGGGAAGTCTGGAGCTCTCTGGGGGAGCTGTTGCCCCCACGCCCCGAACTATGGAAAAGCGGTTGAAGATGCATGGATGGGTGGTTGAAATAATAATAAATTCTAGTTGAAACATTCATTTAGCTCTGAGATTGCAATGAATACTCAGGATTTCGCACGCAGCATCTCACTATATTAACTACAATTCAAGCTCTCTCTCACTACAGTATATGAGCTCCATTCCTTTTAAACGTGTTTATTTTATTTTTTTCACAACCCCAATCTGTCCCGTTTCTAGCAATAAGAACAACTGGCTCGCTGCCTTGGCGCCTCTCCCTGCCGATTTCCCAGGATGCTTTGTGAACTCGGGGCCTAAAGAGCCTTCTTTTTCCATTTCCTCACAAACTAAATAAATACCTTTGATGCCAATAAACAAACATTCTCATCTCCCTATCGGGGGACGCCAGCGGAGGAGAGAGCTGTGGCCATGGACGGATTCCAAAGATTCCCTCTGCCACATTACGAGGGTGGACGACAAAGCAATCAAGCCAACAGTGGGCAGAATAACATAACACACACACACACACACACACACACACACACACACACACACACACACACACACACACACACACACACACACACACACACACACACACACACACACACACACACACACACACACACACACACACACACACACACACACACACACACACACACACACACACACACACACACACACACACACACACACACACACACACACACACACACAATCCCCAAATCCACGGTTGAACTTTGGGTTTAACCCATTAAGACCCGAGATCAGATTCTACTAATTAATGTCTTCTAAATCATGACAGAAACTATCTCAAACTATTTCATGTCAAGGAGAAAAACCCTATGCCATTGGTTCTCAAACTATTTCATGTCAAGGAGAAGGAGCTCAAAACGTATATGTATTTGGCCCCCGACCCCCATCTGAAAATATGTTGTTCCAGGGACCCCCAACCCAGAAGCAAAGATTTGAGTTAAAAACGTTCACTTTGAAAGAATATAATATTCAAAGATTCGCCTTACATTTTCACAATAAAAAAAAAGAAGATCTACAAGCTCATAGTTCATTGGAACAGCACAGTCGCTGGACTGCATCAATGCAAGGGAGGCCTGCTAGCAGTGATGGAAGAAGTACTCTGGCTTTTTTAAGTAAAGGTATCAATATCACACAATGTACTTTAGTAAAAGTACAAAAGTATTGGTTAATGCATGTTTATTTTGATTTATGTATTTGCAAAAGGAACTCGTAGCTAAAGCTGTCAAATAACTGAGGTGGATTATTTTGGCCTCCGATACTGTACGTACAGTTGTGGAGTAGAGGTTTAAAGTACATCCCAAAATCGTAAGTACTCAAGTAAAATAAAATGTACCTTAAAAAAACAAGCCCAAATTGATTAAATCAATGAATTACCAGCTGCATTATTATTATCTGTGGGTCTGCTGCTGACGTTATGCCACTTTTTAGCTGCGCTCCGCTGTTATGCTCAAAATGACGAGGCTGCCAATCGAGAACTGCTCGACTAGCCATGCCGTGCAGACGATGGGATGTTATGGGTTGTTGCCAGTGGTGGCAACTGTCGTGACAGAAATAAGCTAAGCAGCCTCCAAAAACCAAACCAGGCAAGCAACTGTGAATGAATCCACGTTAGGCTGGAAATATGCAGGCTTGGAAACCAGTGTTGCAAACTGGTGACAGAGCAGGCTCAGCAGAAAATGATCTTCTGTCGATCTCCTGTCGGGACGTTCACAAGCTAATATTGACCAGCTTGCAGCTGGTAAAAAGTACAGCAATTGAGTCAAAAGTTGCTTTCCGCCAATGCTGGTGATATACGAGAGGAGTGGCGAGCTAGTCTGCACCACCACGTCCTGAACATTGTAAATTCTTCCCTTTGGTGCAGCGGTGAACGTCAGGCTAAATGATGGCCGGGGGAGCTGCAGTGCCACAAACCCTCCCAGCGCTGCACATATGACACTTGCCAGAACAGATTGGTCCATTTATTAAATAGTTTACAGCAGCCTCCCACTCTTCTGGGTTAAATGATCGTTTACAGCAGCCTCCCACTCTTTCATCTACAGCTTCTCTACAGTCTAAGTTGCTCTCGCTCACTTTTCTCTCTCTCCACGCCTGGGGGGGGGGGGGGTTGCGTGTCCCCTCGTGGTAAAGCCACAACGCTGCTGTGAATGTAGCCTACTGTGTGTACGAACAGTGGTTCCAACATTTGTTGTAAATTTCAATAGCGTTCGCGGCCCACCCATAGGACCACTCAACAAACACGCCGGCAGCCAATAAGGGAGGCCCCAACTTGCAAGATCCTCACAAGATCCTCATCATGACCCACCAGTGGACTTAATGAAGGGAAAGTTACCATGATGATCCTCATCATGACCCACCAGTGGACTTAATGAAGGGAAAGTTACCATGATGATCCTCATCATGACCCACCAGTGGACTTAATGAAGGGAAAGTTACCATGATGATCCTCATCATGACCCACCAGTGGACTTAATGAAGGGAAAGTTACCACTAGCTTTCTTTGTGACAGCTGCTGAAAGTTGGGGTACCATTAACAACCTACTGTATATAAGGTCAAATGAGCATGTGGCGTGTCAGACCAGCGTTTTTTCATGATTCTGAATCCATTGCAAGCATTGGTTTTGCACGAAAAACTGTCCTTGGGCTAAAAATGGCCATAGCCGGTCAAAAATGAAATAATCGCGGGAGCGGGCGGGATTGGTCTGAATTTCAACGGGAGCGGGCGGGAGTGGGATTAATAAATCACTGCCAGCTAAATGTGCGAGATGAGCTCTTGTTCTTAAGGTGGAAACCGAAAGTACTACTAGCCCGTGGTCTACTGAGGCCCACCATCAATCCGATCATTGTTTTGTTTAGCGGGAGCTCGAATTAATGTTTTATTAGGCTCCGATCTTGGTACTTCATCCCATTATGAGCCATAATGTCACTAAAGACAGCTATGATAGTTCTTATGCCTTATTCATATAGTCGCATGTGGGTGTTGCAAACCAAAAACTGCTAGAAAGCTACTGTAGCTAGACTTTTCGCTACCATTGTCGCAAAACTGCTTGCTCAGGGGGTAACAACAAGACTCACCCCGTTTCTGTTTTCCTCCCAGAATTTTCCCCAGTGAGGGGTGGGACAGGGAGAGGCTGGAAAGCAGACGGCTGGACTTTGAATTTCTCTAACTATAAACTTTCATGACAGCAGACAGCCTAAGTACAAATATAATTTATGAAAAGCTACTACATTGAAGTCTGTTCACAGAAGTTGTTGTAGGCTATGTGGGGATTATCTGACGAGGTACCATTTGAGTGTGCAAAACCTTACATATACTAAATAATACTAAATTGTTTATTGGGTCAATATAAGTAAAATAATATAGCCTTTCTACAGGAGTATCTTTTTATATTTTTCCAAAAAGAATACAAACAGCCAATAGCATATTACAAAGTCATCCCCCTCACTGGTGACAATTCCGGGAGGAAAAACGGGCAAGCACCGGGGCGAGTCTTCCGGTATTCGCTCAGGGTGGGATCTCTGTCGGTTGTCTCTCTACATGTAAAGTGTCTTGAGACAACTTGTTGTGATTTGACACTTTAATTAAATTGAATGCCAAGTAGAAATGGACTTTTGCACCACTTACAGGTCCATTTGGTCCCATTTGCATATTCAGAGTCAACACTGAGAATCTTACCGTCTAGGCAAAATGCACGGTGTAAAAACAAGTTAGGACATGCAGTGTTTCACACACAAGACGTCCTAAATGCTCAATGCCCTGCATTAATCAGCTCCTGGGTCTTCCTGCTGTAGTAAAAACCAAGAAAACCCATGTTTGGTCATGTACGTTTGAGCTAAAAAAAAACGAGCCTATACCTCATTATTCTTCCGGTGATCCCATTGGACGTGTGTTTGACTGTACCCTGTACTGATTAAATTTCTGTTTGACTGTACCCTGTACTGGTTACATTTCTGACAATAAAGTATTAAATCCATCAATCAATCAATCAATCAATCATTTCAGTGTTATTTCTGCTGAGCATGCCGTGGATTCAAATGAAACTTCAGCAGAAGTTGCATGGCAGCCGATTTATCAAGATGTAGTGCCTGGAAATGTGGCGTCAAGCAAAAACATTTCCACAGATACAATGCACGCCTCTCAGCTTGCACAGACGAATGCTTCAAATCTACGGGGACGGTCGAAGCGAGGCGCCACTTGCTGATGCTTCACAATGGAGACCATCCTATATGCCAGTGGTTCCCAAACCTTTTCATGTCAAAAAAGGGAAATATTGCTCAAAATAACGATTATTTTACGTTCTCTAATTGTGTAAACTTCTTGTAAATTAATAAATGGCAATGTTTAACAACAAAATTTAACTCTTGAGAGCGTGAAATGAAACAATTTTACACTGTCAAGAGTTAAATAATAAGGGTCCATTTGGTTACCAACTCTCCATCATTTAGCTGGGGACCACCTGGAACCCCCTCAAGGACCACTGGTGGTCCCCGGACCACTGGTTGAAAACCACTGCTATAACACATAAAAATAAAAATACGGTCAAACAGTGTTGATCTAAACTTTGTAACTCTGGGAGTGGACAAATGTTACATTTGTACACACTCTCTTGTTTCCTTTCCCGGCCATGATAGATAGATAATAAACATTGGGTTCACGAGGGCAGCCGTGGCTAAACTGACTGTTTAGTGTCCTCTTGTGAATTTAACTAACTCCACGGGTGCTCATCTTTTAATTTATAGAGTTAGATGAACTGAGTGGTTAACCACATAGGCTCGGATGTCTGACAGCGAGTCCCCGAGCCAGGCAGACCTGCTGCATGTCACTCCCCAAAAACTGTCTGCCTGCCTCTCTACACTATACTATTTATTTTTTCTTGCCTTTATATAGGCCTACGGTATAGATGCATGCTGTCAGCAGACAAACCAGAAGCCACCTAACTCCAAAATGATATAGACATATACATTTTTCTGGAAATGAAGAGAGCCTTATATTTAAAAATAACTACCGGTAAGCAATACTGCCTCATCAAAGTTGGTGTTTTCATTGGTTCAATTTTTTTTAACACAGATGTAAAGGGTGTTCAATTGCACTGTTACAGGATTTAGTGCCATTCCAATATGACTTTAATGATGAAAATGAAAAAGTCTATATTGATATATCAAAACTATTCTAGCTCATTTTCAATACACTGTACACAGCAGGGAATGGGTAAAGTAATTCCTATGAATCATGTCTACTTAATCATGTCGATACAACTTTGAGCCCCTGTGTCACTATTCAGTAAATAGGCCTACTAAAGACAAATAAATAAATCATGGAGTTAAAATTAAATGACTGAATTATTGTATATACTTGAATATGGTCCATAAATACCGTAAGAACCTTTATAACCATAAACCCTAATGGATACTTCACTTCACCCATTCAGGCCAAGGCAGGAACCCCTTTTGGTGTTTTAAGCATAATGTTATACTTTAGCTATTGAAAAATAGCAGATCTACAAGCTCAGAGCTATGAGCTTGTAGGTCTGCTATTTTTGAAAAATCATGAAAATGTAGTGCAAATCTTTGAATATATATTCTTTCACAGCGAACGTTTTTAACTCAAATCTTTGCTTCTGGGGTCCCTGGAGGAACAACATCATTTCAGATGGGGGGTCCCTGGAGGAACAACATCATTTCAGATGGGGGGTCCCTGGAGGAACAACATCATTTCAGATGGGGGGTCCCTGGAGGAACAACATCATTTCAGATGGGGGGTCCCTGGAGGAACAACATCATTTCAGATGGGGGGTCCCTGGAGGAACAACATCATTTCAGATGGGGGGTCCCTGGAGGAACAACATCATTTCAGATGGGGGGTCCCTGGAGGAACAACATCATTTCAGATGGGGGGTCCCTGGAGGAACAACATCATTTCAGATGGGGGGTCCCTGGAGGAACAACATCATTTCAGATGGGGGGTCCCTGGAGGAACAACATCATTTCAGATGGGGGGTCCCTGGAGGAACAACATCATTTCAGATGGGGGGTCCTTGGCATGAAAACGTTTGAGCACCACTGGTAGTTTTTCAGAAAACTGTCATGATTTAGTAGACATTTTTAGAATCTAGTCTCAGGTCGAAATGGGTTAAAAATACAGAGACTGGAGTCACTGTCACAAGTCAGTCAGGCTGCCTTGACGGCCGGCCTGTTTGTACCAGGTAGCACCCTACCCTGAGACCCCCAGGGATCTTGACAAGGTTCCAGGGGGATCCACTCAGCTAAATGAGTTAATACAGACAAATCTTGTGTCTCTATTATTCATTTGGTGTATATTTATTAAGGTCGTCCATGACATAAACACGTTTTTGCGAAAACACTGGCCCATATGACCAAATTTCAACTTCAGACAACTTCATTAAAAGGAGTGCTACAATAGCTGACAATAGTGAAATGACATTGGTGCAACGCGCTAGCTAATAAATCTGTTATTTTTGGCAAGCACTGGCCTCCCGCGATGCAGCACAAATTAAGACATTATGAAAATGTCACAGTATCTCTATCTACTGTAGAGTGCCTGGGCTCCTGTCCTGACTATGTTAATGGTTTGCTAAAGGAATCGATTGGCTGCTAATCATTACTGATAGCATATGGTCACTCTTTGTAAGAAGAGATGGGCTTTTGCCTTGGCCTCCGTAATGCTGAGAAGCACTGGAGGATTTCACATGTTTACTCTATTTAGAGAGAGATAGAAATTGAGCGAGGGAAACGGAGAGACAGAGAGAAAGTCCTGAAGAGAGAGAGAGAGAGAGAGAGAGAGAGAGAGAGAGAGAGAGAGAGAGAGAGAGAGAGAGAGAGGTATCACGCTTAGTTGTTACAGGGTGGGATCCATTACTGTTGTTCAGTCAGTCACAGACTACAGTGACCTTGACCTACACGTGGACAAATTCACATGCACAGAGAAAGCGCACTCACACACACGTGAGCTGACGAAAAGACACTAGTGCATGTGTGCGACAAAATAAGGCTAGCCAATGGAATACAACCACCCTAAGGAGTCGGACTACTATCTGTACCAAGTTAGACCACTAGACCTAGTGCACGTGTAAACAGAGCTACTACCTGGAAACACATCTAAAATCTGAGGTTTTTTGTATGCTATTTAAATAGCATAACAAAAGATGTTATGCTATTTGTTGCAAAAAAGCTTCATACCCTGTATAACATGTATATAACGACACAATGTGACATAGCTCTGTGTACAAAATGCTGCACCCCCTCCAACTGTATATACATTTTCAACTGTTATTATTGTATTTTGATTGCTTTGGCAATGTAAACGTATGTTTTCTCATGGCAATAATATTGAATTTGTGTGTGCGTGTGCATGTGTGTGTGTGTGTGTGTGTGTGTGTGTGTGTGTGTGTGTGCGTGTGCATGTGTGTGTGTGTGTGCATGTTTGTGTGTGTGTGCATGTGTGCATGCGTGCATACGTGCGTTGACGGTGCACTCACAGCTTGTTGCCTTTGAGGGCGGCGTGGTGTAGCAGGTTGAAGCCCCGGTTGTTCTTCTGGGAGAAGTCGATGGTGGGCACTGCCACCAGGATCTCCATGATGGTGCGGAAGTCCTTGGCGATGGCGTCGTGCATCGGCGTGTCCCCATACGAGTCCTGGCCGTGGCACAGAGACATGGTTCACACGTCAGCAGCATAACCCAATGATTCCCAAACTTGTTCACGTCCCAGGACCCCCAAATTGACACTAATTGGCCCCGCGGACCCCCATTTGAAAAGATATGCCAGGGACCCCCATGAGAGATGATGTTTATACAGCTCTAGCAGTGATTCTAAACCTGTTGAATTTCAAGGACCACCAGTTACCACACATTAGTCTCCAACGTTAGTAGTAACGCTACTGGAGATTAGCTGCACACGGACAGATGGACTGACGGACACACACACACAGACGGACTGATAGGGGCAAAAACCTTCTGGCCAATCCTTCGGCCAGGCGGAGACGAAGGTAACAATCTAAAAATCATAGACCTAAAGCCCCATACATTGAGTAAACACAGGTCTAAAAACCATAGACCTAAAGCCCCATACATTTAGTAAACACAAGTCTAAAAACCATAAACCCCCATACATTTAGTAAACACAGGTCTAAAAACCATAGACCTAAAGCCCCATACATTTAGTAAACACAGGTCTAAAAACCATAGACCTAAAGCCCCATACATTTAGTAAACACATGTCTAAAGCGTCATAACTGGTTGGACAGGTTTCTGACAGGTTTCTCAGCATGGTGAGACATGATGCAGTGAACCGCAGGGCAACTTGAACCAATGAATGTCTGAGTCGGAGCATTCCAAAAATTGGCCTTCATTGTTCCCCCTTAGGGATGTTAGGTGGTTAAATACACTATTTTAAACCACATCTTGGTATAATTGGACCTCACAATTATCATTATAAGTCAAGATGCCACCGTCGGTCTACTCTCTCTGTGTGTCTCAGAGGTGGAGGTGTGGAATAGTTAAGAAGTTTGCAAGCTAATGGAAAATAGAGCCTTTAATAAGATTAGCATGCTGAAACAGAAGCCACTGTAGTTGCATCATCGATTCCTAGCCAATGTTAGCTGCGTTGATTTCGACAGCAAATTTTGACAGTCATCGTTTGACATAGTCTTGGGAATAAAACTTACATTTAGTTAGTCACCTGAAATGTTTTAGTTGACTAAATATCATGAGATTTTAGTTGATTAAATCTACATTTGATTTAGTCGACTAAAATGTATTTTGGCGGGCCTTGATGATCACTTGTAAAAGAGACTTCAGTCTCAATGTGGTTTTTACTGGTTAAATTGTAATGGCTGATTTTACACTTTCCGAAAATAGTCGATCTACAAGCTTGTAGAGCTTGTAGATCGGCTGTTTTCGCAACGTGACACGTGCAAAAATATAAGCATAAAAAGACTTCTTCTCCCTCCCTCACATTTTAGTCTAGTTTTTATTTGTTGATGAAATAGTCAGTATATTTAGTCTTAGTTTCTGCCCCAAATTTTCCAGAGCGGCCTGATATAGCGCCACCAGGTGGCCGACTTTTGAATTTCTTTTTTGTTGATATTACTCCTCCAGATTCTGTCCAAAAATCCAGAAAATCGTTACACACCATCTCTATAGTCATGTGCTCAAGACAGATCTGTCCAATATTTCAGATTCCATCCTAATTGGCTAACATTGGCTTTCAAAGTTTGCAGGATTGGCCCGTTTTGAACAAAAAGCCTCAAATCATGAACGCAGCGTGCAATTTACGTGAAACCTTCCACAGACTTTCCTACTAGGCTGAGGAATATATCCCACCATTTTCACATTGGCCTGTTATAGTGCCACCAACAGGTGTATTTTTGCAAAACACATTTTTGGAACAAACTGCCTCAAATCATCCAATTGCCATCCAAGGCGTAAGAAGAAATGGCACCCTTTTCACATTGGCCTATTATAGCGCCACCAGGAGGCCACAACCTGACCTGCCCTGGTGGAGAAATGTGCCCCAAGGGGCACTTTATCTTTATAGTTTTCATGTAGGTGGCTGGCATCTCCCTAAGAGTTAGGGTGAGAAGTTCAGTCACGCGGGAGAGACTTGGAGTAGAGCCGCTGCTCCTTCGCCTGGAAAGGAGCCAGCTTAGGTGGTTCGGGCACCTGGTTAGGATGCCTCTCGGGCGTCTCCCTAGGGAGGTCCTCGATGCACATTTCACTGGGAGGAGACCCCGGGGCAGACCAAGGATCACGTCCCACTGGGAGGAGACCCCGGGGCAGACCAAGGTGCAGATGGAGGGATTACATCGACTCACTGGCCTTGGAATATCTCGGGATCCCCCAGGAGGAAGACACTAATGTTGCTCTGGAGAGGGAAGTCTGGAGCTCTCTGGTGGAGCTGTTGCCCCCGCGACCCGACTACGGATAAGCGGTTGAAGATGGATGGATCGATGGATGTAGTTTCCATTTATTTTTCGTAAGTGAAAAACGCTAGTCGACACTTTGGTTCAACGTCTCACCTGGAGGTTGACGTCGGCAGAGTGCTCCGACAGAACGCGCACCACGTCCGTGAAGCCCTTGTTGACGGCGATGTGCAGTGCCGTGCACATGGAGTTGTTGAGCAGGTTCACGTTGGCCCCTTTGCTCAGCAACAGCCTCGCAATCTCCGCCTGATTACTGCTCCCACACGGCGGCGGCACACACACACACACACACACACACACACACACACACACACACACACACACAGACAGACAATTTTGGCATTTAGCAGACGCTCTTAATCCAGAGCGATTTACAGTAAACTAGAACAACACATGGTAATACATCAAGAATCATAAGCAAGCTAAGAGCCTATAGCATCTAAATAGAGTGCCATGTCTACATAAAATGCTATCCTAAGTTTAAAGTTACATAAGTTGAGCCTGTGAAGTCGTCGAGGCTAATCTCTCTTTTGGGTCACAGGCTAAAAGGTTTGGCAAGCACTGCTTAAAATGAATCCAAACCAGGATGGCCAGCAGCAGCAAGGCTGACGTTACTGAAAAAACAAAAACAATCCGTGCTCTGGGGCCACTACTGTGGCATCGTCATGCCTTGCCAGTGTTGAGAAAACTACGGTGGAAGCTTTGCCGCAAAATGTGGCCAACTGGCAGGGGACGATGTGTGTGTGTACATACATAGCGATGCTCCCCCATACTTCTAAAACCTGCCATGTTTTGTTTACGTGATGCGCTGCTGCTGCCGAGAGCCACGGAAAGTAACACAGATGGAACTGGTTATCCCTGAAGAGCGTTCGTTCGTGCTCTCCAGGCAGCAATGGTGTCTCATTCTCAGAACAGAACCATCTCATACATTGTTGCATGGTTGGGGGGACAGACTTATAGGCTTAATAATGCATCTCTCTCTGCATTTATTTACCACTGATTTTGTGTGACACCGTTGTGCAACAAAAATAATAGTTTTCATTTAGTTTCAGTTACATTTTAGTCATCCTGGAATGTTTTAGTGTTAGTCTAGTTTTAGTCGACTAAATATCATAAGATTTTAGTCGACTAAAATGTATTTTGGCGGGCCTTGATGCCGTCGTAATGGCTGATTTACACTTTACACTTGCTGAAAATAGCAAGTGTATATGTGTAACTCCCGGGATTCGAACTCGGGTCTCCCGCGTGGAGGTCCAACATCTTAACCACTAGACTAGACCAAAGGGACATCCCTATGGACTGGGGGAGATTTTAGACTTTTGACGCCATTAGGCCGAGGCTGTGAGCCACTCTGCTACATATGTATAGGTCTCAATGGCTTAATAAAAGTAATCGATAGAACAATTGCTGAGGGCCTGGGACATGGCTCAGCGGTCCAGGCACCTTGGCTGGTAATCCAGTCTGGCAGTGTGCCATGGGCTCGACTCCCGATTCTGACGGCCTTTACTGCATGTCACGCCCCCCATCTCTCTCCCCATTTCCTGTCAGCCTACTGTCTGTCCCTCCATAACAAAAAAATAAAATAAAAGGCGAAAGCCACAAAAAGAAAAATTCATACAAAAAAAGAATAATCGCTGAGAAAAGATTGGATAGTTTATTAGTTGTGGGTCCTGGACAGAGGTGACGGAACACGGAACACTGGCTCACACGTCTTGAGCACCGTCTGCTTATTTTTGGCACGAACTCGTGCATATCGTGTGACACAGGACCGCGCAGAGGTCTGGGCGGCTCGGACCGTTGGGTCTGCTGAATCTGTGTCTCTGCAGCGGGAGAGAGTACCCGCTGTCTGTCTACAACCCACTGGATCTGTGTCTCTGCAGTGGGAGAGAGTACCCGCTGTCTGTCTACAACCCACTGGATCTGTGTCTCTGCAGTGGGAGAGAGTACCCGCTGTCTGTCTACAACCCACTGGATCTGTGTCTCTGCAGTGGGAGAGAGTACCCGCTGTCTGTCTACAACCCACTGGATCTGTGTCTCTGCAGCAGGAGAGAGTACCCGCTGTCTGTCTACAACCCACTGGATCTTTGTCTCTGCAGTGGGAGAGAGTACCCGCTGTCTGTCTACAACCCACTGGATCTGTGTCTCTGCAGCAGGAGAGAGTACCCGCTGTCTGTCTACAACCCACTGGATCTGTGTCTCTGCAGTGGGAGAGAGTACCCGCTGTCTGTCTACAACCCACTGGAACCAAGAGTGTCATTTGATACCAGTGATGGACACAACCCAGGAGGAAAGTACTGTAAATGTCTGTCTGCCAATCTATCTGAATCACAAAGGTGTGCTGTTTTTGCCCGTTTAAACACGAAGATATCTGAAACTGTACACGGTATAATTCTAAGTTAATTTAAAGCTGCAATCTTATTGTCCTGCCCAGGATTCGCACCCTGAGTTCAGCGATACTTACTACCCATATACTCGGGCACCTAGGCTGGTAATGCATACCGATTCGAGTCCCGATCCCGACGACCTTTACTGTGCGTCTCCCCCCCTGTCTCTCTCCCCGTTTCCTGTCTACCTACTGTACCTTATCTATCAATAAAGGCAAAAAGCCCCCCAAAAGATTTTTTTTGTCCTACCTGACACTGTGGTCTAAATTTATCAATGCAAGAGTACGGAAACCACATTCCACCACTGCATGTACTAGCTATAGTTTAATATTAAATCTTAATGTTTCAAAATAAAGTACAGCTTTAACTCAAGAGTGTACAAACCGAACAAAGGCTATTGGTACGGCACGCTCTCAGTAAAACAAACACTCTGGGGTTTTTTAACGCAAGGACACATTTGCAGTGCGATGCTTCATGGTCCGTGTGGTCTCTCACCCGAACGCCGTGTAGTGCAACGCCGTGTCTCCATCCTCATCCTTCACCTGGATGGAGCTGTTGGCCTGGAGCAAGGCCTTCACCACCTCACAGTGGCCCTGGTGGGCTGCCACCTGCAGCGCCGTCTTGCCCTGGTTCTTGATATCCACCTGTGGGTGTGAGGGAGGGTGGGGAGGACAGTTTGAAGGACAAATGCGACAGACAGTGGATAGCAAACCACCAAAGGAGTTTCCTAAAATGCATATCGTTGCTGTCGGGAAGAAGCCACCTAACTCTATAAAGGTTCATTTTTCAGGAAATTAAAAATATTTTTTTTTGAGGACATGAAGAAAACCTTATATTTTTTAAACGATGCAATACTGCCTCATCAAAGTTGGTGTTGTGACTTTAGATATTGTCAGTTACTTGCATGAGGAGAGAGGTGGTGGAGTTAGCTGTTTTAGCAGACAGTTTGAGGGTCCAATAGAGGTTAGGAGGTTTTGTCCAATGTGTTTTTTACTACTTTCCATTGGTTCAATATTTTCTAAACAACACACAGACGTAAAGGGTGTTCAATAACACTGAGTTATGGGGGGGGGGGGGGGGGGGGGGGATCAAAAACCTCAAAAATGGACCTATGAGGTTTCCTCCCGACAGCAACTATATACTCGTATAAAAGGAATTCCACCTCAAAGATCACTTATGAGTAATAATGTAGTGCCCTTTTAGTGGTTTTGGGGATATCAGTCACTGTACATTTGGAGATAGATAGATAGATAGATAGATAGATAGATAGATAGATAGATAGATAGATAGATAGATAGATAGATAGATAGATAGATAGATAGATAGATAGATAGATAGATAGAACCACCCTGCCATAAACAGTTCAGTGCGTTTGTAAACAATCATTTTAACAGCGGCCATGCCCAAATGCTCCATCATAGAACGCATATCATACGCATATCATAGCATTCCCGCACACGCATGATAATACACTAGAAATGCAAATAAAATATATCATTGCTGTCGGGTGAAATGTGGTAAAATAACCAGTTTTCCAATGGATACAATGTAGTTATTATTTTGTTTGTCACAAGCTCTTGTTAATACTTTAGTTTCAATTGCTTCGATATTTATAAAATCCAGAGACGGACATAAGCACTTCCAATTTCACCTTCAAATGTCTTGAAAAATAGCTAAAATACCTTTGCTACTCTTGTGTGAATACTGTAGTGCAGTCTGATGAGGTAAGGGAAGGCATTCATTTACAATGATTATTTTTTGGGTTGAAATATTGAGATACGAGATTACTGCTCGACAGCAACGATAATGTATAATACACATTCCTATCTAATCCTGCTAGACCTGAAATTAGAAGTCTAAATGTTAACCATCACGTCATGTGTGACCTGAATAAATAGCCACACCACTAAACTGCCTCCCCCTGGCCAGCTGGGGTGCCTGATGGAGGGGAAAGGAACTGGTTGGAATAACGTGTTCCTTCCACGCACTACGTCCAACCAGGGAAAGGAGCAACCTGGACACTCATGCATGAAGGAAGCATGAGTTCAAGTCCATTGCTCTCCCCAGGTTGGCGGAGGGTGTGTAGAGCCCAGGATCACATTAGATAATTGACACAGGGGTGAAAAATGCGTTACAGAATCGTGGGATTCATACTCCTATTTTACCGCTGTAGTGCCGAAATGATTTCGGATCGTCAGAAATTCTCAGTAGCACCCAAGAGCCGACTTTAGGATGGTACCCGCCCCACTGAACATCAATTGACGTCATATTGTAGGCTCTACAGAGCCGAACCGACTTTTATTCAGCTCTAAAATAGGAGCATGAATCGCGCCTTACTCTTCCTACTTCCGGGGGAGGAATTGGCTAAGAGCACACAGAATAACTCTTCCTACTTCCCTACTTCGGTGTTACCAATGATACTAATTAAGGCTCTGTTCCATTTAGACCCCCTTTCCACCGGTTGGTTCCCAATGGGAACCGGTTCAGTTCTTTTTGGTTTTTAGTCCATGAGCCAGAGCTCCAAAATTGGTGGGCAAACTATACCCTATATTAAATTGTCTAGAGGATCATAACCCTTCCACAGTAGTATTTTGCATATTTTCCTACATAATGCCTCATTTGCATTTCATTTTTTTTAAATTGTAATACAACAAATCATTGTCTTCGTGTAAGTACTCAATTGGAGAAGTTTCATGGTGATAACAATCTAATATAGGTATGGTTTTGCACACTCAATTCATAATTAACGTTTCAATTTTGGAACTCTGGCTCATGGACTACAAACCAAAAAGAACTGAACCGGTTCCCATTGGGAACCAACCGGTGGAAAAGGGGCCTTAGAGTGCAAAGGTTCTCAAACTTTTAAATTTCAAGGGCACCCATGTACGCTCTCAGAGTTACACACCCATACGGGGCCATTTGGAACCCACTCACGGACACTTTGAGACCCACTGGTGTAGCAGAGTATTTCCAGTGAGCCAACATGCACAATAGCAGCACCCTGACTCTGGGTGCGTTCGGAAATGCACCCTGAACGCACTGGTGTGCGCTCTTGTCGTTCGTTTATTTAGTGCACTCGGTGCGTTGTCGTTCGAAAATCCAGTGCGCTGCGCACCGGGTGTGCCGAGTGCCGGCACTGAGCGACCCTGAAGCTGGGGTTGTCCGGTGTCGGCGGTGTGAATGCGTCACAGCTGTGGTTGTTCGTAAATAAGGCACACTGTGACGTCACCGCTCACCACACTCCCGGTGACCACATTCCCGGAGTGCATTTCCGAATGCACACTCTGTTTGACCAGCCTTCATTAGTATCACAAACTGACCACATTCCCGGTGTGCATTTCCGAACGCAACCCTCTGGCCTCTGTTTGACCAGCCTTCATTAGTATCATCGGTAACACCTTTGGGAAGGAGCATCAGCAGGCGTCGTCCCAGTGCTGCGCTGCACTCACCTTGTCTGGGTACTTCTGCACCAACTCCCGTACTTTGCTGGCACTGCCGTGTGCCGCCTCGATGACCAGCCGGCTGGGGTTGTCCAGCTCTGTGGACTGAGACAGTAGCTTCTCCAGGACAGATATAACAGTACCTGGACAGACAGAGAGAGACACAGAGAGGGAGGGTGGAGAGGGAGGCGAGGGAAAGAGAGGGAAAGCGAAAAGAAAAAAGGGGAGATTATGTTTATGCACTCTGGGATACTAAAACACACTTGAAATTGATGTCGCAAAGTCCTTGGGGCCCCTTTTTGGCTCCCGAGTGACCACAAAGCAGTAAGCACAGGGGGAAAAAAACAGACATCCATTAAGTGGTTTTGTCAAAAGCATGCGTCATCACAGCTACTGGAATGAGTCAAAATGTCCACCACATGCTGTAAGGCCAGCCCTCCCCCTATCTATAGTAAACACACACACACACACACACACACACACACTCTGAGGCGAATGCGATGTGACAGAACGGTTCAGATCATGAGAAACGGAGAGGCTGATGAGAATTGTCTTTCGACGGGACGACCTTATAGCGCCCGCTGCGCCATGGAAGCCAGCCGGCGCGCAGCGAGTGTGACATTCAGCATTCAACTCAAAGAGGAACAGAGAGAGAGAGAGACCATTGTCCATGTGCACGCTAGACTGTTTATGCGTTGACCTACAGTATTATGTGTATATACAGTACATGCATGCAAAGACAGAAGCTGGAATGAGGGAAAGAGGAGGAATAGATGAAGAAAAATAAAAACGAGATAGCGAGAGCATGAGAACAAGAGGAGAAACCAGGGGCCGGCTGTTGAAAGAGCACATGCGGTTTAGAAGTGTCCCCCGTCCCCCCGTCCCCCCCAGGGCGGTATACCGTCCCTTACTTCCGGATTCGTTGGGGTTCTCGGCTGTCATGAGGTTGGCGTCCACCTCCATGGGCTGCGCCGTGAGGCAGGCGGGGTTGAAGGTCCACGTCTGGCCGCCGAACGCCACACGCAGGTCGCCGTCCGCGTACACCTTCAGCACCTTCCCCACCTGGCCGAGGGCCTGAGGGGGAGCGGCGAGCACAGAAGAGAGAAATGACACGTTAAAAAATAGAAACCCCAACTGTGTTGGTACTACATCACCTGGAAGTGTTTCCATTTTTAACCCATTTAGACCTGAGGACGATTCTACAAATGTCTTCTAAATCCTGACAGTTTTCTGAAAAAACCTATGTTTCTATGTAAGTCGTTCTCAAACATTTTCACGTCAAGGACTCCCATGTAATTATTGTAATTACTGTATATCATCTGAAAATATGTTGTTCCAGGGACCTCCCGGAAGCAAAGATTTGAGTTAAAAACGTTTGCTTTGGAAGAATATATTCAAAGATAGAATATATTCAAATTCTAACACCAAATAAATAAATAAACCCAACGGTGTTAGTACTACATCACCTGGAAGTGTTTCCATTTTAACAATAAATTCTGAACCCAGCATTTGAGGAAAAAGCTCTAAACTTGATTTACATTTTGACATAATGGCGATTTTCTGAGCGGTGCTAACACCTCACAAACAATAAAGGGTTTTGTGTGTATTTTTCTGTTTGGAGCATGATAGATTGTGTTTGCATTATGACCTATTGACCCCTGCCCATTCACACTGAGCAGGAGGGCTTGAGACACACACACACACGCACACACACTCACACACGCACCACACTCGCTTTAAAATTTTCTACTGTGGAAGACAGTGTGATGTCTGCCAACAACCGACATTAAGGCTGCTAAACAAAGCTGAGGAGGAGATGCAGCAGGTCAGGGAGTTAAATCTAAATAAGGCAGTGGCGAGTGGCGTTCGTTTAGATGCGGCTAGCGGAGAACGAAAGTGTGGGGTCGATACTGCGGACAATTAGCGAAAGTCTAGTGGTCAGCACCATGCTAGGTCTACTGGTTAGCACCATGCTAAGTCTAGTGGTTAGCACCATGCTTGCTAAGTCTAGTGGTTAGCACCATGCTACGTCTAGTGGTTAGCACCACGCTAAGTCTACTGGTTAGCACCATGCTAAGTCTAGTGGTTAGCACCATGCTAAGTCTAGTGGTTAGCACCATGCTAAGTGAGCGTACAGGAGCCATGCTCTAGTATAGTAGTTAGCACCATGCTAAGTCTAGTGGTTAGCACCATGCCAAGTGAGCGTACAGGAGCCATGCTCTATTCTAGTGGTTCGCACCATGATCTAGTCTATTGGTTAGCACCATGTTAAGTCTAGTGCCCATAGATACGTTCCGTTAGTCCGAACATGCATTAAGGTTGGCGAACATGCACTATGACACGGCACCACCTAGTGGTTAGCACCATGCTAAGTCTACTGGTTAACACCATGCTAAGTCTACTGGTTAGCACCATGCTAAGTGAGGAGCCATGCTCTAGTCTAGTGCTTAGCGCAATGCTAAGTGAGGAGCCATGCTCTAGTTTAGTGGTTAGCACCATGCTAAGTGAGGAGCCATGCTCTAGTCTAGTGGTTAGCACCATGCTAAGTGAGCGTACAGGAGCCATGCTGTCCGTCCACTCTCCGTGGCCTGCCTGGAGCCTCTTGACGCTGTCAATGTCCTCCAGTACCCGAACCAGCTCTCCCACGCCAAACGTGTTCACCTACAGGAGAAATAATACCAATATATATCAATATATTTTATTAATGTGCTGTGGAAAAAAGCATTGAGTTAATGCTAGGAAATCACATGCTTTTACTGAAGCAAGTGCCGTGTACCGATTTTCTAACTAAATTCCCGTCATTCTGAGATGAGGTAACCTTGCGTCACCAGGCGTAGTCATCAGGCAGGAACAATCATCCGGAACTTCCTTTTCCCTCAAACCGGAAGAATAACAATCAAAGCTCTCGTAGCCTGCTGCTTTTATTGAGAAAAATCTGTTTGAGGGGGAAAGGAAGTTCTGGATGACTGATGACTAAAAAACAATACTTTGTGTTGGTGACCATGAAGCTCCTGTGTGGGGAGGAATTAATTGGCATAACGACGAAAATAGGGGTGGAAAAAAGGGCAAAAAAAAGGCACATACAAAAAAGAAAATAGGCCACGTACGTCTCCCTGTAACGGTAAAGCCAGTACCTTGGTGAGGGCCCCAGGGTGGAAAGTCCAGCGAATGTTGTTGCTGTACTGGACTCTGACATCGCCCCGGTCCGTGATCCTATGAACCGTCCCGATACGACAGATGTACTGTAAACACAAAGACCCATGCAGCGTCAGTCAGGGTCACCCACAGGCACGTGCACACATAGACATCAAAGGGGGCTTGAGCCCCTGCCCTTTTACTTTTCTGTAAAAAATGCAGTGTCTTAAGAGTGCGGGGTCACTCACGCCCTGAAAATAGCTGATCTACAAGCTCTCAACGCATCATGCTGCGATGCGTTGGGTGCTTATTGATATTTTTTGTTCAAAAGTGCCCTTTTAGGGAATTTCAGCCCCTGCCTCTCTAACATTCTCTGCATGTCCCTGGTCAGCCATTGCACACCCGCCAGCGAGCTTAACGTTCCCTGTAGCATGAAGCACTGATTCTGAAAGCAGCACCGCACTTTGTTTGCTTAATTTGCTCCCGTTTCTGCCGACGTCCATTTGAGGTTACGAGTTATATAAAGCTACTGTATGCCTGTTTCAACAGGCAATATTGAGTGTGAGGCAACGTATGCCGTATATACAGTGCTAGTACAAGCCACGCACACACACACACACACACACACACACACACCCTGCGCAAACAGTTTAACAGGCAGGAGAACGTGAGCCAAGCACTGCGTATTCCACAGCCTTTTAAAAGTCGTCGGGTACAAGCACATAAAGGTGTCAGCTTCTTGGAAGAATGTGGCTTGTATAACAGTGTAATTTGTCTCTCCAGACCATCGAAGAGGCTTGAATACTAGAGCCCGACCAGGATATCGGTCTGGCCGATACATCGGCCATTATTTGGATTTTTATAGATACATCTGTATCTGCAATTATGCCTCCGATGTGTGTTTTTACCACTTTCAACGTTACCGTACCTTTATTTACCGTCATTCTTGGTGATAATGTTGACATTTTTTCTAAATGTTTCAAATACAACAGATCTACAATTTAGGCATTTAGCAGACGCTCTTAATCCAGAGAAATTCAAAGTAAGCAAGAACAACACATGGTAGGCCTAATACATCAAATGCATCAAAATTGTCCTCACGAATCACACGTAAGCTAAATACCAATCAATACCAATAATGCTGGCACACTGATCTAAGTGTTGAAATAAATTCTAGATAATGTCCTCAAGAATTTACAAAAGTTGCGAGACATGGCCAAAGCATTCCCGGGGGTCCCCAGCCAAAAATAAGTTGAGAACACGGGATGGGACTATGGCGTCGGCCAGGCTCTATTGAATGAACATACCTCTGCCATCTTGGGGGTTCCAGCCTCCATGGCCAGGCTCTATTGAATGAACATACCTCTGCCATCTTGGGGTTCCAGCCTCCATGGCCCTCCTGCATCTGTCGTAGGATGTCCACCTCCAGCAGACACTTGACCTTGTCCGCTTGCAGGAAGGAGTGACCGTCCGTGCTCTCCTGCCGCTGCAGCTCTGCGTGCTCTCCTGGGGGAGGTCAACCAGTGTGAGCGTACAGTACAACAGCACCAGCACAAAAGAAACATGCATGTTAATGATATTAATGCTTGAACCCCCTATTAGTAAAACCGACCCGAGTTGGAGAGGCATTTGGACCGCTTATTTCCGTCTACACGAAAATTCTTTGGCTGAATCATTTAGTCAAGTGACGTGATATAGATTTGTTTTTCCTTGACCACAAAAGCTAAGAATGTCATTTAGACGCCCTGTTGTTTAGACAGATGTTAAAGCACTGGATTGTTATCTTTGCACTGTATTTCTGTGACCATTTACCCAGCCGTTTGTTGACTATATATAGGGTTCATGTTATTTACTCTGTAAACACGTATACTGTATGTGGCTCTGGATGAAAAGCATCTGCTAAAATTGCCAAAATTGTAAATTGTGATCACTGGAGTAAAAATGTGAATTTGAAAAGCACAGCCATTACTTCCTCTAGCCATGCACTACCCTCGGTGGCTGTGACATTGCCCTTGTTTGTTCTTTATGGCAAAAATAGCATGGAAAATATGAATGGGGTTGATGTAATGGAGGTCATAGACCAGAGTTAGAAAATAGAGTGGACCAGGTGTGATGTATTTATGTAGTTGGAAGCAGGAAGTTAGCACCTCCCTGCTGGTTCTCTCAACAAAAGTAATTTTTGCATTGTATTTTTGATTATTGCTTTGATTATCATGTGGCAAAAACATATACTTGTTTCATGATCTTTGGTGCCTTGGTCACCAGAAGTAAAACACTAACGTTACGTTAATCTCTCCACTGCCAGCACCACTGCCTTAAACAGGTGGTGTTGTTGTTAGTAGGAATAAATACAGAAGCACCCGGGGAGAAGTGGACTAATAAAGGGGAGGAGACAAAGATTGTTCAATCTGGGTTCCTATAGATTGACACTACATTAATAACGAACTACACCATGGTCACACAAGTCCTGAACAATATCAGTTCAACACCACGAATGCATTTTGTGTTCGGCATGATGACATGACAATGTCCTCACCAGGGTCTGTCATTTCTTTTGCCACTTGTTAGCGAATGCATTTTTAAGACAAACAAAAGGCTGTTAACCACAGACCTTATTTAGGCATTTAACCCAAAACACATACAAAAAAATAAACCATAGACTTTAAGAGAGAGAATTAGGAAGTGTAAAATGCTGAGTAACTTTCCGGTATTTTGGGAATACAAACCTTGCAACTCTGTATGCTGGTGCCTGTGAAATGCATTATGGGAATTGTAGGAACATAGAATATTGTCCAACATAGACAGAACATGGGCTCTGTGATGAATGTGTTGCCATGGACTATACTATGGTACTCATCAGCAAATGAACTCCAACATGCACATCAACAGCGTGTTTCCCTACCTAGCTTCGGTAGGTGGTCTTTGTAGTAGAAGCCTCCCTGGACATCGGACATGTACTTGAGGTCCACCTTGCCCTTGTGGCCCATGCGGTAGACATTGGTGGTGCCGTTGGACCAGGTCACACTGGCCACACTGCGGCCAGACTCTGTGTCCCAGCCACGAATGTCCACTACCTTCCCAACCTTACCCTCCCCTCCTACACACACACACACACACACACACACGGCCACGCGCGCACACACAATCAGACAAAGTGTAACAAATTGAGTGCGTAGGACAAGTGAGAGAGTAAAGGGAACAGAGAGAGAGAAAATCAAGTTCCTTGAAAAGAAACGCGAATACGCGATTAAAGAGAACTACTGTCTTTGGACACGCACAGTCAGGAATGACATTCAGTAAACACAAAGTGGAATTTGAGTAAAAAAAAGAGAAGAAAAACACACAAGCACATGCATGATCATATATCACATGCTAACATCAGAAGGCCTATTATGCAGCAATGACATATTATATAAGAAATTACATTGAAGGCCGCGGTGACCACTGACGGACACAACACAGTGTGTAATATGAACACAAATGATCTGAGAGACTAGAATTTCTAGAGATCATAATATAGTGGATTCCATGAAACCAAGGGGCTCACATCCACAGCCTTTCTATGAGCCACAACGGGATGCAACACGCAGATCCGACACACCAAAAGGTCCCGTTCAAGGCTGACGAGTGACTGTGCCAACACCCAAGGGCCTCGTTTCTCAAAGACACCAAGAGGACATTTTGACTCATTCACTCCAAGCACAAAAAAAGGGAGCGATGCTATTCTCAGAGATAACCCCAACCCCACCCCCACCCCACCACCGCAACCGGGAAAGGCAAAAGCAATAATAACATTTCACTCTTCTTCCCCTGAAGGGGACTTTTAATTCAGCCTACTGAATGTGCTCTGACGGTTCTCAACATGTATTGAGAGTGAGGGCATCGTTCAAACCGCAACGTCATTCGAATTGTGTCCGCTTTATACTTAGTCACACGCCGGTGGCGCTGGAATAGCAGATCTGCAAGCTCACAACGTGTCACGTCGGGTGACATCGTGAGACGTTGAGAGCTTGTGGATCGGCTATTTGCGGAGCGCGACACCCGTGGTGTGCAACCCAAGAATGTAACTCTGGATTTTACGTTCATAACGATCCACACAGTGAAGGCCAAACTCCCTTATTGGCTCCCTGTGATCCACACAGTGAAGGCCAAAGTCCCTTATTGGCTCCCTGTGTTTGTAACATTATGTGAAACCGCAGGCGGTTCTTTGAGGCCCTGCTGGGCCAAGAAAATTACAAAATCTTAAAACGGTAAATATCCCCAAATGACTTCTACTTCCTCATAAATGCAGCACAAGCTATATTTAGCATCATGGCACATCTCTGTACGTTCCACCATGCTAGTTTGGAAAGTTGGGAAACAAAACTTGTTGGGGGGGAGGGGGGGTTTGTGAGCAAGGTCTCAACACACGCACACACTAACACGCACGCACACACACACACACACACACACACACACACACACACACACACACACACACACACACATCTGTGCAACAGACTCCGAGTGAGTCAGCGCCGGCGATATAAAGTGCATGCAGACGCACCAATTAACACAGGACATTTCATGGGTTAATGAGGGAGACGTGAGCTTAGGCTGTTGCGGGTGGCGGATAGTGGAAAAGCTTTGAAGACGCAGACTCCATGCCGAAGATGGTGGTGGGGTTGTTGGGGAGGGGGTGGAGGGGGCTGCTGAGTTGGCAGCGCCAGTTAAGCAGTGTTGATTTCGTCGACTAACACTATGAAGAAAAGTGTTCGCCGACTACCTTTTTTCACTGACAAAAACTAAATAAACAAAGCTATGATGACTAAAACTAAGGTATATTGACAATTTCGTCAACAAATAAAAACTAGACTGAAATGCTATAGGAAGGGACTAGTGGACAAGATATCAGTATACGTCATTTTACACTTTGTTGCATGCTCAAAATAGCCGATCTACAAGCTCACAACGTGTCGCGCTGCTAGTAGATGTGCTATTTTCAGCAAGTGTAAAATCTGTCATTACGACGGCATCAAGGCCCGCCAAAATACATTGTAGTCGACTAAATCTACATTTGATTTAATAACAAATTCCAGGTGACTAAAGCTACATGAAAACCATTCAAGAAACTATAGGACTCGAACTAATATCGAAGTTTGCTGTCAAAAACAAACAGTGCAACTCACCGTCTTGGTTGCCCCAGTCCCAATCGGGTCCACGAACCACCTTAACACCCTGGAAGATTCCTTTGAGGATGATCCGTGGGAGGTTCTGCCTCGGTGCCAAGCTCACTCTGCAGGGAAAACAAAAAAACAGAACATATTCTCAGTGGTGGAATAGTATATTTTACTTGAGTACTGTACTTTTTGAGTACAATTTTGAGATATTTGTATTGTACTTCCAATACTTACGCCACCACGTTTCTGATCTAAATATTGTACTTTTACTCCCCCAATTTATTTCAACACTTTAGCTACTAGTTGTGTTGTAGATTTTGATTATTAGTACAACACATACCATTGGAAAACAGTCGATCTACAAGGTCACAAAGCGTCACGATGAGACGCATTGTGACCTTGTAGATCGGCTATTTTCAAAAGATTGTTATACATCTTGAAAACATGAAATGGGACATTCTGCACAATGAGTACTTTCTACTGTTGGTACTTCAAGTTCATTTTGATACCAACACTTTTGTACTTTTACTCCAGTACATTTTTAATTCCGGAGTACTTCTACACTGCAGTATATTGATACTTTTAATTGCGAGTACTTTTTCCACCCCTGCATATATTCTCCGTGAAAATAACAGCGAGAGTTGCAGCACTGCGGCTTAGTATGGGACATCTTAAATTAAGACCGCAATTTAATTTACTACAGAACCACTTAAATGAAGGCCATGGTAGGATTTATTGTGGAACTTCTTAATTTAAGACCTCATGAGACCTGCTGTAAAACATTTATGTAGAGAGAGCAGGGGCACAATATAACTTGTGAGGGCCATTACGACGTAGCGTCGAATAATTAGAAATAATGCATGATGACAAGTATTTGCATAGGAAAATAACAGTGGCCACTTAAGAGTGGTTTATACTATACTAGGCAACAAAAAGGGCTGTGTTTACATTTCTATTTTACTTTATAATTGAGAATCCATATATAAAAACAGCGGAAGAAACTATGTTGGACTGCAGCAGCTACACTTGGTTTATCGTTATTATGGTTGCATGCGATTTAATAAACTATGAGCATTGATTTAGAATGGTGGTTAAACTGTTGACCTCCAAGACCGTGTTTGAGGTGGCTTTGATATATGACTTTAACCGTGGAGCCAGTCAGAAAGGATTGTTTTTTTCCCCTCCCCATGGCCCTGGTAGAAGACTAACTGTATTACAGATTAGAAAGACCTTACAAAATTATCCCAGGAAAGAACTGCACCCAAAAGCAACATGTCTGATATACACTGGTGCGTCTGTATGATGAGTGGAACCAGAAGAGAGTCTGGTATAGATTCTACCATGGAAAAGTAAAACCCTTTAAGCCATTCAGGGCGGGAACCCCTCTTTTGGTGTTTTAAGCATTACGTTATACTTTTAGCTATTGAAAAATAGCAGATCTACAAGCTCATAGCGCGGCACTTGGTGCCGTGCTATGAGCTTGTAGATCTTGTAGACACACACACAGAACTTGTAGGTCTGCTATTGTTTTTAAATCGTGAAAATGTGCCTCAAATCTTTGAATATATATTATTTCAGAGTGAACGTATTTAACTCAAATCTTCAGGGGTCCCTGGAACAACATATTTTCAGATGGGGGTCGGCGGCCAATTACATATATTTTTGGGGGTCCTTGACATGAAATAGTTTGAGAAATATAAATAGTTTTCAGAAAACTGTCAGTATTTAGAAGACATTTGTAGAGGTCTAAATGGCTTAATCACATGAACCCTTGCATCCGCTGTTATGTTCTGGGCATGTCATAACAGGCAAACATTCTGCAAAAAGCAGATCTACAATATCACAACACGTGACGTCACACATTATGACCCGTTGTGAGCTTGTAGATTGGCTATCTTCTCTATCTGACGTGCAACAAAGTATACATAGGGTTTAAGTGGTTAAGACCTGAGGCTACACTGAGTACAGTAAGTAAGCCAAGTGCCTGGCCTACATTATGCGCCCACTAAGTGGCACACAGGAACACATGCCACACTTAACAACTGTGGCTTGGAGACATGCAAAGTCATCCACACGAGCCCCACGTACAGTCGGAGAAAAGCACACAGATACATGTAAGACACGGCCTCAGAGGACAGATAATTGTATAGAGCATGAAGGGGGAAAAAAGCAAGTTATCCTTTCTGTGGTGGCTCTTGTCAGAGAGGATGACTTACGTGTGCCTGCCGCCCTGCTGTACACATACATTACAAAGTCATGGCTGTCTCTAACAGGATGTAAGAAGAACCAGGCTAAAACTAAAGACACATGGGAGGAAATGTTATTTTGTTTGGCCTTGTGCTGATATCAATCTGCTGTCGGCATCGTAACCGCAAGCACACCTGCCCAAACTCCACACTCCATTATGACACATGTGTACAGTATAAAAAGACAGACATCTTCACATCTTACAAAAAAAAGGACCGTACCAAAGTCAATACATGTGATTTCTATTAACATTTGTGGCTCTACTGTATACATGAATGTTGTGTTTGTGCTCTTTTATGAAGTTTCTCTCACAATAGTGTTTTTCTTTCATTTGACGCTGTGGACTCCACAGTGTCAAATGAAAGAAAAACACAGTGTGGAGTGCTTTATGGCTCCGTTTTAAGACTTGCTATGCAAACAAATCAAGTTAATTATTATTAATGTTTCCCTGGCTTTTTCTGGTCAATGTTGGCTAAAACATCATTGTGTGGTTATTGATGTTTGAATATAACATATAAATAAGCCTTTCCTCAAGGGACTATTACAATTTCCACTTCAATCCACACGTTAATTTAGCATGGATTAAAACATATGAATATTGAACAGAATCCAATGGCTTCCTTGAAAATTAAACAAACCACGGCATGCCTTGGAAAACAGTTGGCACTGCTGTAATGTCAAGTAAGTATACTATGAGTTGTAGTCAATAGGCTAAACGTGCCAGACCACCGGCATGTCCTTTAAGAAATTGAGAAGCAACGCTGGGCAACATACCGTATGGTAAAGATTTGATCAGATCTCTGTGCAAAGGAGCTCCCTATTCCCATGCTCTTCCGACGGGGTCACCATCCAGCTTCCATTTCCACCCTGCGCACCCCAGAGAATCCAGTGTGATTCAAACCTCCGCTCCCTCCTAGCCAAACCAGGGCTATTATCCTGCACGTCTGTCTTCTCGCACCGGTGACTTGGCAGGTACTAGTAGTCCATGAAGGTTAAGAGCTGGCCCTGGCTGTTGTACCAAGGTTTTACTAGTAGTCCATGAAGGTTAAGAGCTGGCCCTGGCTGTTGTACCAAGGTTTTACTAGTAGTCCATGAAGGTTAAGAGCTGGCCCTGGCTGTTGTACCAAGGTTTTACTAGTAGTCCATGAAGGTTAAGAGCTGGCCCTGGCTGTTGTACCAATGTTTTACTAGTAGTCCATGACGGTTAAGAGTTGGCCCTGGCTGTTGTACCACGTTTTTAATCTTTCCTGCTCATACTGTAACAAGCGGTAGTACAGTAGATAGTTGGACATCACAAGGTGGCCTTGTGATGTCTTACGTGACTTAGGGCTGACTGGCTGACGGTAAATCTTAACGTGACTGTCTGGCCTGGGCAAGGACTGTGTCAAGGTCAGAGGTGTGTGTGTGTGTGTGTGTGTGTGCGTGTGTGTGTGTGTGTGTGTGAGAAACACGGCTTTGGATCTAATCCCTAGACAGCAGGGCAATCGAAAAGCAGGCCATCAGAGAGCAAAGCTCAGCGTGTGTGTGTGTGTGCCCGTGTGCGTGCCTGTGTTTGTGTGTGTGCCTGTGTGTGTGCCCCCGTGTGTGTGTGTGCCTGTGTGTGTGCCCCTGTGTGTGTGTGTGTGTGTGCCTGTGTGTGTGCCCCTGTGTGTGTGTGCCCCTGTGTGTGTGTGTGCCTGTGTGTGTGCCCCTGTGTGTGTGTGTGTGTGTGTGTGCCTGTGTGTGTCTTCTTTAGATTGAACTCCCTGACCTGCTGCATCTCCTCCTCAGCTTTGTTTACAAGCCACTGCCTTAATGTCGGCAAACATCCCACTGAATAGGGATGTCTTCCACAGTAGAACAATCGCACCCCTGTGAAGTGTGTGTGTGTGTGTGTGTGTGTGTGTGTGTGTGTGTGTGTGTGTGTGTGTGTGCGTGCGTGTGTGCGTGCGTGCGTGCAAAAACTGTGCATGCGTGCGTGCATGCGCACACACAGGCCACTTGTCAGGAGTATCTGCACAGAGAAAAGACACTGCACCAATTTAACAAAGCCACAAAAGTAGGCTTTAAAGCCTGGCAGAAGCGTTACAGATACAGGTATCGGTGGTTATCCATCCATCCTCCTCACACAACGCCCACGTTCTGAGAACAAAGACATCAAATCCATCTGAACTAACGGTCACTTCTTTCAGCTGGACGACACCATCAGGAACAGTGACCTGTGTTGACGTGTCGAACCGTCGAAGGGTGGACAGTCGCACTAGGATGAAATCATGTCAATAAACTTAACCTTACTAACCCTATCTCTAACCCTAACCTAAACATAACTGCAAGCACGGGAGCAGCGCATGTTCGCCAAACTTAATCCAGTCTCCAACATTAATGCACGGTCGCCAACCTTAACGCACATTCGCCAACCTTAACGCACGTTTGCCAACCTTAGTGCATGTTCCATGCAAGGCACCAACCTGCACATCGGGAGAAATGATGGATTCAGGGTCTTGCTCAATGACACTAAATCTGGGGGAGCCCGGAGGGGTGCAGTACACTACGTAGTACAGACAAGTCATTGGTCCGACAAATGACAACCCACCTCATCTCCTAACCTAACCATAACAAGCACATGTGGATGCATGTCGGACTAATGCCCTGTCTGAAAACATAGAGTATTAAAAGGATAGAGACTGAACTGGCGTACAACTGGCGTACAACCACCTACTATACATTAAGAGAGCTGCCCTGGTGTAGGCTCTGTGCATGTCATTCGAATGGGGGGGGGGGGATTAACACACTGCAAAGTTGTTGTTTGCCGCCCCCCTCCCCCCTCCTCCTCGTCAACATATGGTATGCACATATGTTGCCTCCAGCACTGTCAACATGCCATTACCTACACATGTCTCAATGTACTATTTAACACAAAATCAACCGTAACTAGGCCTGTATTATTATATTTTATGAAGCCTTTGGGTTTTTTTAAGAGATTTTCGACAAATCAAGGCAAGCATTTTGTACCCGATGCTTTTTAGACAAATTAATTCAATTAATAACCACGTATGCCCTATTTTATCCTGTTATATAGTGTTTATTTATACTATACAGCCGTGTCACGAGAAAACAGAGAAAATAGCCGATCTACAATCTCAGAGCATGTCCCATCGAAATGCATCTTGAGCTTGTAGATCTGCTTTTATAACAATCTTCCAAACAATTATAAAACGTTTGAGCATTTTAGGTAGTCATAATAACATGCCCAAATTAAACATGGCCAAAATCATTTCCCGGGACCCAAATCTCTCTATATATTTTTTTTTAATGATTGATCAGATCAATTCATTTGATTGTTGAACAGTAACCACATGTGGGTCAATAACAACACGAGGTGTTTTGACACAGTAAGTAAAAATAGACCGATCTTGCTGCTGTGGTTGACACAATTTTAATCTTGAATGTATATTTAATTTGGGGCTGAACTGGATGGGGACCATTAAGATTTGTGGATGTTTACGAGATATACTGTATTTTGACACCAACACAAGGACCCCCAAAATTATACTTGTTATCCAACGGACCCCCATTTGAAAGGATATGCCAGGGACCCAACCATTATAATTTCAAGGACCCCCAGTTTGACCCCCATTTCTTTTCTTTTTTTTATAATATTTGTTTTATTTGGAAAGTGCATTGTAGTACATACAGCATTTCAACCAAACGACACAAGAGCAGTTCCCAAGATTTTCTTCTTTTCCTTTTTTCCCCACCCCTCTTCCCTCCCTCATCCCCCCTCCATGCGGCACCATCTCCAATGTCTCTGTATAGTATAGTCCTTTTTCTACAGACATCGAGTCCACACTCAATCAGAGACAGACAAGGCATTAACACTTCAGGTGGTACATTTCAGGAGGACGAATTGACCCCCATTTCTATCTCTGGGACCCTCAATGTATAGTGTAACGGGTCTATTTGGTTCCATTTGTAGACCCTTCCATTTGGTTCCAAATAATCATTTAGCTGGGGACCTCCTGGAACTTGGTTCTTTGGTTACCAACTCTCCATCATTTCTCTGGAGACCACCTGGAACCTCCTCAGGGACCACTGGTTGAAAACCAGCATCAGTCTCAGTGCCAGTCTCCATCTCATAAAATTAACCTCCTTCAGAAATGATCCGCCCACCTGGGGATCGAACCAGGCACCCTAAACACTCATCCAGCGGAGTCACCCCAAACATCAAACGCCCTTTTTTGTCAAAAAAGACCAAACTCCCATCTCTCTACAGTCCACAAACCCGTTCTGCAAAAAAATAAAAAAACACTTGCCTGTTCTAGTCGAGAAAACAAGGCAAATGTGTCTTTCACAGCAAATATCACACTGGGGATCCAAACATAGAGGACTACTGTCCGCACTGTTTGTCACCACACATAATAATAACCATTCATAATGAGCATAAAGAGAGGATTTGAGAGAAGATAGGATTGTTGTCTATTTGTAGCCAGTGGTACAGAATGTATCTATGCAGCTAATGACGGCTGGGTCTAGTCGGCATAAAAGTGAGTGCGAACAGTGTTGTGTCTCTGGTGCCTTCCAGCATGTACAGTCTTTTATCCTGTCCTTTACAGCCACGGCCAGTGTTGTCTGAAAGCTCCATTCACATCACTGCTGGCTGGCTGGCTTAGCCAGTCTCTCAGTCATGTCACTTCAAAGTCTAACTTGTGCTCCGGTCACTTAAAAAATGCTGCATTTTCAACAGAAGAAAAGCATAATCTTTTTTCCCCCCTTTTTAGACTGCAATATTGTATTCAAATAACAAAACAAAAAATAACATCTTACGCATGATGAAGTTAATTATGCAAGAAATGTGGTATACGTGTGCCACAGACCTATTCAGAGATTATCTAAACTGAAAACGTGCATCTCCCGTCCGTCCGTCCGTCCCATCACCCACGCCTCCATGTCTCGTGACAACACGTCTCCATATATGGTCACGCCTTGTGACATGATGAAGACCCTTAGATCTACATATATGGTGCCTCGTCACCCTCGTGACACGTCAGCGCTCGCCCAGCAGTCCGCCGTCTGTCACCCTTTAGGGCAAGGTCGCTTCTAGCCCTCAGGGCGTCTTACTGGTATACCTTAGAGTTGTTGGGTGGAAATAATAAAAGTCCCACCCTATTTAGTGAAGAACTGGAGATCTAGAACCTGGGGTCATGTGATAGGCGACACCACAAAGATGTACTCTTTGGCTTGCACTCAGTTGTAGATAATTGTGCCCTACAGACTGACACTCTCTCTCTCTCTCTCTCTCTCTCTCTCTCATTTTACAGGGAAACAAATATAACAGGGTTGACAGTTCATGGGCACCTAAGGATACACATGGCACCTTCTCCTCCACACAGACAAACTGCCTATAACAGCCGAAATAGACCAGTATTTCGCAAATTGTTTGGCGTTACTCTTTGTCATGCCAGCTATTGTTAGGCCACTCGTGGTCAGTTTATTTACGTACATGCCCAGGCTTTCAAATATCAGTATGGCGAATATACATCCGGTACCCAAGGTTAGTATTATTTAAGCTTCATACACTATACACAAATATTGAATAACTGACTTAATTTCCGGCCTTGAATTGTACTGGCCATTTACAAAATTGAATTTTTTAACATTCCTCAATAAAAAGAGGAATGATGGTGCAAATGCAGTGGCCTTGGTTGAAAGTAAAAAGAGGAGAGAGCGATTTATCCTAGGTACTGTTTGTTGGGTCAAATAGAGGTGTTCCACCAGGCTGTTTCAATGAAGGACATTGCTGAGCCAAACAACATTCTCCACCAATGACAAATCAATAGCGAAGAGAAGCTGGGCTGGGGGACAAGATGACACAGTGAGCCACAGCCTCCATCACAACTCACTTAATCCATTTTGGGAATTTTGGTGTTTTAAGCTTATTATGCTAAGCTTTATTATGTTATACTTTAGCTATTGAAAAATAGCAGATCTACAAGCTCATAGCGGAAGAATATATATTCTTTCAGAGTTTCAGTTTTTTAACTCAAATCTTTGCTTCTGGGGGGTCTCTGGAACAACATATTTTCAGATGGGGGTCGGCGGCATATTACATATAATTTTTGGGGTCCTTGACATGAAATATTGAGAACCACTGATTTAAACACTGGTTAAAAATACAGGCCTAAATTAAGCAATATTACACGAGAGGGGGTGGTTTAACATCATTAATGCACGCCTGCGATGTTGCAGGAACTCGCCCTGCGGGTGAGTTCTTGAAAGCAACGCAGAAGTGCAGTAATGGCGTTAAACCACCCCCTCGAGTGTAATATTGCAATTATACAGTTACCCTTAAAACTAAGAGAATTATTTTTCAATGACAGATGTAGTCACTACGACCACAAATGTCCCAAGAAACTAGCTAGCCTAGCCGCCGAGTCTGCTGTGCTCTCAGAGAAAAGCACGGCTGAATTGTTTGTTTTGATTAGGCATTGAAATAATGTGGTTTGAAGCACGGGTTGGCTAGAACAGGTGTTAGCTGGGGACCCCCGGAAATGCTTTGGCCATGTCTCGCAACCCCCACCCCTCCCCACCCCCAATACAAACTAACTGCAAAAATAACCTTAATATTAGAGAAAATATATCATAAATAAATACTGAAACCAGATATAATCATTAAGGAAAGTTTATGCATGTACTATGTGTACTACTATGTCAACTCCATTGCCATTTCCCAGCCATTTAGTTGCAATAACCCATGGGTCGAGAACCCCTGGGCTAGAAAGCTGTTTCAACCAATCAGATTGCTTCCTCAAAACGACCTGTTGTATAATGAGTGATCACTAAGCTATGTGGCTTTAGGGTAGATTCACACCGAGTCTGTTTTTTTCAAACTGCTCGCAAATTGCCTGGTCCCCGCTGGCCATGATTCACATTGGCCTTGATTCTTCTGCAAGCCGAGTACACTTCATTCAACCATATTCAATGCTTTTACATTGCAGAGATCCGTATCCGAGTACACTTCATTCAACTGTATTCAATGCTTTCACATTGCAGCGATCCGTATCCGAGTACACTTCAATTGGTCCCCGAGACCACCTCCATGCAGTCCAGACCCGGCAATGGTTGGGTGATCCGCTCCGGGGAACGGTACGCAGCATTCACACTACCACAACATCTGCCAAGTGGTTCCGTGTGCGCACCCGGGACCATAGTGGGGAATCTGTCCTTAGTGTCACTGTATACAGTATAATATGTGACTTAGTCAAAACATATTTTACTGCAAAGATTTACCAAACAGAAACACTATGTAGTACGAACCAGAGTAATTACAGAAATCGTTAGGCAATGTCATGCAGTTCACAGAAGAGAATCTTAAGTAAATTCTCTCTGTATGCTGAGCTAACAGGAACCCCAGCAATATACCCTGCCTAGTACATACATCATTACATAACATTGTGCTATCCTTGCAGATATGGCACAAAGTAATTAAATTACCCTCACTCAAAGCCAACTACTCCCACCCTGGCCTCCCTATTTTGGGTATAGGTAAAAAATACAACCTATTGGATGGCAGAAATGTTACACACTACAATAATTTGTTATGCTGTGTAGTGTAGTGTACTGTACTGTATGTTATGTTGTTATCTGTGGCCTTATTTTGTTTTGTGTTTATATATAATGCTGGCATAGTTGGTTAGTTACAAGCAAGTCACAATGTAGTATAGGGCTTAAGTGGTTACGTGGCAAGGACTATTAACTTGTGAAGCTCCAATTTTCGTTATTTGATTAAAAAAAGTTGGATTTTGCAAAGTCATGACCTTGAAAAGATGTTGGACGCTCATAAAAGCACAGACAGGTAGAGATGGAATGGAGGGCCTTGTCTGTTCTAGAATTTAGAAGAATCCCTTGTTCCATTTAGTGCGTCACACTTATCCCTCTTTAAAACATGGGCCGGGCCAGCTGACATTCAGACAGGGCCCGGAGGGGCGTGGAAGCTTTACTGTGAACTGATGCAGAAGAATGGATTTGCAGGGGGAGATGTCTCTTTAGGAACACGTTATTCCAACCAGTTCCTTTCCCCTCCATCAGGCGCCCCGGCTGGCCAGGGGGAGGCAGTTTAGAGACCAGGATTACTGCATGTTTTTTGTGGGGGGGACACGGGGAGAACATGCACACAGAAAGGCCCTTTCGCCAACCCCGCCTTGGGTATGGGCACTGATGACGCGGAGGAGGTAACACGCCGCCAGCACCCACAGCGTCCCGAGCGGGAATCGAACCCAGGACCTTCTAGCTGTGAGAGGACAGCACTACCAACTGTGACACCGTGCCCAGTTGTAATTTTCAACCACTCCGGTATGTCTCGTGTCTCGCCTGAATGAGTCCCGGAAGAGTATTATTGAGGATATAGTCAATCCTAGGAAGAGCTGTCTCCGAGCGGACGCGTCCAGGCTGTGTAAACACGGGAGAGTCAGCGTCGAATGTATGATGCACAGCCTGCGTAGCTAGTTCAGGCAGACAACTCCAGAGCGTGCCTACCTGATCAGGTGACTAGTCACATGCACATTTTTTTGTTTGACAGGAAAGGGGGAGAGAGATGGGGAGGGGGGGGGACATTTTCCAAATTTCCGAATCTTTACTTGAGTATTTCCAAATCCCACAGCCTCCCCAGCATCCACCTGTACACTCTGTTTTTAGATCCCCCTGGGGGTCTTCATTAATTCCCTGTAGTTCTATTTTGCTTATAACTTAACTAAAATGTTAATGTTACAGGGAATGAATGGGGACAGAGCCCTGACGCCAATCTATGCTTCATATATATATGCTCAATAAATACATATTCTAAATTAATTCTAAGCGTAGGTCCGACTGAAATTATTTGATGTACTTTCTATATACGTAAGTGTGAATTTAATTGAATGTAGAGGAAGTTGAGTAAATTAGCCAAAGGCTGGCTGTGTAAATGACCGACACTTCAACTCGACAGTCACTTGACAAACATTTCAAGTACTGTACACGTCAGGGTCGGTGAGCTCGGGTGGCGGAGGCGGGGGGGTGGTGGGGATGGCAGTGCAGTGCAGTGCAGTGCAGTGCAGTGCAGTGCAGTGCAGTGCAGTGCAGTGCAGTGCAGTGCAGTATACTCACGGGTGAGAGTGTGCGGTCTCGTATCTTTCCAAAGCGTGGCTCAGGTCGTGCTTGTTGTTCATGTAGCACTGGGTGCACAGGTCGTAGTCGAAGCACACCTTGCACTTCCAGCGCATTCCCATGATGCCGTGCTTCTTGCAGCTGTCACAGATGATGTTGGAGTGACGCACACCTGGGGGGGAAATGGGGCAAGGGGATTGCGTCAGCACAGGTTCAGGGAGAAAAGTGTTCCGGAGGCAGACTTATTTTGTTCCTTAACATCAGTTGACCACAACTTTTTTTTGATTACTTTCATGTAATCAATGTTATCATGTGCTGGTACCACCAGTGGTGTAAAGTAACTACCGGTAAGTACTGTACTTAAGTGCATTTCTGAGGTATTTGTACTTTAGTGGAGTATTTCCAACTTCCAATACTTTTACTTCTACTCCACTACATCTCGGATCCAAATGTTGTACTTTGACTTAGATTTGGATTAATATTAAAGAAAAACTTACATTAACCATAGCTTCCATTTTCGCATTGCAACTTTTCAGGACTAGAAAGCCTGCAAATTATGCTGCGATGCGCTTTTGTATCGTTTCATCTGCCTGTGTAAACGCACCATGAGGATCAAAATCTACTAAACCAAAATGCTTAGATCTTTATGCAGTTACAATAAGAAAGGTTCTCAACCTGGGGGTCGCCAAAAAAACGTTGAGAACCCCGGCACTATAGAACAAGAAAAACGTCATGTCCTCTTAAACGATGTTAGTTACCACACTGTGGTAACTAACATCCAGTGTGGAAGAACTGAAGCGTGAAAGGCAGATGACAAAAATATGCCCTCAGCACATGTCCCTGTCGCTCTTCAAACCACCCCCGCCCCCCTCCTTCTTTCCCTCTCTACTCTCTCGCTCCATTAATTGATGGCAGAGCACACGACGCAGAAAAATGTTGCTTTTAAATTAATTGAGCCAAATGTGCAGATGAACGTTAGATGGCTCGTAGCATGTTGAAATTTAGATGCAGAGTAATGGTCTCTCAACTGCACCTCACTCAGGAAAGGTCCCTACTGGTCCGACAGCCGAGGTGGACGGGAGGGAAATTTGGTATATAGTCTTTTTTTATTGGCCTAAAATATTGTCTATATACTGTATATATTCATGACTCCACTTGCTGACCGGCTGAACATATTGGGCTACAGAAACAGGAGATAGGCTCCTGCTGACCCTATGGGTCTCATGGCTACAGAAACAGGAGATAGGCTCCTGCCCATATGGTCCACATGGCTACAGAAACAGGAGATAGGCTCCTGCTGCCCCTATGGGCCTCATGGCTACAGAAACAGGAGATAGGCTCCTGCTGCCCCTATGGGCCACATGGCTACAGAAACAGGAGATAGGCTCCTGCCCATATGGTCCACATGGCTACAGAAACAGGAGATAGGCTCCTGCTGCCCCTATGGGCCTCATGGCTACAGAAACAGGAGATAGGCTCCTGCCCCTATGGGCCACATGGCTACAGAAACAGGAGATAGGCTCCTGCCCCTATGGGCCACATGGCTCGGCAAGCCTTACTTAGTTGTCAGACTCACCGATCTGAGCGTTGTCGTAGAGCAGCAGGTCGTAGGCTCCCTGGTAGCCCGTGCGGTAGTTGGTGCGCGTGCCGCTGTCCCACTGCACCACCACCGTCTTGTCGGGCGTGGTGGTGCTGCCCTGCCGGCCGATCTCCACCACCGTGCCCACGTGGCCCTCGCCGTCGTCCTGGTTGCCCCACTTCCAGTCCAGGCCGCGCACCACGCGCATGCCCACCTCCATGCCTCCGAGTCCCACGCCGCCTTTCCTGGAGGAGGAGGAGGATCCTGCTGGCGCCGCCGCGTGCGCCGCCGGCCGCGCCCTGCCGATGTCGGTGCTGCTGCGCCTCCGGGGCCGCTGCGCCGCCCGCCCGGAGGACAGGGAGGGCAGGGCCGGCACCAGGGCCGTGTCTGGGAGCAGGTCAGGGGTGACTGGATGAGAGACACAGAGACGGAGACAAAGTTGGTCATTTAGTTTTTGTTTGTTGACAAGTCAGGTTCCAATGCAGGGGGGCAGTCAGACAGATATTTTGTGAAGCCACAAGGAAATCGGGATTTCCTGAAAGTTCATATAATGGCCTGTTGTGGCGCTGTCATTGGGCCCAAAAAAACCCATAGCCCCATAGAAGTCCATGTATTTGGGCCCAACTTCACCTAGACTGTATTACCTTAATAAACATGGTCATGAATACTTTCTGCTTCCAGTCACTAGTTTAAAGTCTCATTTCTAATGTCATAATATTCTTTTTGGAAAATTATGGTCGCATTTACAAAGAAAATGACCATAAAGTCGCGCATGTTCTGAGGGGCGTGGCTACCGTTAGAGTCAAAATAAAAACCAACAGAGAAGAAGGGGGGAAGTCCCGCCTCGTTGTCTGGGCCAGCCAATGGCCAGCTGGGCCCAAACGGATCTAGAAAGATGGCGTAGTACACAAGGAAGGACTGACAGGCTTCATTTTACGTTCATGTTAGACCCGGGGAACGCTATGTCCATATTTTTTACAGTCTATGTTCCAATGTCTGTTTATTTTTTTTGTCAAATATGTTTTTTATTAAATGAGCATTCAGTGATTTGGGTGATTTGGAAAAACCCTGGTCCGCCCCGGTAACAAGATGTGCACATGCAACGGGCCAACAGAACTCACAGCAAGGCCCGCCCCCGCTCGATCATGATTGGCGGAAGGCCTCTCTCTATCCTGATTGGATGAAGGCTGGGCCACCCAGCCAAAAACACCCCTGACAGAGAGACATATAGAGATGATTGACTGTATTTTAAATGAAAGAGGGGTTAACTGGGGACAGGGAGGAACTCCTTACATGATCAGCAGCACACTCTATAGTATGGAGGATTATCACAACAAAACAAAAAAGAAGTGATATTTGAATTAAGTGAAATCACTGAATATACCTTTTAGAACAGGTTATAATGAATACATTCTTATACAATTGGTACAGTATACATTCTAAAATGGGGAGAAAAGAAAGAAAAAAACAGACAAAAAGAAAACCCTGGATTCCTCCCACCCATACGGCTCAGTGACACTGCATAGAATAAAGTAGTAAGATGATGAAATGCTGTTATGGAAAACAACAACACTTGAAATGATGATGATAGACAGTCAACCACACCAGTGGCATCCTGTCCATTAGGTGCTTCTACTCACATAACGGACAAGGGGCAGCCAAACTGTTGTCTCTCTTTGTTTTTTTAAGAAGTACCTTATTCTCTCAAGATGTCCGTTTATTTTTCTGAGGCACGGCTCTTATGCCACGCTAGCTTGCTAATGGAAATGACACTGCCTGCGTGGATGCAGTAAGTGACCGACTGTCTGCTAAAGGACATACAGTATGCATTTATTTATTCATCGGTCATTAAAAATGGAGAGTATATTGTGTTACTCTACTGGTGGAATATGTATTAGAGCCCTTAGTGTGTGTGTGTGTGTGTGTGTGTGCGCGTGTGTGTGTCAGTCATGGTGGAATATCTATTATAGCCTTTACTGTGTGTCAACTGTCAAGGTGGAATATCTAAATTATTGGAACAGTGGTTCCCAAACTTTTTAGCCCGTGACCCAAAACAGAAATTAGATTTTACCCAGGATCGAAAATAGCCGATCAACAAGTTCACAACTTGTCGTTTTGCACCGCGTTGTGAGCTTGTAGATCGGTTATTTTAGAGCTATTTATTAGAGCTCTCGCTGTGTGTGAAGGTGGAGTATCTATTAGAGCCCTCGCTGTGTGAGTCATGGTGGAATATCTATTAGAGCTCTCACTGTGTGTCATGCTGCGCTAAACCGAGCTCTGACCTGGCAAAGCGGAGGCGATGTGACACACATACTGTAGACAGGCTGCACACACACACACACACACACACACACACACACACACACACACACACATCTCTCTCAAATTCATAACTCAAATTCATAGTCCTGGGCTGGTGACACCCCAAAAGGAGAAGGAACACAGGAAGTTGCATGGACGGGTGTTGAGGCCTTCAGGGCCTGAGTCAGCGAACCAGACACTAGGATCCTTAGCTCTTCCGGGGAGTCATTTGTGACGAATCAGGGGCTATATTAGCCCGTCACTTTGCCCCCGTCGTCGTCAGTCACATGCCAGTAGTGCATGCTGTTGCTGTCAATATACAGCCTGCGGAAGAAATGCAAATGTGGCGCGAGCGCAACATACTTTTCTCCTTTTGTTTTCTTTTTCTCGTTGGGTATATTGTATAATGTTACTAAATACCCAGGAACAAATGCCATTGTCTTACTTTTATTAGATTTGATTTATTGTACTATTTGTATTGTTGTATCGTCTTTTTTTTCTCAATTGTTTTGCATTGTACTGTATTGTATTTACTTTTTGTCTTGTTTTTGTTTCAATTGTTGTTGAAAAAGGAATAAACATTGAGATTTTTAAATACAGCCTGTATATCGTACGGTAACATTGAATAACAATGACATTCCTGAAACTGTTTTTGGCTTTTCGGCCGTTATTGATAGTATCAAGTGAAGACTGACAGGACAGAGGGGGAGAGAGAGAAGGGGAGAGACACGCAGCAAAGGTCGTCATGAACGGGACTCGAACACGTGACACGCCGGCTGTCAGGCCAAAGCCTATATTGTGGCATGCGCCTGGACCGCTAGGCCAGCGGGCGCCCCAACTGAAGGAGCATTATCCCCATTATCATTTCAGTATGTGCGCAGTGTGAACGCATACTGTACATTGCAGGACTTGTTTGCTTCGGCACAGGATTCTATTACACAATAAAAACCTCAGTGTTACACTATATATACACAGTATATAACAAAGATAACCAAATGGACCCATATACGGAGCATTTTACAGGAGTTTATCTGCCCCATATATTAATAAGTAGATGCGTAGATGCGTTTAGATCCGTGTGGGACTGGCAGATTTGGAGTAAGAGTATTTCAGTCCATCGCTCCATTTCCTCCCGATGTACAGTACCTTGGCTGCCAACCGTGGAGACTGCAGCTTTTTACATAACAGCCCACAGAGTGAACTATGTGTGAGTGCGTGCACTCATGTGCCTGCGTGCGCGCGCGTGAATGCAAACGCACAAATATGTGCTAGACTGAAGCAAGAAGGTCAAAATGAAGCTACTAAATGGGTCAAAACTAAGCAAATTAGGCTGATGTTCAGTCACCCAATGTGGTGGAGGGAGCTGCTCTCATATTTCAGTGCTTCTCGCTCCAAAAGACAATTTCACACTCACAGCTCCAAACCCAGCGAGATTCTGCACCTATTACAGCCTTACGGGCCCACACTGCGAACACTGTCGAGGATATCTCTCACCAGACCCAGAAACAATATAATGTCCAGCAAGCCCTTAGATTTGAATAAAAACAACACCAAAATCAAACTGTCTTAAACACACTGGAGATTTGTTCTTTGCATTTGTTTTTATTTTGTTCCGTTTTTTATTTTAAATTGTATTTTTAGTTGTACATTTGTATTGTATTTGTTTTATTTAGGACGCCAGGAAGACTAGAGGCTCAGTCACGTGTCTCTAATGGGGATCCTTCAATAAACATAAACATTTGGGACCCTGACGAAGGCTTGTATAGCCGAAATGCGTTGGTCCATTTTTAATGATCTTTGCCATGCCATAAAATAAAGGCTTTTTCACTTGACTGGAACCTTTTTTATCTTTTCATGTTTGAACCCTCGCCAACGAGCACCTGTTTTCAGTTCACAACTACAAAGGACCACGGCAGCGCTTCTTTGCTCTATTCAAGCCCTTAGATTTCACTGGTTTTTTTCCACCCGATTCTTTTTTAATTTATTGGCTGATATTCAGATTTAGAGGGGGAAATGTATGGATCCAATTTCATTTTCATTTATATTTATAATAGGTCCGTCAGTCACGATACATTTGACATGACATTTGCACGCTTCATCAAGATTACAATTAATGTCGTCATTAACCACTTTGCATCGTTGTAAGCATTATGATATACTTTAGCTATTGAAAAATCGTGAAAATGTGGCCCAAATGTTTGAATATATTCTTTCAGAAATTCAGAGCATACGTTTTTAAACTCAAAATCTTTGCTTCTTGGGGATCCCTGGAACTACATAGAAACACAGAATGGGGGGGACTTTTTATTATTTCCCACAACAGCTCTAAGGTATATTAATGACATAGTAAAATGTTGAAAATGAGTGTTATTCCCATAAGAGGCCATAAGTATCTGCTCAAGCGTACTGTACAGAAGCATATGGGAGGTGGGGGGATCCAAGTGGTAAAAGACATGCTGCTCATACAACCATTTCCTGGCCAACATCTTCACAGCATAAGCCAGATTTGTATACATCGATTGTATGGTGTGTCCACTCGCTATAGCCCAAAATAGCAGACGTGAGCTTGTGGATCTGCTATGTTCCATGCAGTGTCACAGACAGGACCATAGTATGCGAATCAAATATGGTGTAAAATAAATTATGCATTAGCGCCCTTTATAACTAGAATAACAGGTCTCATCCAGTCAGTTGACATTTCAACCCAGAGAAACAGAGTCTAGAGAAAGATTCCTCTCATGACTAGTGTGTGTGTGTGTGTGTGTGTGTGTGTGTGTGTGTGCGTGTGTGTGTGTGCGCGTGTGTGTGTGAATCCCTTTATCAGGAAATGCTCAGCTCACCTCCCTTATCTAATACATTCTACAAGAGCATGTGAGAACAGTGTTTTATTCAACAGCTGAATTTTGCATGCGACAACTTGAAGATTACACACTGACAGCTATGTGTGGCCCTGGGTCTGTCCCTGGCTGGGTGGCTGGGTCTGTCCGAGCACGAAAATAGCATTATAGCGTTTGTTCACAACCAAGTGTCACTGTTGCACAGCCTAACACACACACAGACACACACAGGCCAGGGATGAGGGCTTGTACAGCATAAGTACAGTACAGCACCACTCACTTCAGACGGGTCTGATTTCTCTTTTCTACTCTTGCTAGGAAACGTTAACCAGTGGCCTTTTGAAAGAAAAGATAGAAAAGGGATGTTTGTTTTTTTAACATTTAACATTGCATTATAGGCCATTTAGCATTTTATATTCAGAGTCAAGCAGTTTCTATGTTAGATGCTTAATGGATTGGAAGGCATAGGCCAACTTCTACTAATACTAATACGATTTAGACAGTAGACACTCATTCCTTGACTGCCTGTATATCTCTGGGCAACATTTTAGCAATCGATAGCCACACCCTGAAGAAGGGTCTGTCAAACTGGTCTGCGCTTGGTGTCTTTTAATTGTTTTTAAAATGTATAGCTGTATCGAGTAATAAAGGCTTTTAAAATTAATCATTGCTTGAAGCTTGTCCCAATGGCACCCCCCTTCTCCATATACAAGATGTTTTAACTTTGAGCACCTCGTCATCGCGGACTGGAGTATTCACACATTTTTTGAGGGGCGCTAGCCCCTCCTATATACAGCTTTTGTCCCCAC